>NC_133662.1:213125176-213425176 GCF_037893015.1 Macrotis lagotis
ATTGATAATGAAATAATGATTGTATAATTGTCTTAGAGTGCTCACTTATAGGCCTGCTCTTTATATCTCTGGCATTTATGTTTTATTAGACCCTCAGAGTAGGATGATTCCATCTTTTGTTCAGCAATCTAGGACCTTGGGTTAGTGCTGACCACTGACTCCCTGAGATATTCCTGAGATTGAAACCTAGATGATGGAAAGCCATTCCCAAAGCTTTGCTGGATAGGGCCTGTGTGTGAATGGATCTTAGCTGGGATGGTGGGGACTCTTACCCCTTTCATTTTTGTTTTCTGTGAAAGAATGGAAGAGTTGGCTAGAGTGAGACAATTTCCCCTAGAAGAACTAGCAAATTCCTCAGAATCTAGGCCAAATTGGAGAGAAGGGGGAGAAAGGAGAAGAGAGCAGGGGAGGAAGGAAATGGGACTTTGGAGGATTAATGGTAGTGTCACTAATGGGAGGATGTAGAAGTGCTGTTTAGGTCAATGGGCACATGTTGAAATGCCCTCTGTGGTTGTTTCTCTCCATCTATCTTAAAGCCAGGAACTGCTGCTCCTTCTCCTCCCCCAAGTCTGGCGCCTTGAGCCCTGTCTACTCCTAATTCAAATAGTTGGGAGGACCCTACTGGATGGACTTGGCTCAGGAGATTTCCCAAGCCCTTTGGAGAGGACTCTCCAAGTTCCTTTCACCGAGGTTAAATCATATGCCTTCTGGCAGCAAGCCAGATATTGCTTGGGAGGAATGAGAGGTTTTAGATTGAAAGACAGAATTCTAGGACTTTAGGGAACTCCCCCTCCTTTTTCCTGGGAGAGTTCTAGGGTCCCTAGGACAGTTCAGTGGTTCTTCACAAATTTTGCTTTTTCAGTTTTTGTTTTTCTTTCTGCACAGAATAGCCAATAGTGGAAACCTTAACTTCAGTTTATGCAAGAGTAGAGACTTGATAGGAAGGGTGTATCATGGTAAAAACCGAGAAAGGAGGCAAAAGAGGCTTGATATAGTGGCTACAGGCCTGAAACTGATCCAGGGAGACTTAGGCTTGATATTAATTGTATCACCATGATGGGAAAAAAACCAACTTCTCTGCCTCAATTTCCCTAGATGTTCGTGAAGTTAATATTGCCTGCGGTACTTATCTTACAAGGCTGTTAAGATATAAATGAAATAATATAAGTATTCTGGAAACCTCCAAATGTTGTTATTGAAGGAAAATATGCCTTATATTTCTTTTTTTGCAAGGCAATGAGGTTAAGCTAAATAATTATTGTGTCTGAGGTCGCATTTGAACTCAGGTCTTCTTGATTCCAGGACAGGTGCTCTATCCACAGCACCACCTAGCTTCCCCTTTATATTCCTTTTCATCATTTTCTGTATTCTACCCCTCCCTCTAATTTGATATCAGGAATATATATATATATATATATATATATATATAGATATATATATATATATGCATTCAAAATTAGATGTAAATGACTGATAGAGTCTTAGTGTCTTAGTCCTTTTCAGTATGTCATAAATTTTAACAGGGAATAAAATCAAGTCAACAGAATTAAATTCTAAAAGTTCAGTCATTGAACAAAGGAAAGGAGTTATTGTGTGAAGATGAGTGGAATTCAGGAGGGGTCATTCCTGGGTCCCTGAAATCCCACCACATAGGCAGCTTCCCCTTTACCCTCTCCATAACAATAGTGTAATTTGTTGACACCTCATCACATTGCCAGAAGATAAGGAAAGCAGACCTTAGATTGGAATAATTTGTTTTATTGTATAACTTTATCAAGGATACAATTTTTAAAAGATGCAACTTTGATTCAGGTAACTAGAAAATCTTTGAAGAGAGTGGATGGGGTTTGATAGACCGGAAAGTTGGATTGATTTGGTGGAGGGAAAGCTTGCCACTGTTCTGTGTAAAATCTATGGGTTGACCAGTTGAAAACATAATGGAATGCTAATTGAGTGAAGCTCTGCAAACACTGGTTCCCAAAGCCAATGACCAAATTTCAGTTACTCTGAATCTCCTGTAGAGAAGGAATTTTTGGTTTTGCTTTGATCATTTAAATCTGTGGTTGGTTGCATACATGATGGAAAATTTTCCTGGCCTTTGATGAACCAAAAATGTAGTCTATTATTGTTATTGGGAGGCAATGTGATATAGTCACCTGGGATCCAAATCATCCCAATTGTCCTGTAGTCTGCTATATTTGTCCTGAGGATGCTCCTGGTAAACCTGCAGAAGATACACTTAAAAGAATTACTTTTATTCAGGCCTGGATTCTAGTCTTAGCTCAACTATTAAGTAGATTTGGGACAACACATTGAATTCCTAATAGCAAATGTGTTTGTGTGCAAAGAATATATTTGTGAGCTATTCCAGGTCTAAGAACTTTGTCAATAAGACTCTAAAATGACAGAGAAAAGCAGTTGGAATCAGTTCCTCCTAAGTTAAAACTTAGCTCAAATTCAAGGTAATCTGAAAGCAGCTGATTTTCTAAGTATGTTGACACTGTGATTGTAATGATGATAATAAAGAATTTAATAAACTTTACCAAAATTGAAGCATCACAATGGGCAGAAATTTTGGCCTCAGTCATGCAGGCAAAAACACTGGTTTTCTAAAATACAAGAATATTTTAAATAGATACTGCTGTGCCAAATTACTCCAAGCTACATAGAATGAGAAGCTTTCAAAAAACAGCAGACATTAAAGCCAGATGAGAAGAGGATGATCTAGATATCATCTGAAATTGTTCTACCAAGGAGACTACAGAAGACAAGCTTTTATCTGTTTTCATTCAGTTACAAAAGGAAATTACTTTATCCACTTATGCAATAGCCTCTAGAACACTGAATGCTAGATAGCAATTGTCAGGACTGATTTAAACTGAATTATGTAAAGAAATTGGGAAGAACTAGATGGATGATAGTAATGACAATACAGATGTCAAAAATACTTTTAAAGATACATTTTATTATTTAAATTACAAGCATTTTTTTCATCTGTTCTTCCCCCAAGAAAAAATACTTAACAACAATTTGCATTGTTAAGCAAAACAAATTCTCTTATTGGCAGTGTCTGCAACTGTAATTCATGTCCAAAAATTTATGTCTTATTCTGAGTCTTTCATCTCCTATTAGGTGGTGGGTAGTATTCTTTATCATCAGACCTCTGGAATCATGACTGGTCATTTAATTGATCAGAGTTCTTAAGCCTTTCTAAGTTGCTTGTCCTTATAATGCTTTGTTATTATATAAATTGTTCTCCTGGTTCTGCTCATTTCACTTTGCATCAGTTCATATATGTCTTCCCAAGTTCCCAAAACTATTTATTTTGTAATTTCTTTTTTTTTTTTTTTTAGGTTTTTTGCAAGGCAATGGTATTAAGTGGCTTGCCCAAGGCCACACAGCTAGGTAATTATTATTAAGTGTCTGAGGCCCCATTTGAACTCAGGTACTCCTGACTCCAGGGCCGGTGCTCTATCCACTGCGCCACCTAGCTGCCCCTATTTTGTAATTTCTTATAGCAAATTCTCCATTACATTCATGTAGCACAAATTGTTTAACCAATCCCCAACTGATGACATCTACATAGTTTCCAGTTCCTTGCCATTATAAAGAGCTGCTATTGTCACTTCCATACACATAAGACCTTTTCCTCTTTCTCTGATATTTTTGGGTTATAAGTCCAATAAGGACATAGCCAGATCAAAGGGTATGTACAATTTAGTAACTTTAGGGTCATAGTTCCAAATTGTTTCTCAGAATGGCTACACCAGGTCCACCAACAATGTATCAATGTGTCTGTTTTACCAATCTTTTTTTGTCAACTTAGCCAACTTTTTTTTGTCAACAATCTCATGTGTATATGATTGCACTTCTGAGTTACTTTTATTTGCATTCCTATAATTATTTGTAATTTGAAGCATTTTTTTCAAGTAACCGTTAGTTTGGATTTCTGCTTTTGAAAATTGTTTGTTCCTATCCTCCGACCATTTATGGCCCTTACAGGAATGACTCTTAATCTTTTAAAAATGAATCAGTTCCTTCTTTATCTTGGACATGAGATCTTTATCAGAAAAACTTGCTATAGGGACGGCTAGGTGGCACAGTGGATAAAGCACCGGCCCTGGAGTCAGGAGTACCTGGGTTCAAATCCAGTCTCAGACACTTAATAATTACCTAGCTGTGTGGCCTTGGGCAAGCCACTTAACCCCATTGCCTTGCAAAAACCTTAAAAAAACCTTGCTATAAAGACTTAATTAGCTGTTTATTTTCTAATTTTTGCTGTCTTGTTCAGTAATTTTGTTTGTAATTTTAGTTTTGTTTATTAATAAACCTTTCAAATCTATGTAATAAATACTACCCATTATAAACTCTATGATTCTTTCTATATGAACTCCTTCCCTATCCAGAGATCTGAAAAGCAATTTCTTTCTTGTTCCTATCTATGAAATAACTGTTTATATCTGTCATATATGCATTTAGAATTTCTCTTAAGATTTGATATGAAGTATTGTTCTAAACTCAATTTCTGCTAGACTTCTTTCCATTTTCCTGGAAGCTTTTGTTGAATAATTTGTTATTACCCTCATATTGGGTTTTTTCAATTGATTGAATACTAGGCATCTTTTGTTTCCTATGTTATATACCTAATCCATTACTCTGTTGGGTCACTTGACTTTGTAACTAATGACTTATTGACATCTTGAAATTAAACCTCAATGGGAAGAACACATCAAAACTAATAACTTTACAATACTAGTCTTGTGTATAGTAACATGGACTTAATAGTAAGATGGACTATGAAGGATTCATAAAAAATACAAACAAAAAAGAGTACACGTGATATTACAAAATGCAGCTTTAGAAGTATTAATAATTCCTCACCTTATCTCCAAGAGGAGATAAAAACTAATAGATTTTTCTCAGATCATATAATAAAAAAGGTTAAAAACTTATTGAAATACCCCTGTATTTCATTACTTTACAGTAAAGGCTAACAATAGATAATGACATTGGACTTTTAAAATATAATATATTGATTTCAGTTTGAGGAAGTCTATGAAGTGGTTAGAGTGCAAAAAGAGAATTGAGAGAACTTCCGTGGATAGTGTCCATATGAATTCAAACACAAGTATGTAGTTAGGGAAGCATTAAACCTGGAAGATTAATAGCTCAGATTTGACCAGTTTAGCTGGTCAAAATTACAAAGTATTTCTCTACCAAAAATGCTTTTTACATAAAATAAAACTATGGATAGATCCTAAATAGACATTTTGTCAAAGCAAGAAGCAAAATAGTATCCAGGAAGGTCATATAGATTAATTTAGGTGATATAATACACAGAGATCAGAGTTCAATTGGGAAGAGAATGATCTGACTTTAATAGTTCCTTCTCAGTAGTCTTTTGGATTGTAGGTACTGGGAATCAATGAACATGTTGGAATATAGTTTTTCCCTATTTTACTAAAGAACCAGTAGTCTCTTTATCAACAGTTCAAGTTTGTGCCATGTCTTCTCTTACCCTGTCTCTTACTTCTAGCAATCTCTCAAAGTTGTTAAATCTTTCCATACATATGCAGTTGCACAAGGGGACCACCAAGTCCATTTGGGACTGGAAGATCTTATATATATAACTATATCTATTGTTATTATTATGTGTTAATTAAAATTATATGTACTAATATTACCTCATGCTAATTAACAACAATTCATTATTAATAATAAATAATAATTCATAATTATATGAGTGATAAGTAAAATAATATAATAAATAATATTTAATAATGCCTCATACTAATTAACTCATTAAATAATTTATCTCAATAATAAATCTTTAAATACCTCATGTTAACTAATTATAGATAACTTTATTAAATTAAAAATAGTCAATTTTTTGTGTGTGTAACTAGATTGACCCATATTTCAGTCCTTTTGATCATGTGGAGGCTACTTGGCCAATGTAATACCTCCATGAACTTTGGAGTTTATGCTTCATGTGATGAAGAGGAATCTCTTTGATTGTCTATGGAACTGGAATTGGGGTGCATTTCAAAAGACCATAGTCTCTTTACTGAAGGATCTTTCTGGATTTGTTGGCTTTGGAGCAGAAGTTCATGTTACTGAGGTCTCTGAATAGAAGGGCCCAATCTACATGAGCCCTCTCTTATCTCAAGTAGACAAGAGCACATAGCTATGTTGTTGCTTCTTTGGGTATTCTGTCTATTCCTCTTGCCTGTAGGAGAAAGGTTGGAGGTGACTCTGACTTTGTAAACGGGGACAAGTCAATCAAACAAGTTACCAGGAGTTCCGATAATAGAGTCCAAGCCAGGTTTTGCACACAGACCATCCATCTGGAACCAACTTAGCAATAATGGAGATGAGGACTCATCTAGCATCTATGACTCATTTGAACTTGGGGGGTTTTAAAGTATGTAGAAATTGCTAAGCCCATTTCCCAAAGGAAATGAAGTAGTAAAGGGGAAAGTGAGCTTCCTATGTGCTGGGGGATGTGGGAGAAAACACATGTACTTTTATTCTTTCTTTATCTTCAAAGTAAATATCTCTTTGAGAAAGTTAATTGATGTTATTTGTTCCAGTATTAATCACTGGCAATTAGCAGTATATGTGGGGTTGTTCTTCAGTTGTGTACAATTCTTCACCAACCAATAGACCATAGGGTTTCTTGGAAAGGATATTGGAGTAGTTTGTTATTTCTTTCTCTAGTGGATTAAGGCAAACTTGCCCAAGATCACACAGCCAGTAAGTATCTGAGGCCAGATTTGAATTTAAGTCTTCCTGACTCTGGGCCCAGTGCTCTATCCACTTCACTATTTAGTTGCCTGTATGTGAAGTAGGGGATACAGATGCATCAGGAGATCCATAGGACTCAAAAGGATGGCATTAGAGAAAGCCATCCCAATTCCTTACAACTATTCCTAAAACATTGAAGGGGATATGTAGCTAGTCTTCCTCTAAGGCTGGTTATAATTATATCAGGGGACTTTTTTGATCAACCAGTTTTTAACTCATAAACCAAATTCCTTCTCATGTTTGGATAAGCTTTGCCAAACCGTTCGCAAATGGACTGATGGCTCTATGTGGACAGTTGCTCAATGAGGACTACACCGACTTAAGATCTAGTCACTTATCTCTCCTGGCCTGAAAATTTCTTTATTAATCACATCAGAGATCATTAAGTTTCTGACTGACTTACCACTTATTCATGTGAATCCCAGAATTTTGACTTCTGAGTCAGACTCAGACTAATTTATAACCACAGATTACACCTGTCTGAAAGCAGGTTAATATTAGTCAAACAAAGCACATTTTCAGGCAGATTGGCCACCAGTTCGATCTAGTTAATCATCAAAGTTATTTCTGATTGTGTAAGGAATTAGAGATAAGGGGCATCCGACTCAGAAGGGAGATGTCTGCTTGGGTTAAACCAAAGCTACCCTTAGTTTCCCAGAGGATAGTATTAGATAACTTACTTGCCCCACCCCCAACACACCTACTCAACCTTCTTTTTCTACTCCAAGTAATCTGCCTTGAAATTTCTATGGTTACCACATTCCCCAAGCTATTTTTGGCTTCTTTTTCATTTCCTACATTCTCACCTAAACACTAATTGCAGCTCCATTTCTGTTTACTGGTTGACCATATCTGATTATATGGGGAGAGTGTTTATGGTCTTTTTGACCTTCTTTAGCCAAAGACAATCACCATTTTGCATTGTTTATAGTAGTTAGTGTATTTAAGGAAAGATTATCATTGATTTATTTGTTTTTGTTTCTTCCCAACCTAGCTTGATATTGTCATATGGGAAACACAGTATTGTAGAAAGGTTCACACTCCATATATCTGTGATACAGAAATCCATTCTTATGGTGAATAGACTGAGGCATCCTTCCCAGGTTCTGAGAACCATTCAAGTACACTTCATTTGAAAAATGTCACTCTGTTCCTGTTTAAAACAAAGGAAAATAAGCAAATAAGTCATAAATTCCAGAGAAGATGCTAGTGAAACACCTACCCTAGGTTCAACAACTTTGCTGAGATGCCTTTGAAAGGCAGAAGACAATGGGATTTGGTTTTCATTTGACAAAGGTTTAGCTCAAGCTAGAAGTAACTTGACTTTTGTATGACATTAGCCTTCTTCAGAATTATTGCTATAATTGGTGATAGAATCTGTCAAGGTTCTATGATTTTTTTGATGTGTGGTTTCCTCTACTATAGTATATGGCTATAGTAATCCCTCTACCTTTTAGCATACAGGTTGTGGCAATAGAGGATGTGCTCATTACTGCAAAAACAGGATGAGTCTTTGCTCCAGGACAAAATTTAAAATAAAAGATGTAAAAAGAGGAAACCTGTGGAATGGTATACAGAGGCTAATCTCAGAGGCAGAATGAATGGAATTCAAGCAAATATTGGCCCTATGCTCTAAGGGAAAGGGAATAAGTATCTATTTAATGCTTGCTATATGTCAATTATCATCTTATTTGGTCCTCACAACAACCCTGATATTATTCTTGTTTTAGGATACTGAGGTAAACAGAGGTTAAGTGACTTTGCCAGGGTCACACTGCTAGTGAGTGTCTGAGGCCAGATTTGGACTTAGGCTTCCCTGTTGCTGGACAGCCAAGTAGCACAGTGGGTAGAACATTGGGTTTGGAATCAGAAAAACTCACTTCATGAGTTCAAATCTAGCCTCAGACACTTATTAGCTGTGTGACCCTGAGCAAGACAGATAATCCCCTCTGTTCCTGTTCCTCCTCTGTAAAATGAAGAAGGAAATGACAAAATACTTTAGTATCTTTGCCAAGAATACCCTAAAATGAGGACCACAGAGAGTTGCACGTGACTATAAACTTCTTGACTCCAGGCCCAGTTCTTTATCCATTTTATCACCCTTAGTAACTAAACCAGTCATTTAATCTCAATAATATAAGTACCCTCAAAGAAAATTCATCTCCAAGAGTCTGTTAGGTAATCTTATGGAGTCCTCTGTATCTTATCATCAAAGCAATAATGGGCATGAGGAAGATAATTCTTAGATGTCTCTCTCTTTCTTTCTTTGTTTTTTTGCAAGGCAATGGGGATAAGGGTCTTGTCCAAGGTCCCACAGCTAGGTAATTATTAAGTGTCTGAGGTCTGATTTGAACTCAAGTCCTCCTAACTCCAGGGTCAGATAGAGATCCTACTGAACCACTTAACTGCCCCATTCCTTAAATGTCTCAGAAGGTTTATGGCTTATAATATCATCAAGTCAATGAGGAAATTCAAGTTGATTGGGGGAGCCTCTCCTGATCAACTCATCTCACATTGATATAGATCTATCATATTTAATAACATTTACTGAATTTTCACATCCTACCTTATATCATATCATGGTTATTTTTGTGTCTTAACTTTCTGGCTTGACTATATACTGAGTGAAAGTAAAGAGAGCCTTACTTATGAACTTGATTCCACATAATACCTAACATTGTATCTTGAACAAAAAACACTCCCTTAGATGAATGAATGGTTGTAATTATCCATCACCATTATCTTCTTGAATACCCTCTCCCCTACTCACATTTACCATGTTTCCCCTCAACTGCCTTTAAAGTTGTACTCCCTTTACTCTCCATATCAAATCCTTTATGTCAATCAAACTCATCTACTCTTTCCAGTCTTCTCTGACAATGGTCCAGCCAACACTGTTTGGCTGTTCTTTTCTCTCTCTCTCTCTCTCTCTCTCTCTCTGTCTGTCTCTGTCTCTCTCTCTCTCTGTCTGTCTCTCTCTCTCTCTCTCTCTCTCTCTCTCTCTCTCTCTCTCTCCCTCCCTCCCTCCCTCCCTCCCTCCCTCCTTCCCTCTTTCCCTAGCTCTTCCTATGTCTTATAGCCTTTTTAATAAATTTTTGTTTTGTTTCCACCCTTGAGAAAAAAACCTCATCTACTCTTTTCCACCCATTCTTTGCTCCTAACACATCTGAATTGATCTGGTTCCAGATCTTTGTTTCCTGAAATGTTCCTCCCACCATACTAAATCAAAGGACCAGTTCAGATCCCACCTCTTGGAATCAGAAAGGACTTCAGCAAATATTTAATCCAACATTCTACCGAATGCAGAAATCTTTTCTATGCCCAGACCCAAAAAATCATATTTTCTCTACTTTAGTATATCCAATATTGAGTGAATTTGGATACCCTATTGTATAACCTGAGGACTGCTTCACAGGATAGTAATGAGGTTGGATAGCACAGTGCTTCAAACTTCTCAGAAACATATACAAAATGGTGGCAGAATTCCTACAGATTGTCCTCTGAATAATCAGCTCCAAAAATAATTGAAATCTACAATTTATGGAGCACACAGTGAAGCTGTTCTCTCAGATACTCTGCTTTTGTTTGTACTTCTTTCCTGAGGGCATCTAGTGAGAAATGGTGGTATTAGAGGAGAGAACTTAGTCCCTCTGCCCAATGTATGGCTTCCTGATAGAAGCCTCAGTCCTAGGCATCTATATTTCTTCCTTCCTGTTTTAGGTAAATGTATTGGAAAGTGGGTATCCTGATATTTGGGTACCCCAGTATCTGGGATTTGTAGCTAGCTCAATATTAATATTTCAAGGAGAAGGAGTGACCTTCATTGAGTGACCATTTGGAATCCAGTCCAGTAAAAGCTAAAAAATGCTATGTTTGGACATGAATTTGATGAAATCAAATGCTAACTAGGAATGATTCTTCCAAATATCATTGTGGGATAGGGGTAGAGGTATTCTAGGGTCAGCTTTCAAGAGTCAATTGTTAAATTTTTCATTTGGGGCATTTACATTTTTGGATATCAGCAAATGTTACAGATTGGACTTGATTGTTTAGACATAAGAAAGTGATGGAGAAAATGTTAATAATGCAAATTAAATTTAAAAGTATATAATGTATGATTCTTCCTGCTTCTCACTTTCCTGCCAAAATCAGTTGTTAAACATTTACCAAAACACCACTGGATATAGGAGAGTGTGTTATGTAATTAAATATTCCTTTGTAAACACTAATTGACGTTAAGTGGTTAAATGGAAATAAGCTGCTAATTGCTGGCACTTAATGCAAGCAGGAAGTGACTTGAGTCAATGGCACTCCATGTTGAGTTAAAGAAGCACTCCAAACCTCTCAGGTACCCTAGAGGTACCCTAGAGCCCTGAGGTGGAGACGTAGCAGCCTGGCTTTGGGAGGGGTTGAAATATAGTCATTTTGCTAGTAACATTCCAGATGACATGCCCAAAGCATTCCCTGGCCACCACTTCCTTGTTCATGATGTCTCTTGTTATTAAAAAGTACACTTCATAAATAAAAGCAGAAATCCAAAATCTAAGGGGGTCGGGAGCGTGTTCTCAACAATGTGGGAAATGCCTGAACAAGCTGGGTCATGTGAATATAATGTAATGTTTTTATGATGAAAGTTAATTTTAGAGAATCCCGTGTAATATGAACTAATATGAAGGAAAGTAAGAAGGGCAATTAGGCAAGAATACTGATATAGAATGAAAGACTTAGGAATTTTGATTATGAAACAATCAGTCATTTCTTCGGAGGATCTACCAATAAAGCACATTACCCACCTTTGGTAAAGAGATGTATTCAATGAATAGAAAGAGACACACATTTCCTGGCATGACCACTGTGTGCTTTTGTTTTGTTTTGTTTTATGTTTATCTCTATAAGGTTTCCCTGGTTATTTTCAATTTTAATTGGGTATTTAGAGTAAGGGGGTGGTAAGGAATAAGGAACCACTACCTTCCTCCTCCACCCAAAGTCAGACAATGAAATATTTCTTTTAAATGCCTATGCATTTAACAAATGGAAGGTCAGAAAGTAGCATAAACAAGCAGGATTATTTTGAAAGTAATATGTTGAATTATTTTAGACATTTTTAAGCAAATGGTATGAAATAGAAATTCATATTTTTAAAATGTAAACATAATTTTTGTTGTGCTATGTATATGAACACATTCTCTCTTTTTTTTTGGTTGTTTAAATTCAAAATAAAAACTTTTAAAATGCATAGAGTACATCCCTGAGGTCTCATACCCTGTCATATCATGCCACATTTTTCTAAATAAAATTCAAAAAAATATTAAATGAAAGAGGGCCAAAACCTGAGCAATGTGACACACCACTAGAGATCCTACTCCAGATTGATATTTTCTATTAGTTAACACTTTTGGGGGTAGTATTATTAATAAAAAAAATATAGCCACTTAATATTTACCATGCTTTAGCATGCATTTCCTTATCTGATCCACAATACCATGAAAAATTCTGTCACTTGCTATTTTGTTATCCAAAGGCAATATATCTGCACTATTACACTGGTGGACCATTTTGGAAATACTTTTTTTTTTTCTTTTGCAAGGCAATGAGGTTAAGTGGCTTACTCAAGGCCACACAGCTAGGTAATTATTAACTGTCTGAGGCCAGATTTGAACTCAGGTACTACTGACTCCAGGGCCGGTGTTCTATCCACTGCATTACCTAGCCACCCCTTGGAAATACTTTAAGAAAAAAAAAATCAAGATTAAAGATTCAATAGAAATGACTTGTATTTAGATTACTGTGTCTTTAATTCTAATCAATAAGAAAGAAGTGACTGCTGAAGGGGCAGTGCAGTTGTACTTTGGAGGAATGTCAACAAAACTTACAAGAGTTCATAATAGTGAAGAGTGGACAAAGTCAGATAAGCTTCCCAGACTTTAGGAGAGATTTCTAAAAACTCAGAAAAAAGATAGATATTATACTATGGATAGAGACTTTAAAGGGGAAGAATATCAAAAAAGGTATGAATTTTATGAAAAAGAAATTCTCATGCCATAAAACAGTATCTGATTCATTCGACCCTTTCCTTCCCCTACTTCTGAATTTGTCTGAATTTGGATTTTAATGGAAACCTCCCCTCTGCACCTGAATCCCTAGGGACTGATCTCTCTCTTGACTATGACTACAGCATCGCATCACTCACTGGGCTCTTGCCACAGATAAGAGTTATTTTTCTCCATTTGTCAGTACTCCACCAAGTCAAGAATGAAGACTCTTTGAGAACAGGGAAATTTTCTTATACTTTCTAACTGATAGAATTTAGAGTTGCAAGTGACCTTCACTGTCATTTGCTTCAATCCTTTCATTTTACAGCTAAAGAAAACTGAGGCCAGAGGTATCTACCTCTTAGTCTATTCTTCCCACTCCATAGTAGGAAAAGTGGCCCATATGTGGTCCCTTTAAATGCTCCATAGGGGCTCAGCCATAATGTGCTCAACAAATATTTGTTGGCTGACTATGAGTAGGAAAGCATTTTTATTATATGCCTAATAGATGACAGGGGAAGTGGGGAGAGGGGTGGAAGAGAAGGGTATTTTTATCTCTAAACAACAGTTCCTCTGAGAATAAACTACACTGGGAGGTCCATTGCAGAATTAGAAATACTACTGACAACTTTTCTAAAAAACATTTAACTCTAAAACTCCTTCCCCAAAGACTTCCCTTCTTCCTTTTCTAAATCTTACTAAGCATCAATTTTTATAAGAAAAACTAATGTTTATTTAGTGCTTTAAAGTTTGCAATGTTAACTCCCTAAGGGAACTGAGAAAACTATGTGACTGTACCCGAAGTCAAGAAACTCTACTTAATTCATCATAGAGGATTAAAGGAGAAAAGTGGCCCAAATTGGCGCAGTTAGGAGGAACAGTGGATAGAATTCTAGACTTGGAATCAGGAAAGACCCATGTTGCTGAGTTCAAATACAGCCTCAGTCACATAGGAACTGTGCAACCCCGGGCAAGGCACTTAACTCTGTTTACCTCAGCTTTCTTATCCATGAAATGAGCTAGAGAAGATAATAGTAAACCATACCAGTATCTTTGCCAAGAAAATCCCAAAATGGTTTCTCAGCGAGTAGGACATAACTCAATAATAAGATCAAATAAATCAACACAGAGGACTGAGAATGTTCACATTTACAAAACTAACTTCTACAAAGACCTCTTGATCCATCTCCATTAAGGTCTAAGCTGCTTTACTTTCAAATTATATGTTAGAATGTATTAGAATCTCCAATCAATCATAATTTTTTACTAAGTGCCTATTTTGTATTAGACTTTTTTGCTAAGCCATAGTGATAGAAAAAGAGGCAAAAGATAGTTCCAGTCCTCTAGGATCTAATGAAGGAGATACAATGTGAATGAATATGTACAAGGCAAGCTTATCCAAAGCCTTATACACAGTATAAATAGGGAATAATTAGCAAAGGGAAAGAAAGTACTTAAATCAAGAAGGGTTTAGGGAAGGCTTCCAGTTAAAGTTGAAATTTTCATTGTGGCTGGGAAGGTCAGTAGGCAAAGTGAGGTAGAGAGAGTATTCCAGGAATGAAGGACAATCAGAGAGAATACTGGGGGCCTGAGAGACAATGTCTTGTTCACCAAAAAATGAAGAACAGGATAGCATCGATTTGCCCAGTCACTGGCAGGGAGCAGAGCTGGAAATCCAACCAAGGACTTCTGACTCCTGATAGTCAAGCTACGCCATCACTTAGTAAAACTTCAGTTCGGCCTTCCCTACGTCCATGGTTCTTCATGGCTGAGTCACTTCACCTTTTCTTTGCCAGCTTCGAAACTCCTGGCCCTTCTTACTTCACCTACTAGCCCACTTACCAATTACCCTACCTTCAAAGGTTGCTGACTCATTCCCCACTGAAGAGGTTGGCCAAAAGTTATAAATTTACAATATTCCATTATTTTACAATACTATTAATTGATATTAATGCAGATAACATCTGTGGTGAAGAAGAGATTGAGAGCCATGGTTTCAATACAGTTCAAACTTAATTTCTTGGTACCCAGAGACACACCCGGAGACACTTAAATACAGTCCTGCACTTGAATCTGACCCTGGGGCCCATTAGATCAACTCTACTGTGGACAAGACCCAGCTGGATGCTAGCTAGGAGGAAGTCACTCAGTAGATGCTTGAGAATTAAGATTGAATGTGTGCATGTTATCTAGCTGGCTGTCTAATCTCATTTTAAACGAGTTTTTATTGTAATAGAAATGGAAAGGCTGTGCCTTTGGTGACCTGACCCAGATCCCATTGACACAGAGTTTGGGACTCCAGCCTAGGAGCCTGGGTACTAAATCCTGGGACCAGCCTGTGGGAGTGGGAGATCACAGGAATGACAGAAAGAAGGAGAAAGAAGGAATTTCTAGTCTAGGCCATTTGGTCTAACTTCTTCAATTTATAGATGGAAGAACTGAGGCCTAGAGATAGGGGTTTGCTCAAGATCACACAGATTATAAGTGAAAGAGCTGACATTTAAACCCTGCCAGTCATAGTTCATATTTACAATAACCACTTTGACCCCATGAGACGGGTGGTCAAAGTGCAATTGTTCCCATTTTACGTATGAACTAACTAAGGCTCAGGGGGGTGTTAGTGACTTGTTGGGGCTCACAGTTAATCATCTCTTTAAGAGAGAAGCCCCTCACTTCCTTTTCAAATCTAGCTCCCGTTGCTATGGGAACACAACATCCTTTCCTTGCCCTTCCCTTCCCCCATTCTCTCTAAGCCCACCCACGACCAGTCAGGTGGGGTCTATCACCCTGCTGGTTATTGGATTGTCAGTCCCTCCTCCCCTTCTCCCTAGGGACCCTGCTCGATGACTCTGGCCAGCAGGTTGTCACCCCATTCCCCTTCCTTTGTAGACCAAAGGAAGTGATTGAGGAGGGGTTGTTCTGAGATAACCCTTGGCCCAGATGGCAGGCCCCTCGGCCTCTTGATTCCCCAGCCCCCCAGCACCTCCTGCCAAACTGGAGCCCTGTGGGGGGGGGGGGTCACAGGAATGTTGAGCAATCCTTGGAATTCCAGGGGGAAAATGAATGCTTTTAAATTCTATTCAGGCCTCCTGAGCTGGGCTCGGTGCCCAGACCCAGCCTAGAGACTGGAGCCTGGAGCCGGCTGGGCCTCCTTCTGCCGGCAGCTGGGAGTTCTGGGGTTGGGGGGCGGGGGGAGTTTTTCAGTGTTTGTTTTCTCCTCCTCCTGGCCCGACTGCAGGACACTATTGCAGTGAGGTCATGGAAGCCCTGCCCCAAAGTTTCACTGCAAGCAGAGGCCTGGCTGGGCCAAGCTGGGCGAAGATGGGCCCCTGAGGCCTCTGGACCCTTCATGGCCCAGATCCTGTGGTGGGGGCAGGCTGAGGGATGTGAAATGGAGAGCATGTGAGGGGATGGGGGGGAAATGGCAATGCCTAGGAGAGGCCTGACTGCTTTTCCCCTTTCCCCATCTTCTTTGAACACCCCTCTGGCTAAGAACTCCCCTGGGAGCCTCCAGAGGGGCCCTGTGTCTGAGTTACAGTCCACACTGCCCGCACCACACCCTTGAGCTGTTCTAGGATGCTTGGTTATTAGAGAGAAGGGAATTTGTTTGGAATGGTGGGAAAGTAGAGAGAGACTTGAACACACGGTTTCCCCAAACCCTAGGAAAAAAAACTCAAAGCAATAGAAGAAGGCTCTGAAGTGGCTCCACCCCTGACTTATTGGGTGGTCTCTTTGTCCCTGGCCTGCAAGTCCCTAATATCAGGACTAGGGTTTACTATTTGTATGGGACCAGATGATCTCTTGTCAACTTTGACTTTCAGACAGAATGCCTCTATTTAACCTTCTCCCTCGTCTCAGCTGTCTTTATTAGCCAGTCTTGCATGAGTCAAAAATGCCTGTGATCCAGCTTGCCTAACTCAGAGGTCATGAATCCTTTCCCCCCTAATAGATCAGATTGTCTTTATTAGGGGGATGCAGTTGGGGTTTCAACTAGTGTTTGAAAAGGAAACCCACAGGACAAAAGGAGACCTCTCCTCTTTCCTTTTCTGTTGGAACTTTGGAGGAATGCAAGAAGGCAAATAAAAACCTAGAGGGACTAGACAAACAATGGCAGGCTACTACATTGCTGAGGAAATGGGGTACCTGAAGGGTGAACCCAGAAGGCATTACCGATGCTAGTTGGTGAAGACAGGGATTTCTCTGTGTAATCTGTAATTGAAAGAAAGCCATCCAAATAGTCTGAAGGAGTCCTAGATTAGGATAAAGACGATTTAGAGCTAAAATTTCTAATATTATATTGAAGAGAAGCAGTGATAATGGGCACCCTTGTTTCACCCCTGATCTTAGTGGAAATATTTATAGTTTATCCTCATTACATATAATGTTTGTTGTAGATTTTAGATAAATACTGCTTATTATTTCAAGGAAAAACTCCATTTAATTATTTAATTTTTTAGGTGTTTTTTTTTTTTTTTGCAAGGCAAATGGGGTTAAGTGGCTTGCCCAAGGCCACTCAGCTAGGTAATTATTAAGTGTCTGAGACCAGATTTGAACCCAGATATTCCTGACTCCAGGGCCCGTGCTTTATCCACTATGCCACCTAGCTGCCCCTCCATTTATTCTTGGATGTTGTATTTTGTTAAAGGTTTTTCAGCATCTATTGAGATAATATGTTTTTCTGATGGTTTGTTATTGATATGTTCAATTATATTGATTGTTTTTCTCTTTTTGAACCATCCTTGCCTCCCTGGTTGTCTGTCCAGGGCATTTCCTATTTATAAACTCCAAAATTCTTTTATCTTGTCATAGTATTTTATAATTTCATCTTTTCCTAATCCTTAAGCCCCTAACTGAATTTTGTTCTCACCAAGACTGCTCAATATTCTTCTCCTCCCCACTCCCTACCCCATTCCTCATTCAATTCTTTCTGAGGTCATGTCTGAACTGGCTCCACTCTTCTCTTTCCATTCTCTCCCAAGCTATCAAATCGCTTCTTCTCAGTATCCTTTGCTGGATCTTCTTCTGGGTCATGCCCACTAACTACAGGTATCCTCAAAGGTATTCCCCCAAAGACCTGTCCTGGACTCTCATCTCTTCTCCCTCTAGACTAGTAATATCAAACTGAAATCAAAATAGGGATCACTAAACTATCCAAAAGCATCCCTGCAAGTCACATATGAACTTAGTTTTAAAACAAAAGTATCTATACTTTAATATATTTTTACTTATTTTACTATTTTCCCAATATATCTTAATCTGTTTTAGATTTTACCTGAGTGTGTCATGGGTCACATGCTGCCCATAGGTACTGTGTTTGACACTTCTGCTCTATATTGTTTTGTTTACTGATCTCTTTAGGAAACAAGGGTTTATTTATCATCTCAATGTATATGATTCCCAGATCTACATAGATAGCCCTAGTTTCCCCCTCCCCCCACCCTACAGGAACTCACATTCTAATAGAGCAGCCATGGTACAAATTACTATGTGCATGCAGGACATTTCCACATTTCCACTATCATCCACATATGTAGATAGTTATTTGCACATTGGTTCCCCCATTAAAATATGAGCTCCTTGAGGGCAGGTTCCTCAATTTTTCCTTTTTTTTTTTTTTTTTTGGTTTTCATCATTGACACATAGCAAATGTCTGTTGACCAATGGTTGACTGACTATTGGATTGACTGAAGTGGATTTCAGAAACCCAGGCCAGGACTTGAACCTATAATCTCCTCACTTCTCAGTATTGCTACAGCAAAAATAATGACAAGCACAAAAATGCGAGAATACAAGACATGTGGTTCTATTCTTTACTCTGCCACAAACTGATCCTGTGATCATGTCAATTTATTTGCTGGACCTAACTCTCCTCACCCATAAAATAGAGGTGGAGTGGGGAGAAGAGTAGAACTAGGGATAGAGTTGCCAAGAAGGAAAACAAGTAAGCAAGCAAGCGAGTAAAAGAAGGAAGGGAGAGAGAGAGAGAGAGAGAGAGAGAGAGAGAGAGAGAGAGAGGAGGAAAGGAAGGAAAAAAGAGCCAAAGAAAGAAGAAAGGAAAAAAAGAGACAAGAAGGAAAGAAGGAAGAAAGGAGGGAGGAAAGAATGAAGAAAAAAGGGAGGGAAAGAAAGAAAAGAGAACTGCTGAAACATGTTTTTGAAATACACAGAAGAGAACAGAAGACCAGAAAGAACCACACATAAGCAGGATAGCTTTGAAAGTTACAGGATCAGGGGTGGCTAGGTGGCACAGTGGATAAAGCACTGACCCTGGAGTCAGTGGCCTTGGGCAAGCCACTTAACCCCATTTGCCTTGCAAAAAAACAAAAACAAGAAAGTTACAAGATTAATTTATTATATAATTAAAAAGAAGAACAAGTTGAACATAACAGAGGTTTGTTGTTTCATGCACAGTCTTCTCTGTTCTACTGAAGATATGGAAGAGTGGGTTTTTAGTTGATTTTTTTAAAATAATGTTAAAATAAAAAATATATTAAAAAATGAAGGGGTTTGCATTAAATGGGGTCCCTTACAATTCCAGCTCTGGCATTCCATTTTAAAGACTTTTTGATTTTCTGGAAAAGAAACAGAAAGTACCCCAGAAGCCATGACTTATTTTCCCACCTGAATGTTATCCTGGATATTCATTGCAACCTGGATTGAATTAGAATTAAATTAATTGACAATCTGTGCGTGTAGAAGTGGAAAGGAGAGAATAAAGAGTCCACCATCTTGGTTTGACTTATTTGAGACCTGTCTTTAGGAAACAGTCCTCAAAGGCCTATTTTCCTTAATTCCCAGAATTTCATCTATTGGGTTATGAGATTGCCTTTAGGGTTCCCATTCCTAAATTCCTACTTGGTCCTCTTGTGGAGATGAGTCTCATTCTCAAGATGAAAGGTAAAGATGCCTTGATCCTGTGCTAGGTCCAGTTGACTGAGTCATACACAGGTTTTAGAGCTAGAAGGACATTAAAGTTCAACCTCCTTATTTTACAAGTTAGGAAACAGGTCTGTAGAGATTAAATGACTTACTTAAGGTCACACAAGTTGTGCAGTCAGATGATAATGACAAAATTTCTCAAGTTGAAATTCCAAAAAGTTACTGGAATCCAAAGTAATATCAAGTCTTGCTTCTTGCTCAAGAATGACTTGGAACATACTCTGACCTGAAACAGGTGAGACAGACAAACATAGCAAGAGAAAATCAGAAGCAGCGTTAAGTTATGTAAAGACACCCAGTGTACCAGAAAATTTCCCAGCAGAGCCTATACAAAATGTTGACTCAAGAAATAGATAGATCTACATCTCTGGAGGTCTCTAAGCAAAAGTCAGATAACCATACTCTGGGGATATTTATTGTAGAAGGGTTTTTTATTCATGGTTAGCTTGAATTAAATATTCTTTGAGATTCCTTCAAGAGTCTGTGATTATGGGGAAATGATTGGAGGAATGGATCATCATATCCACCTACACACAAAATTAAAATGGATCCTGGGGCAAGAGAAGCAAAGAACAGGGCATTGGAGTTTTTGAGATATTTTTCTTAGTCTGTAACCTACTCACTAGAGGAATAGGAGCCTAGCATCTTGCCTGTTTCCCTTTTATCTGCACCCCTTTTAATATATCTCTGGGAAATCTTAATGTGGGGTAGACCCAAGGGTCAATCAGAAAGGACTTTACACAGTAGCTCAGTGAGTGGCAAAGTAGGTAACTATGTGGGGAGTTTTTCCAGGTTTCATGAAAGCATCTTAACTAAAATTATACCTTTCAAGAATTGTTTGTCTAATTCCTAAAATTCCATCACTAGAGCTTCATTTCTTTGGCTTCAGCAAAATAGGAGTTTTAGCAAATTCCTCAGGAGAGGTTACATTAAATAATTTATACAGCAGGGTAAATAGCCATATGAAATCCTTTCCAAATGCAGGCTGAAAAATCCCCTTAAGTTGTCCCTTTGGGACTTCAACAAGACTTTTAAAAAAACCCCAAAGAGCTCTCCTATCCTTCAAATATGCTCCACCCCTCCCCCCAACTTTAGTATCCCTGTCTCCTTTTTACTCAAAACCTCAAAAACCTGAGTCATCTTTTACACATCCTGTTCCTTCATCCCCTATTCCACACATGCAATCAGTTAACTAAAATCTCTACAATAATCAATCACATCTGTATGTTCTTTTACAACCACATTCACCTTCTTTCCCTTTTATCTGTACTATTTTAATAGGTTCCTAAGTAGACCCACAGTCTCTGTCCTTCCCCATCCATCTTCCACATTACCTTTTGTGCATTATTTCTAAAATATTTTATTCATGATGTCCCTTCTCTCTTCCCTAATGTCCATGAAATAAAGTCTAAACTACAACCCTTTGTTGTATCACTTTCTTCATTTTCTCCATTCTAATGAACTAATATCAGAGAATTTAGGAGAGATTCCCAGTCCTCAGTTCTCCATATAGCCAGCTTCCTTCTTACAACTTTCCTCATGAGGAATGTATTCTCATCTCTCATTCCTACTCTTGTTCTGTTGACGTTTCTTCCTTCTTTCAAGGCATAATTCAAATATTAACTTATCCATGAGGTTTCCCTTGACCTGCTTCCAGTGGTGTGTTAGAGCTGGTTTGAATTAGCTCCTGAGAACCAATTGTTAAGATTTAAGTATGAACATTTACTCCTCAGAAGTCAGCTGATGCTATAAACTAAGGGCTTGATTTATTATTTCTAAGTTGTCCAGATTTTAAAAAGTGATGAAGAAAATGGAAGTAAAGTAGATTAAACTTAAAAGTTTGTCCTATATATGCTTGGGGGGGGGGCACAGCTAGGTAGTGCAGTAGATAGAGCATGGGTCCTGGATCCTGGAGTCAAGAGGATCTGAGTTCAAATCTGAACCCAGATAGTAAGTTGTATGATTTTGGAAAAGTCTTTTAACCCTGATTGCTTAAAAAAAAGTGCATCCTATATTTGTTTTTTGGAGAGCTATTTGTTAAATATTTATTAGCATACCATTGCACAACTGAAAATAATCACTCCATTCTCATATTTCTCATAGCATAGTCCTTTTCACTTATTAACACTTTCTTTGAATACATGCTCATAGGACAATAGGATCCAGAGTTAGAAGGACCTTAGAGAGAATCTAAATCACCCCCTTCAATTTCATAGATGAGAAAACTGAAGTCTAAAGGTAAAGTGATATCAAATTATCCCTCCTTCTTCCCTCCCCCCCCATTAGATTATAAATTTCATGAGACTAAGATTCTTTGCACATCTCTCTCTGAATTTCTAGGGTCCTGAACATCCAGAAATAAGACACTTTGCATGTAATCATTGCCTAATGTTGAAATGAATTTCAAGAGAGTAGTTTTTGTCTTCCAGGAAGAAGATAGGAGAGTTTTAGAGGAGTTGTAGATAATGGTAGAAAGGATAGGGTGGGATTGAAGACTGCCTAATTTTCCTAGGATTAGTGTGGCTCATTTTGGGATTATAGGGGTAGGGAGGAACCTCCCCTTTCTCCATTCAGGGACCATAATCTCTCATTAGCTCAGCTACTGATAGGACTTATTGATGGATGATCAGTGGAAAGGGGTCTAAACTAGTCTGCCCTATTCTCCCCATTCTTGGTCTTCTAGGGGGACTGTAGGGAATCTTTTTTTCTGAGGGGGTAAGTACATGGCCTTTCTTCTACCCTTCTTCACTCATTATGATCCTGATAAGGCTTTCCAAGCCCTGCATTCTTTTACCAACTTGTATTCATAGTTTTTGGTTTTTTGTGTTTTCTTCTTTACACTGGAAGCTCCTTAAGGGCAGGGACCATTTTGATTTTTGTCTTTCTCTGTATCCCCAGGACCTGGCCTACAATAAGGTTTACCAAGTTAAGGTTTACCAAGAACTACAAAATAATAGTGTAAATGTTATCATCCATATCTTATGAATGATGTAACTAAGACTCAGCACAGTGATGATTAGGTTCTGAGTTGGGATTTGAACTCTTGGGATTCCAAGTCTAGTACTTTCTACTTTAACACCTAACCACATAGAAGAGCCTCCATCTCTTCAAAGCAAGATATACATATTCAACAAGACTGACCTTTGGCAAAATTGTGAATGAAGCAGGCAAAGCTCATCTGTGTGCTTCCCTCATCTCACTTCACCCCACACCCCTAATCTTCAGCAGTAATACCAAAATAAATTCCAATGGCAGTTTGACATACAACATTATAATAGAATGAAACATCTGGTTCAGTCGGTAAGAGTTTCAAAGGAGAAAATATTTTTTTAGCGTTCAATTACAACCTAGAGAAAAAATGCAAAAGAAAAAAAGTTGACAGTCCCGTGAATTGTTAGAGGACATCGCCTCAGCTTGACCCCATGCTCAAAATAGCCTGAACTGAACAACAACTGAAAATGAAAAATTCAAATGATTTAAAAAAATAATTTCAGAATAAACTGCCTATTAGGCATGCTGCAAACATTTCCAGTTAGCCAGAATATGGTGGTGCTCCATACAGAGACAAATTTTGATAAGCTCATTCATATTGCACTTTTGGAAGCTTATTATGTTACCCCTTCCAAGAATAATTATATTTTCAAAGAGGATAGGGGAATTAAATGTTAATGGTATTTCTGCAGTTCCTTGAGAGTGATCTCTGAGAAAACAAAGGCCTTTCCATCTTCCTTACTTAAGTCATACTCATTTGACTGTAAGGCAGGATAGGGTAGTGTTAAGTTCAACAGATTTTGGAGTTAGAGAACCTAAACTTGAACTCTAGTTATGTTAGATTATGAACTAGTTACAATCTAGGTCTTGATTTACTTATTTATAAAATGAAAGGACTAGACTGAATGACCCTTAAGGTCCCTTCTATTATCGTTATGGCATATATTATGATCTATGATTTGAACTGATTACTTAGAAGATTCTATTACTAACTACTCATTAACCTAAGTCTACATGATCAGGGAACTATACATGTAAGACTCTCATGCTACTTACTAATTGTCCTTTCCTCAGTTTCCATGGTATTTTTTGTGCCTCCTTTACCAAACTAATGACTCTTTTTACCATGATTTTCTTAAATCATTGTCATTTCTTTTCTCAATTTTTTTCTCTGTCTTATTTGATTTTTAAAATACTTTTTTGAGCTTTTCCAGGAATTCTTTTTGAATCTAAGACCAATAAAAAAATGAATGAAGTCCAGTTTTGACTTTACTGTTTTTCTTCTGAGTTTGTGTTTTGAGTTCCCTGTCAACAAAGTAAATTCTATGGCTGGATTCTTTTTCTGTTGTTGATCATTTTTCCAGCCTAATTCTTGACTTTTAACTTTATGTTCAAGTTGGACTCTGCTTCTGGAGTGAAGGGATAACTGTCCCAAGCATCAGTTTTTTATGCAGCTGTTTTCTGAGCGAGTTCTGGGAGTCCATAAGTTTTCAACTCTTCCACAGTGATATGATCTAAGGAGAGGAGTGTTTATTACTCTCTTGGCTTTTAAAAAACACAAGAACTTTTCTATCCTGTGAACTTTTCTATCATGGGTTTGTAACCTAGGACTGAGACCTAAATTTATATAAACAGTCTTGCACTCACAGCCCCAAAGCATCCCTGAAATCTCCATTTGGTTAGTTCCCTGACCCCTTTAATTTCTGTGTGCTGAGAGTTCTGGAAACTACTATGTTGATTCAATGGCCCCCCTTCCCCACAGACCTTCTGCTGTCTTGCTGGGGCTCTCTGCCAGTAGGTTGATTTCCACTCTTACCACAGTGTAACAGAGCTTTCCTGTCAACTGTTTAAGTTATTTTGAATTTGAAAATTATTTCACCCCATAGTTTTATGGGTTCTGTCACTTCCAGAATTCATTTTAAGACATTATTTAAAGTTGTTTGGAGGGAAGTTTGGGAGAGTTCAGGTGAGCCCCTGCTTTTTCTTCACCATTTTCTAATTAACCTAAGTCTGGAAGATCTGGGAACTTTGGTTCTCTAGCCATATAGCCAAGAGATTGATCCAGGAGACTCACTTTGCAGAGTACATTAGGGACTAGTTTTCTGGACTAATGGTAGCCATCCCCAGCCTCTGGCTAATTACAAACCCTTCAATCTGTTGACCTGAGCTCAGTGCCATAATGAAGGTAGTATGATTGGGCTATATCCCAGTGTGACAGGGTGCCTAATTTAGAAGGGACTGTTGGCCCTAGAAGTCCTTCTGTAGCAGAGAAACAATAGAGCACCTAGTTAAGAAGGATAATTTATTAAAACAGGAAGCTGCCATTTATCCAGATAATATGAGCACATTCCTCTACCTTCTATCTGCTGCACCATAAATAGAGGAGTACCGGGTCTGGAATCAGAAAAACTTGAATTCAAATCTGGCCTCAGATATTTACTGTGACCTTATCTTTTAATCTGTTTGCCTCAGTCTAGTCAACTGTATAATGGGAATCCTAATCGAACCTACTTTCCAGGGTTATTGTAAAGATCAAATGTTATAATATTTGTAAAAGCCTTATCTGAGTGCCTGTCCCCTAGTAGAGACTTAATAAATACTTATTCTCTACTCAGCAGCTAATCAGTGCCAAGTTAGGTGGCTCAGAACCTCTGTTTCACTCCTGTGTAGTAATGTTTCCCAAAAGGCAAATACATTTCATGCCATTAGCTCCAGATTTAGTGGGCAATACTTGACTTGGATAGAACATTCCTAGTTTCAGCTCTTGCTGAGCTGATTTAGAAATCTAAAGGGGGGGCTGGGGGGGGCCGGGTCGGTTGAACCCTTCTAGAACCACCTCCCTGGAGTTGGTCTGGGGAGGGTGGGGGGAAGGCAGTGATCTTCTAACTAGTATTTTAAAAACAAAAACAAAAACAAAAACAGAAACAGAAGATTATTTGTGATGAGAAAAAACTAGAAACAGAATATGTGTCCAAAGACTGGAGAATAACTGAACAACCCAAATGTATGAATGTAATGGAATGTTTTGCCCTTAAAAAAACAACAAATATGAGGAACTCAGAGAAATATAGGAAAGTTTGTAGGAAGTGATGCATGGTAAAGAAAACAGGGCTAAAAGAGCAACACTTGCAAAGTCTACAATAATGTAGTCAGCGTTAAAAAGCAAAAGAATTCTGATCAGATACAAAGTCAGTGACAGGACCATACTATCAAAGGTAAAGGAGACATCCTCTTTTTTTGCAGGGGGATTTGTTTTATCATTTGTTAGAAATATATTCAGTGTTAAAGTGTTTCAATAATTTTTTTTTAATTTAAAGATTAGTGTCTCATATGTACCTGATACTTTTACAATTCCATGACCTTGAAGATGGATTTCCCCTGTTGGTGAAGAATGAAACCCAGACCTATGAAACCTTCATCTGTGCTTCCTCATAAATTCTCCTTAGCAAATCTGCCCAATGTGCTGGAGGCTTCCTGGTGATGGGTTTGCTATTTGGGAGACACTAATGAACCATTGGTTGACAGTGCTACTAATATTCTTACTACCTCATTGCTCATTTCCTTTTCCCTTCACATAGACCTTGGATGATATCTTTTAGGCCATTTTTCTGTGCATTTTAGCACATGTATTATGCTGTGGACTATTTAGGCCTTCCATGCATCATTCTCTTAAGTTTTGGGATCACATGTAACATTTTTTCTCTGTGATTATTGGAGCTACGTGATTCAAGCTCATACAGCATCAGCAAGAAAATTTTTTTAAACGTGAGTTTTTATTTCAGGAATCATCCACCCAGTTTCTTAAATGTGATTCATCAGAATCTCCTCCTCTTATTTTATTCTAACCATAATTCTTATTCCCCCAAATTAAGATGATTTGTGTATTAATTGACTAATGGTGGGGACGCAACCATAAGCATATATAATAATCTGGGTGATATGCATTCTTCATCCACTTGATATTTTTTTTGTGGATTGTTAAACTGATCTCTTTCGAGTGACTGTGGATCTTATGAAAGAGGCCTTTTAGTGTCCCTGAGCTTAAGGATAAACAGGTCAAGTCCAAAAGCATTTATTAGGCACTTATTATTTATTATCCACTCATTGATATCCAACAGCCCCAGAATATTCCCCTTGGTCACCAAGGGTAAGATGTTGGGGGCTGCCTTCCCTTACCACCATCCACCACGATGTCTTTAATATTAATCTAAACCTGATTTCCTATGTACATTAATGTCATTTGTAGAGATGGAGAAAGAGGAGAGTGTAATTTCTCTGGTGCCTCCCCTCATCCCATGATGATTCTGGTGGTGGCCAGAGATAGGGAACAAGCAGGGAGGGGGATGGGAAGAGCAACCTAGTCACAAAGATCCACTTCTGTTGGCTAGAAGGCCAAAGCATGGCAGATGGCCAATGAAAGCAATCTTGTTTGCAGATAAACAACTCTGGGACTGGGGGAGAGAACAGTCCATCTTTGTTTGTTTTAGATCGCTCTGAATCAATCCTATATTTTTTTAATTCCCTTTCCTCCATCCCATCCTACTCTCTGAATTCCCCAGACTCCATTCCCTTTGTTCCCTAAAACTCCTCTGTGGAGACTTGAGTTTATTTTCTAATTTCTTATCAAATTGGATAGAACTTTAGCCCCAGGGTCAGAAGATATTGCTGTGGATGGTAGACTACTACCTCAGGATAACTGCATTTCCTTTCTGAGATGGATAACTGATCTTTCCTCTTTGTCTACAAAATTGACTATCTTTAGCTGATAATCTTCCTTGCTATAAGCATAAGCCATATAGAATCTTTTCCCTCTACCACCAACCCATAACAGTTCTAGCTTATTGATATGATACTTTCTCCCCAGGAATCTCCTCCTCTCCACCTCCCCCCCACCACATCCTCATTGTTGCTGTTGTTCAGTTGTGTCTGACTTTCTGGATCCCATTTTGGAATTTTCTTGACAAAGATACTAAAATATTTGGCATTTCTTCTCCAGTTCATTTTATAAAGGAAGAAGTGAGGCAAACCAGTTTAAGTGACTTGCTCAGGGTCACATAGCTAGTAAGTGTCTAAGGTCAAATTTGAACTCGGAAAGATGAATATTCCTGATTCTAAGCCAAGTGCTCTACCTACTACAACTCCTAGCTGCCTCTCAATTTTCTTTAATTTCTATTTGTCAAGCTGATTAATCTGTGGTTGTCCCGTTCTTCCAATCCACAGATTTACCTTTGGGTTTGAAACTATGATTCAACCTATTCTATAAAATGATCCTTCTGTTTAGATTAGTTTAACCTGCTGCTGGATAGCTGGAGGAAATCTGATATTCTATTCTCTACACAAATCCTATCTAATTTAATGGGTGCACAGATTAGCTATGTGGCAATACCACCCCACCCCAGTTGACTGCTACAATAATTTGTTTTGACCTTCTTGACTCACTAGTTGAATAAAGAGAAGAACCTGTGTCTTATGATTTTTGGAACCACTCTGAGCACCTTCCACATAGTGGGTACTTGGGAAATACTTGGGGAGTGAATAGACTGGGAAGAATTTTAGGGAAATCTTATCACTTCTTCGGAACAGAGTCATGAGAGAATAATGCAATGTAGGAAATGTTTGTATACTTGGCCTTTGGAAAGGGACTGGTAAAAAAAAAGGGGGAGTTGGCTAAGTTCATTCAGTTTTCACTTGGCTTGAACAGGGACCTGCTCCCTAGAACAGCAGGCCAAACAGATATTTTAAACCATAGGAAGCAGGAGCTCACAGGGATGGGATGAAATGGGATGGCTGAATGTCCTAGGAAGTTAAAAGATTCAATGGAGAGGCTGTGGCACAAATGACTAAGTCTGGCAGAAGCGTCGGCAGCAGGGTGTAGTGGAAAGATTCCTTCTCTGGATAAGGAATTTGGCAGTCTTCATTTCTGACCTGGCCCTGCAGCTAACTAGCTGTTTTGTGGTGTTTAGGCAAGTGATTTCCCCTTTGGGGCCCTCAGTTTCCTCCTCCAAAAAATGAAGAGATTGTACTAGTTGGTCTCTAAATTCTCTCCAAATTGCTACCAGATCTGATTCTCATCATCACCTGTCTGAACTATCTCCTAATAGGTCTTCCAACCTAAATTCTCCTTCCCCCTTCCCAGGCCATTCCTGGGCTCACTATATATTGTCTCAAATAGGTACTACTTTTGTGACTCTAGGCAAGATACTCTCTGTACTTCAGTTTCCTCATCCCTAAAATGAAGGGGTTGGATTCATTGATCTCCAAGATTCTTTCTAGAATTAAATCTTTAATCCTATGATAAGATCTGATTATTTGTGCATGTACCTTTGCTATGTTAGCAGTACAAACATAAGCTAGCCACTCCATATCTTAATCCTCTGGGCCATTAAAACTATAATTTATAGACTCATTGCCAATATGTGTGGGCAGAAGGAATTGTCTCATTTGGATTTTCCCAAACTGATGAAATCACTGGTCTAGACCAAATAATAGCCATTACCACCACCACCACCACCCCAATAACAAGAACATTATATAAATTTTAATCCTACCTACTACCTGATTTCCTCCAGATGCTCATGCCTTCTCTTCTATACATAGTTGTTTATAGATCTCCCTCATTAGTCTGTGAACTCCTTAAGAGCAGGGACTCTCTTTTACCTTAATAAAGGCTTTGTCACCTAGTAGGTGCTTTATTAAAAAAAATTGTTGATTAACCGATGTCACTGACATGCTATTCTGATTAAAAACTTTCATTGTTCCCTATTAATTAGGGAATCACATTGCTTTTCAGCCTCATCTTCTACTACTTACCTCCTAATTTTTCCACCCTAAGCCTCTGGTCACATTGTTCCCTGTAGCTGGAATGGCCTTCTCTTCTATTTGCTGAAGGCTCACCCAAAATCTAAGTTAAATGTTACCTCCTCCAGGAAGCTTTCCTTGTAAGGAGCTGGTCCTTTTAGATCTCATAAATCTCATTTGCCCTTCTTTTATGCTCTTGGAAA
This sequence comes from Macrotis lagotis, assembly GCF_037893015.1. Lineage (NCBI taxonomy): Eukaryota > Metazoa > Chordata > Mammalia > Peramelemorphia > Peramelidae > Macrotis > Macrotis lagotis. Next base: position 213,154,947 of record NC_133662.1, read on the forward strand.
TTATTTTATATTGCAGCTATTTGTGCATAAATCACAAACCCTTACCAACTAGGCTGTAAACTCCATGATGGTGGTGCTTATTTGGGCTTGGGGAAGTTGTTCCCCTTCCCTGGGTCTCATTTTCTTCAATTATAAAACAAGGGTGCTAGACTAGGTGATCTCTAAGTTTCCTTCAAATTCCTCCTGCTATTTGTAACTACCTGAGACCCAATAGGAATAATAATGTGTGGAAAGTTATGAAATAACTGCTTCAGAGAAACCTAAGAAGACTGTTAAGAACTGACACAGAGTGAAATGAGCAGACCCAGAAAAATGTCTACTACATTAAATATGCTATCATATTTGTAATGTAACAATGTAATACTTGTAAAATGAACTGCTTAAAAACCTTGATCAATGGAATGAGCAACCATGATTCCATAGGACTGAAGACGTAGCATGATGCCTAACCCCTGACAAAGGGGTTGATGGACTTTACATCCATAATGAGACACATTCTATAATAATGGATAAGTCTATAATAATAGACTTTGCTTTTGTTATTTTGTTATTCAGTCAAATCTGACTCTTTATTACCCTACTTGGGATTTTCTTGGCAAAGATATTGGAATGGTTTGTCATTTCCTTCACCAGTTCAATTGACAGATGAAGAAATTGTGGCAAACAGGGTTAAATGACTTGACTTGCCCAGGGTCACACAGCTAGGAAGTGCCAGAGGTCAGGTTTGAACCCAGAAGAGGCATCTTCTGGACTCCAGTCCCTGCTCTCTATTCTTGGCACCACCTAAACTGCCCCTATATTTTGCTTGTCTATGCATATTTGTTACAAAGTTTTTTTTTTTCCCTTTTCTTTGCTTTCCTTTTTCGATGTGTTAGGGAGATAGGAAGCAGATAAAATAAATGCTTGAAGAAAATTAATTTACAAAAAGAGAAAGGCTCAAAGCTTTGTAACATAAGAATTATGAGAAGGGAGAGGAAATATCAGCATAAACTAGTAGGAGAAACTTCATGGAGGAGATGGATGGGATTTGACCTGGGTATAATATGGCATGGGCAGAAGGGGGAGGATAAGGCATATCAATAGGGGTGAGAATAAGTAGGAAGAAGAGAATTCAGGATCATGGATCTAAAGCAAGAAGGGTCTTCAGAGACCACCTAATATAACTCTTTCATTTTTTGTAGATGAGAAAATGGCAGGGCTAGGAGGTTAAGTGACTTGTTTAGAGTCATACAGGTAGAAAACATGAGCAAGAAGATTTGAACCTGTTTCTCTGTTTCAAAAGTCAGTGCCCTGTGACCTCGTAGTAGTTTCTTCTACCTTCTCTTGATTTTCCTTCTTTATTGGTATTCTTTCCCTACCTTTTCACTCTCCTTACACCTTACCCCCCTTCCATTCATTTATCCAATCAGTGACACTGATTTCCTTGCCATTACTCAAACTAAGATACTGAATCTCCCAATTGCTAGGTGGTTCAGAAGATAGAGGATCAAACCTAAAGTTAGAAAGACTCTTCTCCCTGTGTTCAAATCTGGCCCACTTAGTAGCAATGTGACCCTGGCTAAGCCACTAAATCTTATTTGCCTCAGTTTCCTCATCTGTGAAATGAGCTGGAGAAGGAAATGGCAAATCAATCTAGTTTCTTTGCCAAGAAACCCCATATGGGTTCAGGAAGAGTTAGACTTGTCTGAACAATAACAAAAAAGGCATCTCTCATGCCTGGAATTCTCTCCTTCATTATCTCCATCCCTTGACTTGGTTGACTTCATTCGAGTTCCAGATAAAATCTTGTCTTCTATAAGAAGGCTTTTTGTATTTGTCCTTTTTTTCTTTTGAATGCTATTTTATTTTTTTCAATCACATGAAAAGATAATTTTCATTATTCATTTTTTCTAAGTTTTTGAGTTCCATATTTTCCTATCACCCTCCCTTCTCTCCCCTCTCCCCATGACAACAAGTAATTTGATATAGGTTACACATACACAATCATGTTTAACATATTAGTTATGTTGTGAAAGAGAAATCAGAACTAAAGGGAAGAATAATCATGAGAAAAAGATAAAATAATACAAGTTTTAAAGTGAAAATATTATGTTTTGGTCTACATTTGAAAGAATTATTTCCTCTGGATATGGTTGGCATTTTCCAACAAGTCTTTTAGAATTATTCTTGATCACTAAACTACTGAGTGGAGCAAAGTCCATCATAGTTGATCATCACACAATATTGCTGTTAATGTAATACAATATTCTATTGGTTCTGTTCAGTTACTCAGCATCAGTTCATGCAAGTCTTTCCAGGCTTTTCTGAAGTGTACCCACTTCTGCTGTCTTACAGAATAATAGTAGTCCATTGCATTCATAGGCCATAATTTGTTCAGCCATTCTCCAATTGATGGACAGCCCCTCATTTTCCAGTTCTTTGCCACTACAAAAAGAACTACTATAAATATTTTTGTACATGTGGATCTTTTCCTTTTTTATGAATGAATCCCTCTTAATCTACTGCCTTCCCTCTTTTAATTATCTGTAATTTATCCAGAATATATCTTGCTCGTAGCTACACCAAGGTGCTCCTTTAGGTCAGAGAATAAGGGTGTCTTTTGTTTGTTTGTTGCTTTTTTTGCCTTTCTTTGTATCTTTAACATTAAGCAAAATGACTGAAATATGTTAGCACTTACTAAATACTTGTTGTTTACTTTCTAGCCAGAGAAGAACACCAGCTGGCTATAGGTAAGCAGTGGGAGATAGGGTTGAATAAATAATTAAACCCAGGTTATAGATCCATAAAATCAGACTTTTTATTGGATTCCAGCTAGGTGGTGCAATGGATATAGCACCTGATTCAGGGTTGGGAAGACTTGGGTTCAAATTAAACCTCAGACACTTACTATACATGACTCTGGGTTAATCATTTAACTTAATGACCAACTTAAGTTAAGGCATTTAACTCTGCCTCGGTTTCTTCACCCTATATAAAAGGGGAATAATAATAGCATTTACTTCCAGTGTTAATAAATCAAAGTACTTTGCAGATCTTAAACTACTGTATAAATGCTTGCCATTATTACTATTGAACATGGGCTTTTCATGAAATAGAGAATGAACTATATAAACTTCAGTCCACCATCTCTCTTCAGAACAGTTTTCTAATTGTGTAATTATATGTTTTCACCAATTCTCTTTCGTTTATCTTGTCTATTGTCTTGAAAGTGTAGAGATTATGTCTTTGATGTTCTTTAAGTGTTTGGTACAATATTCCAAACACAACAATTAATGAGTTTTTATTACCTACCTGAAAAGGGCATGGGACTGGACACAGACCTGGCCATGCTTATATTAAAATTACATCTTATTGGCTGCAAATATTCCCTGAGCATCCTGCTGAGACTGACCTTGGATACAGATCCTGCTGAGTCTAGGATGCAACAGGATGAGCTCAGTCTGCTTAAACAGTAGAGGAGATCATTCTCCCTTTTCTTCTTCTTCTTCCCAGACATATATTTAACTTAAATTCTTTTCAAGTAAATGCTTTGCTAAATCATATATTTATTCTAACCATGTCAGGGAAGATTCAGTGTATTTGAGGCTTCATGAACCCTCAGATGGAAAATGATGATTAGTCCTTAAATATCATGAATTTGTTAGTAGTCAATAGGGTGCCACCTTAGGGGTATATTGAACCAAATTCCTTGAGGGTAGGGATGATAATTAACACTGTACTTCACATACTAGCACGCTATTTTCTTCCTAGTACCCTCCTAATTTATTTATTTATTTATCTTTTTTAGAAAATTATTTTTCATTTATTTATTTGTTAACTAACCAATGAGCTACCAGTATCAACAAATATGATATTGGGGGGGGGTGGAAATGACACGTAGGCAAGAAACAGTTGAGAGAAGCAATTCAAGAAATGCAAATGAATTTATTTAGAGGGAAAGAACAGAAACTGACATTCAGTGAAGTTTTTCATCGCAATTATTGAACCATCACATTCCCCATTCCCCATACCTAGAACTTCCCTGCCTCCATTTTCCATGATGAGGCCCTCCCTTCTTTCAAAATTTAATTTTTCCAAGAAATTTTCAGGGAGTATGACTTTTGTTTGGCTATGTTCTGGAATCTTCTCCAATACTTTTGGAGATAACTTAAAATTCAGTGATTTCTGGATATAACTTTCTGTTTCTAGTCTCATATCTTGTGGATATATGAGTAAGCTTTCAATTTAATTTTTATTGAATGGTTTCATGTGTTTAGTGCTCCATTTTGTGCCAAGTCCCGTGGATGATACAGAAGAAGTTGCATTTGAAACTGAGTCTTCAGAGGCCATTAAGGCCCTTTTTTATAAATGAAGAAACTTAGGGCTGGAAAAAGTAAGGCAATGGTCCAGAAATTACACAGACCCAGATTTGGATCTTTTGTCTTCAAATACATTACTAATTTGTAATTATTGTTGATAAGTTATTTCAGTCATGTCTATTCTCTCTGTGTGTGACATCATTCAGGATTTTCTTGGCAAAGATACTGAATTGGTTTGTCATTTTTTTCCTCCAATTCATTTTATAGATAAGTAAACTGAGGCAAGCAGGATAAATTGGCTTGCCAAGGTCGGTCGTCCAGCTAGTGACTTAGTCTAAAGTCATATTTGGATACAGGAAGGTGAGTCTTTGACTTAGCACTCTATCTGCTCCCTAAATAGGAATACAAAGTAATATATAATTAACTAATAACTTCCATATACTCATTTGTAAAACCTCAGTCTACTCACTTGTAAGATAAGGGAATTGGATTAAGTAATCTTGACCCATAGAACCAGAGAATGTGAGGGCTGAAAGGGCTTTCCAGTTTTTCTGAGATCTTTAAAGTTCTTAGCTCAGTACCTGCTCAACAGTGCTATGAAGAATTTGGAGGAGAGAGAGATGCTTGAAGCCTGGAAAGTGTTCTGGCTTCTTGGAGAGATTGTAAGACCTTGAACTGGACCAGTAGATAAGTAATTTTTTGGTTAAATGATGGTGGGGTTTTTTTTAGATTTTTTTATTTTTGCAAGGCAATGGGGTTAAGTGGCTTGCCCAAGGCCACAAAGCTAGGTCATTATTAAGTGTCTGAGGCCAGATTTGAACTCAGGTACTCCTGACTCCAGGGCCAGTGCACTTACCTAGCCACCCCAAGGGTTGGTTAAATGAAAAGCAGGAAAGAAAGTCCTTCTAGCAGGGGGAAGAGCATGAATGGTCTTTTGGAATAGAGGTGGTGACCACCATGTTTTGCTGTTGGATAGATGGTGAAAATACTTGTGTAGAAAAAACAAGTCAGAACTCCCACTGCATCCAGGGCCATCTCTAGTCATCCTGATCAATATCTGGTCACTGGACCCAGATAGCTCTGGAGAAGAAAGTGAGGCTGGTGACTCTGCAAAGCAACCCCTCACTTAAATCTAATTCCCTTGCATGTCAAGGCATCATCTCCCTAATGTCATGGTCTTTGAGAACAAAAGACATACAACAACATTAGTACTGATGCTATATATATACTCTGTTATATAGACTTACGTCTGCCCAAACCAATTTTATTTAAGATGAATCTATATCCAAATCATTTCTAGTCTGGAGAGACTTCCTCAAATGGCATAATTCCCTGTGCCCTCCAACAGGATGCTCTGCTCCAAGGCAATTTTGGGTAACATAGGATTCTTGAACAAGGAAAAATTAACTGAAAATACAGTCAACGTTGACATTCCAGAATCTGTTGAGTGGCCAAATCATTATCCTATTCTCCTGCTGGGTCTCCCTAGAATTATTAAAACAAAAGGTGCTCCTTCCCTTCCATTAATTCATTAATCCTTTCTCAAAATAAAAGGGGGGTCCTAGAAGAATCATTTCAGATGAATCAGAAGGCAAAAAAGTGAAACAAGATGAGAGTTGAATCCATGTATTTAAAGAAGGGCCTTTTCTACTTTTGTCCTTCCTTGGAGTCTTAAAGGACTTTTGTGAAAAATGTTCTCTCTCTCTTAGTATTTTTAATTTTGCTATACTTAAGTATTTACATTGGTTTGGTTAGACTCAAGCATTTGTATAGTGAGAGGTGTTTGGAAAGATAGGTTGGGGCCAGATTTTTATTTGATTATGGATTATAGAATATCAAACTGATGTCTCTGATCAGAAACCTATGGAACCTGGGTCAAAAGGTTCATTATTAATGGCTGACGCTAGGCAAAATAGTGAAGAGTCCTCTCCTTGAAAGGTTTCTACTGGTTTTATTTTTGGCAAAGATGAAGCCCCTGAAGGTTTTATAGCTTAGAAATGATGTGATGAAAGTAGCCAATTTAGAAAGATCACCTGGTAGAGCATGATCTCTCTTCTTCCCCTCTCCCAAATCTGAGTCATCTTCTCTCTCATTTTTTTTTTCTTTTGAGGAAAGGCAGGCTAGCCTTGTCTTCAGTCTTCTTGAACTTGACTCATGGCTTGAGTAACCTTGACCCCAGCTTGAGTAAACTCCTCCCCCTACTTCCTCCTGTGTTATTGTTCCCTAATTTGAATGTAAGCTTCTTGAGGGCAGAAACCATATTTTTTTCCTCTCTGTAAGTATATTCCCAGAACTTAGCTCACACTAGACAACTGCTAATGAGTACTTAACAGAGTTTGTGGACTTGTTGTTGGCTCCAGAGGGATACTTTGTGCGTTTCACAGACATTAGCTAACAAGAGAAAAGGGCAAATGCAGAAGTTATTGGGGGGGGGCATATTTGAACTCAGAAAGATGAATTTTCGATTCAGTGCTCTATCTGTTCTCTAAATATATCATTAAATAATAACTTCTGTGAACCTCAGCCTACTCACATGGGGAGGGGGTAATCCCTTTACTCATGTGAATTCACATCTATTCACACATTATAATTAATAAACTCATGTAATGTGTTTACTTTTATTACTCAGCAAAAAAGATATAATTGGTTGAAAGGAAAGTTATTTAATGATCTAGCATAGTAATGAAAGCAATAGAACCTTCACCCAAATCCTGGGGTGGGATTTTTAGCAGTGGGAAGAGAGGGTATAGGGTGTAGGGAAAACAGGTGGTCAAGGGAAAATGTGTGACCAAAGAATCTGTGTGTAGGGACAAAGACATAAGGAACATATGTGGTATAGAAAGGGCTGCAAAATTAGTTTTCTGGTCATGTCATCACACTTGCCATTGGGCATGTTCTCCATTGTTCACTCCTGCCATATAACAATAAGTCCTGCTGCATTAGACATGAAATATTAAAACTTCTAGCTACCTAAGTGAGACTCTCTCTCTCACTATAAATCTTTAAATGAAGACTGGATGCCACCCTTATTGAGAACATTCTAGAGGGCATTTTTGTCTGGGTGTAATTAGGATTTCATGGCTTCAGAGATCCCTTCCAAACTACAGACTCTTCAACCAATTCTCAGTAATTAGCAGGTGGTGGGGGTGGGGGGTGGGGGACCTGTTTGGAAACAGCTGGAGTGAAAGGCTTCCCTGATATAGGCAGGCTGTCACCATTAGTAAGCAGTGACCAGCGTCTGGGCCCCAGGCCATCTGCACCCCAGAGGCGCCAGACCTGCCCACCCACCTCCTTAGTAGATCATTCTTCCCTCTTGACTGAACTTCCTGAGGGTCAGCTGCAGATCACACTTTTCTTCCACACCATCATCCCCTCGCCCCCAAAGGCTGACATGAGGGTTAGGAGCTATCAAGCAGAACGAGGCAAAAACCGGAAATGGCTCATTTTGAAGAAACTGGGAAATGTAGAACCATATCCTCTGATATAGTGAAAATTCTATCTGGCCCCGGCCCCCCAAGCCTGCCTTGCTCTGCTTGCCTGGTTCCTTCCTCTCACAGAACTGTTGTAGTCTCATTGTGTTGGAGCCTGAGACTTTAGCAGCTGCCTGCTCTGGCTTTTGTCCTCATCTCCTGAGTCACAAACTGGTGGAAAGGACAGAGTCTCCACACTGTCTTGACCTATGAAAATTCTGACAATTAGCTTCCTCTTTGTCATCTCAGCAATGAAGAGATATTCCACTGGGTTGTATTAGCAGGAAGCGGGGGAAGGAAATAGGCATGTGAAGGATAAAGGAATCTGGAAAAGGAAAGCAGAGGGAGACATTCCAAATTCCTGGGCCCTGAAAAATCCCCTCTCAGCTCCTCTGCCCTTACAGGGACCAGGATTAATAAGGCCCTTCAGGAAGTGCCTAGAAAGTGGGAAATTCCCAGTAGTTCCTGATGGGGGGAGCTGAAAAGGAGGAGAAGGGATCAGCTTTCCCTAGTGGGGGTTCTTTCCGCAAGTCCCTGTTTCCTTCCTCCAGTTGCGGGCTGACCTTTTTGATTTAAGTGACAACTCTGGGCTGGAGTGGAAAGCTAGATGCAGAAGTCACATGTTCAGTCAAGTGCTGCTTCTTGAGTATGAGGAAGGGTCATGGCAATAGGAAGAGCAGTATCAGGAGGCTGGGGGAGGGCAGCAGCCGTTCATAAGATTTTAGAGATGGAAGGACTCTTAGGAACTACATCTAGTCCAAGTCCCCTCTTCTTATAGAGTTCAAAACTGAAACCCAGAGGGAGGAGTGAATTTGCCTAAGGTCCCATCCAATTTGTTAGTAGCAAAATCAGGATATGAATCAGTGAACCTCTAATGTTCTTTTCATTATATGATGTCTATGAATAAATTAACAAATGTATGGATGAAAAGTCATTTATTTAAGTATCTATTTCTATGATAAGACTGGGGAAACAGCTAACATGTCAAGAGAATTTTGGTCTTCAAAAGTCTTACCTTTACATAAGAAAGAGACCTATCTAGGTTGTGGTGACCAGAGGCAGGTATTTTAGAGTGAGAAATCATAGGAATGTTGAGGGAAGCAATAGGATACTTCACTGGAATACTTCTTTTCTGAAGTAATAGTTTGACTGGATTATTTATCTCAAGAGAAAAAGAAAGGGGGGGGGAATGAGGGGAGTGGTGCTCTGTATGTGGAATCAGAGTAGAAGTCAAGGTACGTGGTCAATCTGGGTCAACTGCAAATATTGGCTCTCACCAACCAGGAGAGCATAGCCCCAAGGTGGGAATTCCAAATTAGCTCCTCCATCCCTCAGGATGAAGTCTCTGGGAGCATAGTTTGGAAGGTTTAGTAGTGGCTGGCTACAATGGCAAGAAGATAAGTGTGTAATAGTCCCTACTCTACCATGAATTAGCTTGGCAAGTGACTACATCTCTCCAAGCATCAATTACTTTCTCTGTAAAATGGATGAGATTGCATCATCTTCCCAATGAAGCCTAAATTATTAGCATTCTTTATCCTAACCTTGAACTAGAGCTTGTATCATTTGTACTGTGGAAGTCACAGTATATACTCTAACATCAGAGTCACATGTGCATATGTTATCACCCTGGTTAATCAAGGACTAGGTATTATTCATTCCTCCTTTTCCTAGAATGGCATCTTCCAGCTTCTTCAATCATTGTTGTTCCTCGTGTCAGCAGGCCATCCCTCCATTGCCATGTTTTTGCATGGATTGTCTCTGATGCACAGGATTCATCCCTCCTTTCCTCTTTCCTTCCATTTAGATTTTCTAGTTTCCTTCAAGCCTTAGCTCAATCACCAACTCCTTGATAAGGATTATTCTGACCTCCCATTTGGGAGCAGCCATTCTTTCCCCAAATTACTTTATATATAACCTGTATTTACTTCTCTGTCTACAGATTGTCTTACCCTAGGAAAAAGAAGTTTTCTCATCTATAAAATAGGGATAATAATAGTACTTACCTCCCCAGGATTGTTGTGCAGATCAAATGAGATCATAGTTTTAATGCAGTTGGGCATTGTGTCCGATACATGGGTGCTAGCTACTGTTTCTGTTTTGGTGATTAATGTTTCTTCACTTCTGAAGATACAGTGCTGTATGGTTTAGAGGGCACAAGGACATGAAATAGAGTTTAGGATGGAAATACAACATTTCCATTGGTACTACTTTTTTAGAGGCAACCCAAAGATCATGGCCCTGTGGGGGATACTTTCTAAGTTGATCTTCTATTGTCCCTTTATCCTCTGCATTCTCTAAGCCTTGCTTGTGAAGCAGCTATTCCTATGTTTATACTTACTCTATTGCATACATATATTCTATATGCATTCTACATATATAATACAGGTGTATGCATATGTATTTATTTGGTATCTGTTTGGTGAATATGTATCTGTATATGAATGCATGCGCAAATGTATATATGTATATAAGGGTCTGTGTTTGGGGTGTATATTTGTGAGCATACATGCATGTGTTCTTAAGCAACTCTCATAGATAATCTATCAATGGCTCCTACTGAAAAGCTCCCCATTTCAGGCATCTTTATTGGCTATCTCTCATGACCTCCTCATCTCTATCTCCTGGTTTCCCTGGCTTCCTTCAAGTCCTAGCTAAAATCTCTGCTTCTACAAGAAGCCTTTCCCAAATTCCCCTTAATGCTAATGCCTTCCCTCTATTGATTATCTCTAATTTAGCCTGTATATGTCTTGTTGGCATATAGTTGCTTGTTTATTGTCTCTTCCCTTAGATGTGAGCTTCTTGAGAAAAGGGATTTCCTTTTTTTCCTTTTTTGTTTGTTTTTGTTTTTGTTTTGCAAGGCAACGGGGTTAAGTGACTTGCTCAAGGTCACACAGCTAGGTAATTATTAAGGGTCTGAGGCCAGAATTGAACTCAGGTCCTCCTGACTCCAGGGCCGATTCTCTATCTACTGTGCCACCTAGCTGCCCCTTTTCCCCCTTTCTTTGTGTACTCAGCACTTAACACAATAGTTGGCATACAGTAGGTGCTTAATAAAATGGTTATTGACTGACTGACTTTGCGACTTATGAAGCCTTCCTTAACTTAGTCCCTACTGTCATAGTTTTTATAAGAATCTCAGAATTGGAAGGTATCTCAGTTCAAGCACCCAGGTCAACTTTAGGTGAGCAAGAGTCCTTTCCAAAATATGCCCAATGTGTGTTCCTCTAGCCTTTGCTTGAAGTCTGCTGTTGAGGGAAAAAAACCCATTATTTCCTGGGGGATTCCATTCCATTTTGGTCCAGTTCTAATGGAGGGGAAGACTCTCTTTTTGTTGTTGTTGTTGTTTTTGTTTTTTGCAAGGCAAACAGGGTTAAGTGGCTTGCCCAAGGCCACACAGCTAGGTCATTATTAAGTGTCTAAGGCCGGATTTGAACTCGGGTACTCCTGACTCCCGGGCCGGTGCTTTATCCACTACGCCACCTAGCCGCCCCAGAAGACTCTCTTAATGGAATATCTAAATCTGCCTCAGAAACTTTCACCTATTGTTTCTAGTTCTGCCCTTGGAAATAGAATACATTTCATCTCTCTGCCTTCAAATACTTGAAAACATCTATTATATACTCCTGAGCCTTCTTTGTTTCAAACTAAACACCCCCCCCCCCAGTTCCTTCCCCTGACCCTCAGATGACATGTTTTTTGGTTACCTAGTCACTCTATAACTAATTAGTGTCCTTCCTAAAAAAAAATCTGCAGGTGTGGCTTTATCAAGACCGAGCACAATGGGTCCTATCAAATTCCTACCTTAGTCTCTCTTTCAATCTCTTTCCATCTTCGTGTCTCTGTCTCAGCCTCTTCTTTCTTCCCATTTCTTTGTCTGTTTTTATCTCCATCTCTGTCTCTGCCTCTCTCTTTCCCTGTCTGTCTCTGTCTGTCTCTCTCTTTCTCTCCCTCTGTCTGTCTGTTTGTCTCTGTGCAGTTCCAGATTGCTTTAGCTTCCCTTTTATTAAAAATTGTTGGCATCATATTTGGGTTATGTGAGCTCCCCCTAAGCCTTATTGCTCCTTTATAGTGTCCTTCAGAATACTCACTAATACTATTATCCTTATCATATAATGGGGGTTAGGGGAGTGATGCCAGTGCAAACTGGAAAATCCATGAAAAATGGTTTGACCTTCCCTTTGTACCAGAGAAGAAGTTCAAATTACTGTTATATTAAAGGATAAAATATGCTGATATTTTATAACAGTAAACATATGTTTTATGCATTTCTGAGTTTTTAAACTTTTTCTGAATCATTAACCTTAGCATATCATCTGCAGCTTCTACAAAACTCCCAAGAAATTTCCCTTTAAATTTTTATAACAATCTGTGATATATCAAAACCATGATGGGAAAATTGGCAATATGGAAGAGAACTGTACTTGCTCATTTAATCAGCAGACATTTATGAAGTTCCTGGTATCTAGAAGGCTGTGTGTGTGTGTGTGTGTGTGTGTGTGTGTGTGTGTGTGTGTGTGTGTGTGTGTGTATGTGTGTGTGAGCTTCATACTGTTGAGGACACAAAGACACAGTAATTGAAAATGAAGCACGTGCATAGAAAAGACAACTAATTTTCAAGGTCATACAAGTTAAGTGCCCAATGAATGAATGTATTCATAAATGACAGAGCATTTATTAAATCTTAATAATAAGCTAGCATTTATATAGTACCTACTATGCGTCAGACCTTGACCTAAGTGCTCTACAGATATCTTATTTGATACCTCTGTTGTAAGGTGTAGATAAGGGCTATTATTATCTCTATTATACAGTAGAAGTAACTGAGGCACATGAGGTTAAGTGGTTTGCCCAGGGTCTCACAATTAGTAAGAGTCTAAGCTGCATTTGAACTCAGGTCTTCTTGACTTCAGGCCCAACCTCTATCCATCATAATACTTACCAATTGCCTCTAAATTATTACTGTATTAGAGATACAGATTATAAAAAATAAAATAGTCCCTGCCTTCAAGGAGCTTATATTTTAATAGAAAAGTGAGGGAGCATGATCAATGCCATAAAAGTTCAAAGGATGAAGAGATAAACATAGGCTACGATGTTCAAAAGGATCTTCAAGGAGGTGAGAGATTTAAGGGAGATTTTGAAGGGTGGGTAAAATTCAGTAAAGTGGAGAGGTTGAGGCGAGAAAATTCCAAATGGGAGGAACAGTTGGAAGCATGGAAGACAGAATATTAAATTAGACAGCTGGTAGATAGAGCAATGGACCCAGAGTCAGGAAGACCTGAGTTCAGATCTGATGGCGTGATCATGGGCAAGTCCCTTAATCCTATTTGCCTTTAGTTCCTCTTCTATAAAATGAGCTGGAGAGAGGAATGACAAACCCCTCCAGTATCTTTGCCAAGAAAATCCTAAATGGGATCATGAAGAGTTGGACATAACTGAAAAGCGACACAAACACAAACGCCCTAGAGGCAGTAGAAATTTCTGGAGGTTGCTGAGCAAGAATGGGATATTGTCAGAATTATGCTTCAGGAAGATTAATGTGGTAGGTGTGTGCAGGATGGATAGAAAGGAGAGAATTTGGATGTAGCAAGATTGATCATAGCATACACACACACACACACACACACACACACACACACACACACACACACACACACACATATATAGCTATCCAGATGGATGGATGGATGGATGTACATTAAGATCTACAAAGTTAGGGGTAATATGGGCAACAGGGAGCTAGAAAGTCAGCTTCAGAACTGGAAGATCTGGGTTCTGATTCCATCTCTGATAAATGCATCATACAACTCTATGCAAGTTGCTGAAGCTTTCATCACCTTCAGGGAACTTTCCAAGACAAGAAATGGAACAAAATCATTGCAAATCTACAATGGGAAAGGGAATTTCCTGAGTCAATGAGATCACAGGTTTGGAAAAAAACAACAGCAAAAAATTTGTATGGTACTTTCTTGGGAGGTAACAAAAGTTTATTATCTTTGTTTTAAATAATAAAATAAAGAAGGGAAATGATTTGTCCATGATTGCAGAATCAGAGATGGACAAGTTGGGTTTTTGCTTCCTGATGTTTTTCCCAGGCCAGTCTCTGAGCTTGGCATGCCCACAATTCTTTCTTTCTCTACCAAGCCAAGTTCCTCCTATTTGTAACCTCAAGGTAAGGCCAAAACAAACTATGGAGTTCAGAAAAGCTTTTCAGGGATCCCTATACCTTAGTAGAGTGTCTGGTCCCCAGCCTCCCAGTATCAGAAGCTGCATTTTATTAATTCTTTCAGAGGAGATTAAACTCTGGAGGAACAATTCATCATAAAAATTTTTTAAAAAATTATTTATTGAGTTTTCCAAGTACATACAACAGTACTTCATAACAATCTTCACAAGAAACTGTCTAATGCCAGAATGATGACATTGATATGATGAAGGCTGGAATGAAGACTAGTCAAGTAATTATCCAAAACTCAATGTACAAAGGAAATGGGAAGGTAGGCAAGAAAATAAGCTTTTAATATGTGCCTACAATGTAGTTAGGTACCATAGTATAGAGTGCTGGCTCTCAGGAAAACTCCTCTTCATGAGTTCAAATCTGGCCTCAGACACTTCCTGCCTGTGTGATCCCAGACAAGTTATTAGTGCTGTTTGTCTCAGTTTCTTCATCTGTCAAATGAGCTGGAGAAGGAATTGACAAACCCCCTAATATCTTTGCCAAGAAAACACCAAATTGGATCATGAACAGTCACACAACTTAAACAAATGAACAAAAGCAATAACAAACCATGCCAGCACCTTTGCCAAGAAAACCCCAAACGGTGTGGCAAAAAGTACCTTAATTTCTTTATCTATAAAATGGGGATAATAACAGAATCTGTTGTAAAGATCAAATTATATAATATTTGTAAATTCCTGGCACATATTAAATAAGTGCTTTGGAAATGTTAGTCATTATTATTATTATTATTATTATTATTACTATTATCAATTATCTGATGACTCCATAGGGGCACCCCTGTGACTTCCCTGACCAAAGTCCCTTCCAAACTCTCCTTCTGTATGTGCCACCTCCTCTTCTTAAAATATGAACTTCTTGAGAATGGGACAATTCACTTTTTCTATTTGTGTGTACATTACCTCACACAGTGACAGACATCGAGTAAGCACTTAATAAACAGTTAGTCCAACCCTTATGATCTCACACATCAGGAGATAAGCCCAGAAAAGTAATAAATGATTTGTCCAGGGTCACACATGTTCTGAGCAGCTGATCTCAGCTCCAGAAACAAATCTTTTGACCAGACTATACTAGAAGTTATAGAGGAAGTAGGAGACCAATAACAGAGTTGAATGTATTAAGTGTAGGGCTCCTCATGACCTTTTACCTAATCTAGTCTCCCAAACTTTGCTATCTCTAGTTTTTGCCTTCTCCAAACCTCCCTGCCCAGAGAGCAGTAGCTCCCTATTAACTTTAGAATAAAATGTAAATTTTTCATACTGGTTTCTGAAAACCCTCATAATCTGACTCCAAACCACTTTCTTTTAAAAAAAATTAATTTAATTTTTTCCTAATTACGTGCAAAGGTAGCTTTCAACATTGTAACATCTTCTTGTAAGGTTTTTGAGGTCCACATTTTTCTGCCTCCCTTCCCTCGCTCTTCCCCATAATAGTTAGTAATCAATCTGATATAGTTCAAACTACCTTCTTCTAAGGTAGTTTCCACATACTCAACATTCCAAGTATACTGAACTAATAGTAATTTCCCAAACTAGATATGCTGCCTCCTATCTCCCCAACTGAAGTAGATATCTGAAAGAGCATCTAGCACTGACATAGTAAGACTTGCAAAGCATTTTTTTTACATATATTATCTTATTTGATTCTGAAGGAATGCATTTCTTTTTCTCACTTTTAGAATTGCTTTCTTCCTTTGAGATTCAGCCAGCTATCCCCTCTGCTTAGCTTCTGGTCAACTGAAACTATTTTTCTCCCTTTTCCAATTTTTCTAATGCATTTTGAATCTTGACCCCAATCCTTCTTATGTTGAATCAGCAAATATAGTCCATTGAGAGTAAGGACCAGGATATTTTTTTTTAATTTTAACATTTATTTCCTCTCCAAACTATCCACTCAAATCTTCTTTACCTAGAATAGTGCTTTATATGTGAAAGAATTGAGTTGTTGGGGGGCAGCTAGATGGTGCAGTGGATAGAGCACTGGCCTTGGAGTCAGGAGTACCTGAGTTCAAATCTGACTTCAGACACTTAATAATTACCTAGCCGGGTGGCCTTGGGCAAGTCACTTAACCCCATTGCCTTGTAAAAACTAAAAAAAAAAATTGAATTGTTGGATTAAGGGGATAATTTATCCTGATAGCTGTAGAAAATAGAAAATTCTCTTTGTTGTAAATCCTGGCTAAGTGTAAATTGTGATTTACTTAATGTATCTAAGGGAGAGCAGAGTACTAATGATTACCAAAGTTTGTTTGTTTGTTTATTTTTAACAAAGCAAAAGGACTAAGTGACTTGCTCAAGGTCACCCAGATAGGTAATTATTAAGTGTCTGAGGTGAAATTTGAACTCCCTCCTGACTCCAGAAGGAGTCTCTATCCACTGCTCCACCTAGCTGCCCCTTTCCCAAAGTTTTTAAGTCATGATTTTATGGGCTGGGATGTTCTGAGAACTAACCTGGGAAGCCCAGAACAAATATCTCTCAGTAGCTCCAACTACCACAGGCAGGCAATAGAACCAGGATTCCTGTTCTCTCTGCCCCATCCTTATCCTCACTTGCTAGACAGTTGAGAGTGGGAGTTCTCCTAGTTCCAAGCCACAAATGAGGGCTCTCTGCCTCAGTCGCCAATCAGTAGGAGTAAATTCTGGAAAAACTCTGATTTTTTCCATATTCCTTATCAGTTACTCTCAGTATCTGGTATTAACAATTCTATCTCCTTAGGACATGATATCATTTTAAATATAGTCACTTATCTCATGTAAGTTAAAATTTAAGGCAGTGACTTCCTGGATACTTGAACCTAATAGGTAAACTATCATCAAATCACAATATCAAAGGAATTACTAATGTAAGCAATTCCATCACTTCTGACTATCACATAAAAATGTCCCTGATTTTCTTCCCAGCTGCCTGCCCCAGGGGATTTCCCATTTCTTTTCCTCTAGCCAGGACATAGCTGTAGCAACCTTTGACCAACATCTTTCCTCCCCCCTTTAGCCTCTCACTCCAGCTCCTGCCTGATTCTTACCTCCCTACCAATCATCAAGCTACTTCTGATTTGGTGGCAAGAAGACATGGTGAAGGAGGCAGAAGGGGGAAGGAAAGGGAGGGAAGGAAAAACCTGTTCTGCTACCACTATAGATAAACAACAGCTTATCCCTCTCCTAGTACCAGGGACAATTGGTAGTGGTGGGAGGAAGGAAATGAATAATCACTAATCATCATCATCATCAAATATAAAATATCACTAATAGGGGCAGCGTTGTGGCTCAGTGGCTAGAGCAACTGGCCCTGGAGTCAGGAGTACCTGAATTTAAATCTGGCCTCAGGCACTTAATAATTACCTAGCTGTGTGATCTTGGGCAAGCCATTTAACCCCATTGCCTTAAAATAAAAAACAAAAAGAAATATATAAAATATCACTTACATACTAGGAACTATGCTAAGTAGTTTACAATTATTAGCTCATTTCAACCCTGGGACATCTATGCAGTTATTTTTTTATATTTTACAAATGAGGAAACTGAGGCAGACTGTGATGAACTGACATGTCCAGAGTCACATAGTAAATCTCTGAAGCTAGATTTGAGCTTAGTTATTCCTGATGCCAACCCTGGAAGTCTAGCCACTGAATCAGATAGGAATAGAAGGCACACACAGTTATCTAGCCCACCTAGCTTTTCTATTCACCAATGTTTTCTCCACCTCTTCTTCCCCACATATACACCCATCTCCTGTATTTACCAATCCAGCTGGTCCTTGTAGGAATTCTTCCTCCAGGATCAGAATAACAATCACCACCTAGGTACTCTGAAGACAATGGGGTTCCCACTCTCATTTCCTAGGTTAGAAGGATGGAACAGAAAATAGACTTGAAACCATGGCCAAGGTGTGGGAGGTAGGAAGAGGGATCCCAATTCAGAAACATAGCAATATAATGTGGCAAAGCTTATGTTATTATCAGTATCATGACAAGCTTCACTTGACCCCTCTATACCTCAGTTTCCTCTTGTGTAAAATGAAACTGTTGGCTTTTTCAGCTTTAAATCTATGATCCTAATGGCCCACATTATTGCTTTATGAAAGCTTTTGTTGGCTAAACCAATCTACAATTTATAGAATGTCTCAACAGGACAATTCACTTATAGTTTCAAACAATTTGTAACTCAACTTTTGGGGGTAGATATCTACAAATTTAGGGGTGAGGAAACTGAGATCCATAGAAATTAACTTGATGAAGGTCACAAGGCAGTATTTAAACTGTATCCCCATCTATTTTGGGTTGGCTGTTGTTGACTTCGGATACTGAGGGTGAACAATTCTTTACCTTATTCTCAAATTCTAGGCTATGGTCCTTTAATCTACCCCCCTTCACTTTTTCTAAAGCTGTTCTCAAAACACCTTTTCCAGGAAGCCTTTTCAACTCTTTATCTCTCCATACTACCTACCCACATGTGCAAGTCAATTGTGAAGTCATTGGTCTTCTTTGAAGGATGAACAACCTATTTACCTACATATATACATTCATACTAATATATATATATATATATATATATATATATATACATATATATGTATATATATATATATGGACACATACATATACATACCATTCTAGTTGTGGCAATTGGCACCAGGACATTTACATATTTATAACATTTGCATTTGTTTTTTTATAGTCAGTATTATTTGGCCATAGGAAGGGATTTCCTTCCACCCAACCCCCGTAATCCTCACATCTGAGCTCAACTAGAGCATTCTGTTGACCTATCAGTCAACTGGTGATATCAGGCTCCCACTGTCATGCAATGTGTGGTCAAAATGGTGGTACCCGCAAGCTTGATGGTGGGTAAAGGCAGGGTGTGTCTCTCATGAGGCTTAGGCGAGCTCATCCTGATTATTTGTTGTCGTGTGTTGCCGTCTGGGGACCCAGGGAGCAGGGTAGAAGCAGGGAGAGTCTAATTCCCTCTTCCTGTCAACAATGGCTCTCAAGCTCTTGGCCTGTCCCTTCGGAGTGAGTCACCACTTGAAGGGGATCAGCCTCTTCTCAAAATAAGAAACCCATTAACCTTGACATCTGGACTTTCCTTTGATTACTAATAGACTCGTGAAAGGACTGCTGTCCTGGTCTCTAACTTGCTTTGCCTTTCCCTCTGATATTACCTTGCACATACTTTTTGCATATCTTATAGATATCCAATTATTTACACACCATCTCCTCCATTAAACTGTGAGCTCCTTGAGGACTACATTTTGCCTTTTTTATATCCTTAGCACTTAATACAGTATTAAAATTAACTGTCTGCAGACTTCTGTTTCTGTTGTTCAGTTGTCTCCACTGTGTCCAACTATTTGGAGTTTTCTTGACAAAGATGTTGGAGGGCTTTGCCATTTCCTTTTCCAACCCTTTTTGCAGATGAGAAAACTGAGGCAAACAGGGTAAGTGACTTGCTCAGGGTCACACAGCTAATAAGTGTCTGAGATCAGATTTGAATTCAAGAAAATGAGGTTTGGCACTCTATCCACTGCTCCAGCATTCAGTAGTCTAGACCCTCATAACTCTTGTCATTGAGTCACAGTCAGACATTCCCATCAAATGCTCAGGATACTAAGTCATTGACAATGGAAGGTAGATGCTCCCTAAGAGAGGCAGATTTGTAAAGTGAATGGTTAGTTAAGTCAATGTCTGAAAATGTAGTTTTGGATGTCTGGTTCATAGCTTAAGCTGCAGCTTTAGACTAGTGCTGGAGTACCCCTAAAAACTACTGTTAGGAAAGTATTTGACTGGAATCTCACAAATTTGATCAAAAAAGACTGAAATTAGAAAGGGAAAAGGAGGGAAAAACCTGCCCAAGACCACATTAGATAGAGATGAGTTACATATAGTATTGAAAGAATAGCAGTAGGAGTGCCCAGAAATTCATAGGAGATAATCAAAGGAAGGAATGAGCAATGGCGACTAACCAAGATGCCAAAGCTAGCTCAGTTGCCTTTATGACCTTGTCTTCTCTAGATCTCAGTTTCCCCTTCTGTGAAATGACAAAGCAGTTACAACAATACTCAAAAGTTCAGGAAGCACCCCAAAACCAGGCACAGTCTGGGGAAATGAATAAACAGAAAAAAAGGAACCTGACCATAGAAAATTACTTTGGCCCAATGGAGGATCAAAACACACACTCAGAAGATGAGAAAGTCCAACCTTCTGTATCCAAAGCCTCCAAGAAATATAGAATTTGGGCTCAGGCTATGACAGAGCTCAAAAAAAGATTTTGAAAATCAAGTAAAGGAGGTAGAGGAAAAATTGGGAAGAGAAAAGAGGGAGATGAAGAAAAAACATGAAAAAAAGTCAGCAGCTTAATCAAGGAGATCCAAGAAATACTGAAGAAAATAACATTAAAACCAATTTAGGTCAAATGCATAAAAAAAGTTCAAAAAAGTTATTAATGAGAAGAATGCATTAAAAAGCAGAATTGGCCAGATGGAAAAGGAGATAAGAAAGCTCTCTGAAGAAAATAAATCCTTCAACTTTAGAAAGCTGATAACTTTGTGAGGAATCAAGATACAATAATTCAACACCAAAAGAATGAAAAACTAGAAGAAAATGTGAAAAATTTCATTGAAAATACAACTGATCTGGAAAACAGATCCAGAAGAGACAATTTAAAAATTATTGGGCTACCTGAAAGTCATGATTAGGAATAGAGCCTTGACCTCATTTTTAAAGAATTCCTACAGGGGCGGCTAGGTGGCACAGTGGATAAAGCACTGGCCTTGGAGTCAGGAGTACCTGGGTTCAAATCTGGTCTCAGACACTTAATAATTACCTAGCCATGTGGCCTTGGGCAAGCCACTTAACCTCATTTGCCTTGCAAAAACCTAAAAAAAAAAAGAATTCCTATAGGAAAATTGCTCTTATATACTAGAAGCAGATGGCAAAATAGAAATTGAGAGAATCCACCAATCTCCTCCTGAAAGAGATCCAAGAAAAATATCCCCCAGGAATATTACAGCCAAGTTAAAGAGCTACTAAGTCAAAGAGAAAATATTACAAGCAGCTAGAAGGATGCAATTCAAATATCACAGAATTACACTCAGGATCACACAGAATTTAGCATCATCCACATTAAGGGCTCATAGACTTGAAATATACTACTCCAAAAGGCAAAATAGCTTGCTTGGAATGCAACTGAGAATCAACTACCCAGCAAAACTGAACATCCTGTTCTAGGGGAAAACATGGACTTTCATTGAAACAGGAGAATTTCAAGTATTCCTGTTGAAATGATAGAGCTGAACAGAAAGTTTGATCTTCAAGTATAGGACTCAGATGAAGCATAGAGAGGGTAGATGAGAAGAGTAAATTATGAGGGACTTAATGATGATAAACTGCTTGTATTCCTGCATGGGGAAGATGTACTGATAATACTCATATGAACCTTCTCATTTATTTAAGCAGTTAGAAGGAGTTTATATAGACAAGGCACAGGAAGGAGCTGAATTTGAAGGTATAATATATTGTTAAAATGGAGTTAATGGATAAAAGAAAATGTACTGGGAAAAAGGAAAGGAGAGGTAGAATAAGCTAAGATATTTTATGTAAAAGAGTCAAGAAATAGCTTCTGCAAAAGTATGAAATGGGGGAAGGTGAGGGGGAATGAAGGAGACTTCAGTCTCATCTGAAATGGCTCAGAGAGGAAACAGCATATACACTCAATAGGGTATAGAAATCTAGAAGAAAAAAGAGCAGAAGGGGACGGGGAGAGGGGAGGGGGGATGTAGGTGATAGAGGAGAGGTTAGATCATAGAAGAGTATAGTCAGATATAACACATTTTCTTTTTTACTTTTTATAAGGTTGTGGGATTGGGTGGCCTGTCTGGGACCATGGGGCTGGGGTGATTGCTGAGTCTCTGGGGGGTGGGGGTGTAGGTTTGGGACCTCCTGGCCCCAGGACTGATGCTCTGTCCACTGTGCCACTCAGCTGCCCCATAGCACATTTTTGAAGAGGGACAGAGTGAAAGTAGAAAGAAAATATAAGAAATGGTAGTGGGGAATGGATGGAGGAAGCTATAAGCAGCAACAGCAACTGTAGAAAAGATGGAAGTAACTTCTATGATGGACTTATGATAAAGGATGCAATACACATCAAAGACAGAGCTGATGGTATCAGAACACAGACTGAAACACATTTTTTTCCTCTTTCTTTCACTTTATTTCCTATGAGGTTTTATATTTTTGTGGGGTGGGGAATGATGTTTATTTTTATAACAAGAATATTTTAGGGGCAGCTAGGTGGCGCAGTGGATAGAGCACCGGTCCTGGAATCAGGAGAACCTGAGTTCAAATCTGGCCTCAGACAATAATTACCTAGCTGTGTAGCCTTGGGCAAGCCATAACCCCATTTGCCTTGCAAAAAAAAAAAAAAAAACTAAAAAAAAAGGAAAATTTTAGTAATGTGTAAATAAATAAAGAAAAAAGAAAGAAAAAAGATATTGAGTAATGGCGACATGAAGACATCATAGTAAGTAGGATAAGAGTAAGGACTAAATTTGTGGTTTCATAGGTATAAGAAATTCACCAGAGAAGACTTCCTTTACAAATTCAGGCTGGCATCTTCTTTGGAATGTCTTTCAAAGTTGCTTAGAACCCTAGGAAAGAAATGACTTGCCCAGGATCAGACCACTATCAATGGAAGGACTTAAACTTGACCTCCAGGCCAGTTTGCTATCCTCTATATCACACTACCTTTCATCATGCTTAGTAAGATATTTACACATTAAGTTTTTTTTGCCAAGAATGATGTCACCTATAAAATGTTTATAAACTTCACATTAAGAAACACATAAATAAATTTTTCCAACGTATTCAAAAATCTTCCAAATGGAGTAGTCCAGTTAGGATAACAAAGTCAGAGGAAGCAGTTCAGCCCAGTTCTCTCATACAACTAATTCAGCAAAGATAAGGAAGTACACTAGACAGAGCGGTAATTGGGAAATTCTGGGAGAAATGAGTGTATCCATGTGCATAGAGAGAAAAATCTGGAGGTTTGTGGGTATAGGAGACAGAGTTTGGTCAGAAAATAACAGGAAAACTATTTCCAGGGGCAAGTCTGAAACCGTTCTGTTTGGACTCCAAATTGGGGCTACTGAACCTTCCAGAAGATGGAATGGGATTGGAGCCTACTGTAGCTTTGGGCTCAGGGTAGGAAAAACGAACTTGGAATAAACCTGCATTTCTATTTCTTATAACCAAGGCAGACTTGAAGATGTCAGCAGGGGCTGAACCCAAGTTGGTTCCCACAAAGTCATACTGGGGTGGGGGTTAGAAATGAGTTCAAGTCCAAAGTCAGCTTGTATTGGCACTGCAAATTTAAAGGTCAATGGTCTGAGCCACTTCTGAGATCCTTGAAGAATAGAGCACTCAATACTGAGAAGAAATTATGCCAACTTATTTAAAGCAGCATGATTCTATGATCATGAGTTAGAAATAGTAAGATCTAGTTCAACTCCTGTCCCAGTCACTTAAGTCCTCCCAGTCTCAATTTCCTTATTGGTAAAATAAGGATAATACCATAAATATCTCCAAAAGCTGTGGATATCAAAGGAAACAGCATATATAAGGCACTTTGGAAACCTTAAAATACTATCTATTGTTGTTGTTATTATGATTATTATAAATGAGAACCAAATAAAGTTGTCTATTTCCTACAAAAGTGTGCAAAGCCAGGGCAGCTAAGGTGGTGCAGTGGAGGGGCAGCTAGGTGGCGCAGTGGATAGAGCACCAGCCCTGGAGTCAGGAGTACCTGAGTTCAAATCTGGCCTCAGACACTTAATAATTACCTAGCTGTGTGGCCTTGGGCAAGCCACTTAACCCCATTTGCCTTGAAAAATCCTAGGGAAAAAAAAAGCAACTCACTTTAGAAAGCCAAACAAGGAGAAAAAAATCTAAGTCATCAAACTACCTGAAAATGACAGCAATAACAACTAAAAATAGCCTGGATGTTATATTTAAATAAATTATGAATGAAAATTATCCAGACTTATTAGAATCAAAGAGCAAATTGAAAATAGAAATGCTCCACTGGTAACCTCATGAAAGAAACTCCAAAATGGGTCTATACCCTAAAGAGATCATGAAAAAGAGTTAAAAATCCTACAGACACAAAAATATTCAAAGTAGGGGGTGGCTAGGTGGCGCAGTGGATAAAGCACCAGCCTTGGAGTCAGGAGTATCTGGGTTCAAATAAGTTCTCAGACACTTAATAATGACCTAGCTGTGTGGCCTTGGGCAAGCCACTTAACCCCACTGCCTTGAAAAAACCTAAAAAAAAATATTCAAACTTTGTAGTGCTAAAGAAATGGAAATGGAGAGAATGTTCATCAATTGGGGAATGACTGAACAAATTGTGGTATATGTATGTGATGGAATATTATTGTTCTATTAGACATCAGGAGGGATGGGATTTCAGAGAAGTCTGGAAAAATTTGCATGAACTGATGTTGAGTGAGATGAGCAGAACCAGAACATTGTACAATCTAATAACAACATGGGGTGATGATCAACCATGATGGATTTGCCCACTCCATCAATGCAACAATTAGGGACAATTTTAGGGAATCCACGATGGAGAATACCATCTGTGTCCAGAGAGGGAACTGTGGAGTTCAAACAAAGATCAAAGAGTATTATCTTCAGTTTTTAAAAAAGGTCATCTTATGTATTACATAATTTTGCTATCTCTAATATTTTCTTTCTTCCTTAAGGATATGCTTTTTCTCTCTCAACACATTCAACTTTTATCTATGCATATAATGGAAACAAATGTAAAGGCTATATCATATTGCCTTCTATTGGGGGAGAGGAGGGGGGAAGGAGGGAGGGGGGAAATTATAAAATTCAAAACCTTGCAAAAATGTTTGGTAGAAACTACTATTGTTTATAATTTGAAGACAAAGAAAATATTTATATTAAAAAAGGAAGAAAGAGTAGAACTGAGTAAAAACTATGAAATGCAGGTACAGAAGTCAAAAGAAACTTTTATAAAAAGTTAAACACATTTAAGTAATTTGGCCCAAACAAGGATGAAGTGGTTTATATTCTAATAGGGAGAAAAGAAACAAGATTTAGTAAAAATGGAGGAGTATAGCAGGACTGGATAAGAAAGTATAATTAAATAGCATCTTGTTTATATGAAACTGCTTCAGGTGATCTAATAAAAGCAACTATCAATTATGATCTTGGACAACGCGAGAGTGAAAATAAATTTCATTAAAAAAATAAATAGGGAAACCACATAGTGTTTAAAGGTATCATAAACAATTATTTGGTAGGTACTTAATATAGCTTCACTGATGATGAAACATTTAAAGAGACAGAAAAAGTTGATCAATTTATATAGTAAGATATATAGCAAAACTATAAAAGGGACTCAATGCAAATCTTTCAGATCTATGGAAATCTAAGCAAAAAAAGATAAGAAAAAGTTAAGGACTTGAATAGAATTTTAGAAAAGTTTGAAATAATTTTGCTGAATATGATATATTATTTGCTGAATGGGAATGGAAAAGAATATATATTTCTCAATAGTATATTTTGCATATTTGTTGCATCTTTATAAAAACTGATCAAATATAAGGGCAAAAAATCTCAAAAACATATGCACATAAATCAGAAATATCCTTTATTGACAAGAAGCTATTCACTAAAGAATTTTTGAAGAAAAGTTAATTGAAAAATTTTAATCCTAAAGAATTAGTCAACAAAATGCAGAATCAATAAATAATTTCATAAAAGAAAATGGACAAAAAGAATTTGGGATGAAGCCAGTCAAAAAAGTCATAAGGGGAAAACCTTTAAGTCCTTTATTAATAAAAAATAGAACATATCAACAAATTGAGGGGCAATAATAAAAAACTAAAAAGCCACAAAACAATAAAAATTAAACACAAGAAAAATTTTTAAAAGTCAAAAACATAGCAAGAAAATTGAAAATCATTGACTCGATAAACAAAATTAGTAGTTCTCTAAAGAAACAATAAAACAGATAAATCTTTAGTCAGCTTGATTAAAAAGAGAGGGGGAGGGGTAACTAGATTATACAATGGAAAGAGCACCAGCCTGAGAGTCAGGAGGACTTGCATTCAAATTTCACTTGACACTTAACTAGCTATGTGACCCTAGACTGTTACTTAACCTCTCCCCCATCCATCAAAAAAGAGGGAGAGAGGGAAATCATATTGTCAGTGTCAAAAAATGGGAAAACTCACAACAAATGAAGGACAAATAAACTCATTAAAATTATTTTGCTCAATTATATGCCAAAGAAAACCGACAACCTAAACAAAATGGATTAATATTTACATAGGCATAAAATGCACAAATTACCAGAAAAGATATAAATAATTCTGGTTTTTTTTGGGGGGGGGAATTGAATCACAGATGAATTCCTAAAGAAAAAACCCAAAGATCAAATTGATTTATGAGAAAATTCTATTAGACATTCAAGAACAATAATTTTAATATCACAAAAAGCAATTTGCAAAAATAAGAAACAAAAGATTCATACTAAATTCTTTCTAGGACACAAATATGATGCTGGTGCCTAAACTAGAGGTAAAACACCTCTATTAAAGAGAGAGAGAGAGAGAGAGAGAGAGAACTATTGGACAAGACCCTTCATGAATATAACACTAACATTTTAAAAATATGTTTGTAGAATGATCATAGTCACATATCAAGAAGATTGTGTATTCTGACTAGGTTAGATTTATTCCATGAATGCAGGTTTGGTTCAATACTGAGGAAACTATTAACCTAACAGATTATATTGAGTAGAGACAATAAGTCAACAAGAATTTATTAATGCTATGTGTGTGGCATTATGTTAAGCATTGGGAATGAAAAAAAAATGTTAAAACAAATCCCTACTCTCAAGGGGGAATATGTGCAAACAGCTATATATAATTAAGATATTTACAAATTGAACTGGTAGTAATGGCAAAGGGAAAGCATTAAAAGGGACTGGGAAGATTTCTTGAATAAAGAGGGTTTCAGCTGAGACTAGAAAAAAGTCAAGAAATGCAGGAAGTAGAGATGAGAAGGGAGAGAATTTCAGGCAAAGAGGTCAGGCCATCTTAAAAAGTAGGGAACTTGGAGAAGGAGTATCTTATTTGAGCTAAATAAGACCACTAGATTGTAGTCTACATGGAAGGAAGGAAGATGTTAGAAGACCTGTAAAGATAGGAGTAGGCCAAGTTATTAAAAAAGGCTTCCAAAGTCAAGCAGAGGGATTTATATATGATTCTGGAGATAATAGCAAAAATCATATATGATTTTATCAATACAAAAAATCTTTTGACAAAATTTAACCCTGTTTCTGTTAAAAACAAAACCAAAAAGTTTATGAATAGATGAACCTTCCTTTAATATAGTAATCAATATCTCTATAAAACTAAGAGCCAGTATTATGTGTAATGAAGAAAAATTTAAGGCCTTCCCAAATAGATCAGGTTAAAAGCAAATATTTCCATTGCCATCAGTATTATTTAATATTTTTTCTAGAAATAACAATATATCAATATCAATAGGATAAGCATAAACATATCAATATATCAATATCAAGAGAAAAACATAAGCAAAGAAGATCAAATGATCACTTTTTTTTTTAGGTTTTTGCAAGGCGGATGGGGTTAAGTGGCTTGGCCAAGGACACACAGCTAGGTAATTATTAAGCATCTGAGACCAGATTTGAACCCAGGTACTCCTGACTCCAAGACCCGTGCTTTATCCACTACGCCACTTAGCTGCCCCAAATGATCACATTTTAAAGATGATGTGATTGTCTCCTTAGAGTACAATAGAGAAAAAATCCCCAAAACTAATTGAAATTATTGCTTCAACAAAGTAGTGTATTATAAAATGAACCCATATAAGTCAGTCTTTTTATATCTTACCAACAAACCCTGTGAGAATAGAGAAATTACATTCAAAATAAACTAAAGACTGTATATTTGTAATTCTACATATTACTAAATATACCAGAATCTTTTAATTATAATTGTAAGGAACACAACCTTAAATAAAGTCAGATCTGAGTAACCTGAGAAATATTAATTGCTCATTGTTGGCCTGGACCAACAATAAAAATGACAATACTGCCTAAGTTAGTGTATTTATTTAGTAGCATACTCAAATTTCCAAAAGAATTATATTATAGAGATAGAAAAAGTAACAATGAAATTCATCTGGTGGAAGACAAGATGAAGAATATAAAGGGAAATAATAAAAAAAAGTGGAAAGGGCAGGAGCCTAGCAGTACCAGATCACCAATCCTACTAAAAAGCTGTAATCATCAAAACTATTTGGTTCTGGTTAAGAATCAGAAAAACTAATCAGTGGAACAGATTAAATATACAGCAAACAGAAGAAGCAAAGGTAATTAGTAGAAACTAGCAGTTTGTGTTGATAACCCTAAGGACCTACTTCCTAGGATAAGAAATTACAATCTGACTGAGTAGGGATTCACAATTTGACAAAAATGGCAGCTAAAACTAGACTTATAGCCAAAGAGTTCAAATAAAAATTAAAAGGAATGTATGAACAAAAACAATGCATAGCAGCTCTTTTTGTGGTGACCAAGAACTGGAAACTAAGGGAATGCTTATCAATTGGAGAAAGCTGAACAAAGTATGGTATATAAAAGTAATGTAATATTATTACATCATAAGAAATTTATAGAAGGGTTGGTTTCAGGAAAACTATGGGAAATTATATTGACTAGTGCAGAGGAATTTATATTTGATATATATTTTATATATAGTGCAGAGTGATGTAAGTAGGAACTCAAAGAAAAATGTATAAATTATAGCATTGTAAGGAAAAACAACTAAGCAAGACTTATAAACATTGATCAATGCAATGGCCAGCTACTATTCCAAAGGACCAGTGATAAAACATACTTCGTCCCTGATGACAGATAATACAATCCCTTTGCACTTAGTTTATGAAAACAACTGATTGATGGAAACCAACTAGCCAAATTTTGACAAAAACCATTTTTAACTGGCATATGAGATTTTAAAAATAATTGATCAAAAAACATGTATTCAGTGCTACCATGTGTCAAACACTGATAAGCCCTTGGTGTCATGGAACCGTGAATATACAAAGGAAGGCAAAAAACTTAGTTTTTGTCCTCAAAGAGTTTACAATAGAACATGTAAATAAATTCAAATATATAAAATACATACAGGTAGCTTAGAGAAGAATACTGCAGTAGCTGCAAAGATTGGGGAAGATCTCATATAGAAACTGAAAGCTAATACCATCTTGGACCGTATTAGATGGATAACTTCCAGAAATAGGGAGATGATAATTACAGAGTTCTCTGCTCTCCCCAGAGCTCATCTGAAGTATTATGTTTAATTCTGAGCAACAGTTTAAGTTGGTGAGTAGTCAAAGGAAGTAAAGCAGATTAGTGAGGATCTAGGAGACCATAATTCTAAGAGGTTGAACAGCTGAACCTGTAATGTTCAGCTTAGATTAGACTATAGGGGAATATGATGGCTATCTTCTAGTATTTGATATGTGAAGAGGCTAGACTTGTTCCATGAGTTCAGAGGATAGAATCAGGCAGTAGAAGTTGTCAAGAAAAAAAGGTGGGGGGGGGGGAGTAAATTTAGCCTCTATATCAGGGGCAAAATTCCTAACAATTAGAACTCTCCAAAAATTGAATGGAGTGCCTAGAGAAATTGATGGACTCCCCAACTTAAGGGTCTCCAAACAAAGGACAAATACTTGTCAAATTTGTGCTAAAGGGATTTCCTTTCAGTTGTGTATTGGGCCAGATATCTGTTGAGGCCCCTTCAAAATTTCAAATTCTATGATTCCAAGAGAAACAGATGAAAAGAAAGTGTCCCAGGCATAGAAAAACAGTCATACGAAGATATGGAGGACATCGTTGTGGTCCAGGAATAAGCAGCTGGTGGAAGAGGACCCAGGAGGGCATAAATGTATTCTAATTCTCCCATCCTGATCAGCAAGTTGAGTGTAGGAAAGTAAGAGGAATGAGTGAGAGTGCAAAGAGTGATGGAAAGGCTAGCCAGAGAAACAGTGCTGTTAGGAGAGAACCAGGTCTCAAGGAGTGCCAGAAGATGGAAGGAGAGAAAGAGTGAGGTTTAAGACAAAAGGAGGGGCAGCTAGGTGGTGCAGTGGATAGAGCACTGGCCCTGGAGTCAGGAGTACTTGAGTTCAAATCCAGCCTCAGATGTCTAATAATTACCTAGCTGTGTGACCTTGGGCAGGCCACTTAACCCCATTGCCTTGCAAAATAAAATAAAATAAAATAAAATCTAAGACAAAAGAAAGCTTGTCCATTATGGATCAGGTCTTCTAGGTGACAAGTAGATAGATTGCTGGGCCTGCAGTCAAGATAATGTGAGTTCAAATCCAGCCTCAGATACTTACTAGCTGTGTGACCCTGGGCAAGTCACTTGTTTGCCTCAGTTTCCTCATTTTCAAAGTGGGGTTAATAATAGGAGCCACCTCTCAGGGTTGTTAGGAGAATCAAATGAGATAATAACTGAAACTTAATAAGTATTATACAAATGTTAGCTATCATTTTATTGTTACTATTAGACATCAGAAAGGAGGAGGAGGAAAGTCAAGAATGGGTCAGTGAAGAGAGAAGGTGGATGGGAGTAAGAGAGAGCACAGGTGAGGATGGGGAGTAGAGTTTGTACACTAGAGGTTCAGAATTACTGCTATGGGAGGAATATGGAGAGAGAAAGAGAAAGATGTTAACCAATAAAGAATGAGTACAAGCAAAGTATCAGTGGCTGGAGAGAAATCCTTGAATATTATGATTTAGTAAGCATAACCACAGTACAATTCTGTGAGCCTTCCAGAAAAAAAATGCTCACAATCCCCAGAGGAGTTAACTGACTCATTTTAAAATTCTAGCCCTGAACTAAATTGTCTCTACCAATGGAGTGCCAACTCAGCTAGCTCATAATATTTAGCCAGCTCCAGACTATGCTTCGTATCTCCTCCAACTTCTCTCCCACATTGCTAATCCTCCTTTCCACCTCTTATTCTGGAAGTCAGTTATCAAATCATCATTGCTCCTGGAAAGGAAGCATCAATTGACTAAACAAATGGATCAACTCACTATCCATGTGATTCCCCAGACATTTTTCTCCTTGGTGCCATTTCCCTAGTGGAGACACAAGTAATCAAAAGATATAACTAAAGAGTTTTCAAAAAATTAACAACCAGAAGAGAGTGTCAAATCACTAATAATAAGAAAAATGAAAGTAAACAATCTCAGATGTTTGGTATCAGAGTTATCTTCTACAAAAAATATTTCCTGAACTCCAGATGATAGTACATATTCTCCCCAAATTACTTCATATTCATTTTGCATATGTAAACATTCCCCCCATATATATACTTTTATATTTAATACATACATATGCACATGTATACATATGTGTCTATATCTGTGTGTAAAAGGCAGTTGGATGATACAATAGATGTTGACCTTGGAGTTAAGTAAGATCTGAGTTCAAATTCTGACTCAGATAATTATTGGCTGTGTGAATCTGGGAGAATCACTCACCCTCTCAGTATCAGTTTGCTTATCTGGAAAAGGGGGATAGTAATATCTATTTCACAGTTATTGTGTGAGATCAAATAAGATCATTTGTCAAGTGCTTTGCAAACTTTAAATAATATATAAATGCTAGCTGTTCCTACTAATTACTTTTATTATTTATGTAATAGATGCCAAGTATAGTCATAAGATCCATCAGTTTGCTCAAATGGCATCATCCATGTGGAGGTTATCATGAGATAGGCACTGAACTCATCAAAGGAGATAGCGCATCCTAGAATGGAGAGGACTGGAACATGTGGGGATATTTGGTAACTGTTTCTGATTGGCCCATCACATATATTTTTCCATTAGTTGTATTGTTGGAATTCTGAGACTCTTCAAAGGTCCCAAGTCAATAATAGCTTAGTGTCTAAGAAAACAAGGGTGATTTCTTCACTGGTAGCTTCTGAGGCAAGAACCTCCCTCCTGGGCTATGTATCACCTGCTAACTTGTACCCTTCTTTTTCCTCCTTTACCTTCATTCTTTTATGATCTAGGTATAGATGGCATAGTCTCCAATCTGGGACAGGAGTATGAGTCAGAGGGTCTATGAATCCAAATGGAATGTTGTGGTCAACTTGATGGGACCAAATGTTATGCAAGAATGGAACAAAGTTGTGAGCCTAATTAATCCCTCTTCCTACCCCCAACCCACTACCAAGTTTGCATAGTGGGGTATCTTGATCTGGAAGTGTTCAAAGAAATTTTGTATGCTTGTTCTTGCTAAATCTTGTTAGTAAATGTCCCATTGTAAAAGTCAAGTGATGTTGAATGGTTGAGGGAGTTGAATGCTAGTTTCTGGCCCCCTAAATTGGGGAAATTATGGTCTATGGGGTTGAAGCTGATAGTAGACATAAGAGATAGTCTAAAGCCCTCAAGCCAGATGATAACCAAGAGGCTAGGATGAAACCTAGTTCTTGAGCCCAGGTAATTGGGAGATAGTGGTACCCTTAATAGTTATAGGAAAGTTGGGAAGAGGGAAGGATTTTATGGAAAAGATAATAAATTCAGTTTTGGACATGTTAAGTTTAAGATATCTATGGTACATACAGTTTAAATATTCAGAAAGCACTTGGAGATATAAGACTAAAATCCAGGAAAGAGATTAAGACTGAATAAATATATCCTCAAATCACCTACATAAAAATAATTGAATCCATGGGCAATTATGAGATTACCACATGAAATAGTATAGAAGGGTAAGAGAACAGGACCCAAATCAGAACCTGGAGGGACTTTCACAGTTATTGGGGGTGACCCAGATGACAATCCTGCAAAAGAAACAGAGAAGGAATGGTCAGATTGGTAGGAGAAGAACAAGGGCATAGTACTATCATACATTTGATCTACAAAAGATCAAATCAAGGAAAATGTTAAAGTCTGCAAAGAGGTCCAGAAGATAATTTACAAAGGTCATTAGATTTGTAGAGTAAGACACCACTGATGACCTTGGAGATAACGGTTTGGTTTGAGTGACTTGTATGGAAAGCAGGTGGCAAAGAATAAAGAAATGCATAAGAAGGAGGGACAGAGAGGTATAATTTTAGATGACTTTCTCAAGGAATATAAACATGAAAGAAAGGAGAAATATAGGATGGTAATTATTAGGAATGGATGATTCAAGAGAAAGTTTTTGAAGATGGGCTTCTTTGAAGGCAATAAGAAAGCAGGTAGCAGACAAGGAGAAATTAAAGATATTTGAGAGTGGAGATAATTGAGGACTCAATTTTTTGATGAAGATGGGGTAGAATAGAATGACATGCACATAAAGAGGGTCCATCTCATGCCAAAAAGGAGATCATAGTCAAAGGCAGCTGAATGAGGAGGAGGGGAAAAGAGGAAGCTCTCACTGAATGACTTCTGTTATTTAAAAAAATATGAGACAAGTTCTCAACTAGGAGTAGGGGTGCAATGGAAGCAGTAGGGTGAAATAATTCAGAGAACCTGCTGTGGTAAATGAGATAGTGAATTAATTAGGGAAATGCAAAAGGATTACCTTGCAGCATCAAGAGCCCAGTTTGTAGCAGACTCAGTGATCATGTTTCATGATGTTCTTCAGCAAATGATAGAAAGGAGTCAAAATTAAAGTTTTGCAAAACTAGATCAGTGATAGGATAAGGGGGCAAAGGACTCCAGAGTATTGGACAGATTGAACTGGTTTACAAAAGGATTATTTTGGGGAAGGGAGGAGAATATAGCTGAGGTAGGGGTTATGACCTGGGTAAGAATTGGGGTTTAGATTCATTAGAGATCACAGTGAGGACAAAAAATATATACATTGTAAGACAAAGGAAAGATGCAATGACAAAAGATGACGATGAGAAAAGGGAATTTCAGAGTTCATTTAAAAATAAGTTTAATACTTGTGGGTAATGATAAGAACAAGATATGACCATTTCTAAATATAGCGGATGTGGGGTGGAAGAAGAGGAGGTCATGGGAAATGAATAAAGTGAGCAACTGGGAGCTTAGTGTTTGAGGAAGTATTATATGTTTAAGTCCCCTAGAATGAGAACCTGAGATAGGGAGGAGAGAAAGACTGAGATGGGCATTGAAGTCATCAAAGGAGAGAGCGCATCCTAGGTTCCTAGATGGTAGCTTCTAGAATCTTGATTGATGATAAATATGGATCCGATGGACATCAAAGGAGAAGTTACTGAGGGATGGTATTAGAGGGAGAGTTTGGAAGTGGAAATGGAGATCCCAACTAGCCCCATGACTAGTGAGTTGGGGGCTGGGACTTGTTACTTAGAAAACATACAGAACATCCAAACTTCAAACTATATTGCAAACCAGCATCATTAAAACCATTTGACACTAGTTAAAAAATAGAAAAACCAATGAACTAGATAAGAAAGAGTTATATTATGAAGAATGAAAAAATGAAATTTATAACCCCAGTGCTTGATAAATTCAAAAGCATAAATTACTTAGGAATGAATTTATAGCTAATAAATATTTTTTTTTTTAGATTTTTCAAGGCAATGGGGTTAAGTGCCTTGCCCAAGGTCACACGGCTAGGTAATTATTAAGTGTCTAAGGTCAGATTTGAACCCAGGTACTCCTGACTCCAAGGCCGGTGCTCTATTCACTGCACCACCTAGCCACCCCAATAGCTAATAAATATTAATGGGAAATGGGATAGCTATCTGGCAAGCTTTAGGCGATTATCTTATATGCTATTCTTTGAAAAATTAAAAATTGATATGTGACTCAAATATACCATTAAAAAACAGAAAAGAAGCATATGATATTCACAACTGCAGTTAAGGGATGAATTCTTAACTAAAAAAGAGATAGAGGTCTTTACAAATTTTCCCAAAGTAATCCAACCACCATCTTCCTTTTAACTTCGCATTTAATTCTTTTCTTTAATTTAAGTTTATTTTTATGAAAGATATTGAGTTTGACATTTTCCCCCCAATCTTGCTTCCCTCCTCCCCCTCACAGAGAGCACTCTGTCAGTCTTTACTTTGTTTCCATGTTGTACCTTGGTCCAAATTGGGTGTGATGAGAGAGAAATCATATCCTTAAAGAGAAGAGAAGTCTAAGAGGTAACAAGATCAGACAATAAGCTATCTGTTTTTTTTTTCTAAATTAAAAGGAATAGTCCTTGCACTTTGTTCAAACTCCACAGCTCCTTATCTGGATACAGATGGTACTCTCCTTTGCAGACAGCCCAAAATTGTTCTCGATTGTTGCCCTGATGGAATGAGCAAGTCCTTCAAGGTTGAACATCACTCCCATGTTGCTGTTAGGGTGTATGGTGTTTTTCTGGTTCTGCTCATCTCACTCAGCATCAGTTCATGCAAATCCCTCCAGGTTTCCCTGAAATCCCGTCCCTCCTGGTTTCTAATAGTACAATAGTGTTCCATGACATACATATACCACAGTTTGCTAAGCCATTCCCCAATTGAAGCACATTTACTGGATTTCCAATTCTTTGCCACCACAAAACAGGGCTGCTATAAATATTTTTGTACATGTAATGTTTTTACTCTTTTTCCTCATCTCTTCAGGGTATAGACCCAGTAGTGGTATTGCTGGGTCAAAGGGTATGCACATTTTTGTTGCCCTTTGGGCATAGTTCCAAATAGCTCTCCAGAAGGGTTGGATGAGTTCACAGCTCCACCAACAGTGTAATAGTGTCCCAGATTTCCCACATCCCTTCCAACAATGATCATTATCCTTCCTGGTCATACTGGCCAATCTGAGAGGTGTGAGGTGGTACCTCAGAGAAGCTTTAATTTGAATTTCTCTAATAATTAATGATTTAGAGCATTTTTTTTCATATGGCTATAGATTACTTTGATCTCCTCATCTGTAAATTGCCTTTGCATATCCTTTGATCATTTGTCAATTGGGGAGTGGCTTTTTGTTTTAAAAATATGACTCAGTTCTCTGTATATTTTAGAAATGAGTCCTTTGTCAGAATCATTAGTTGTAAAGATTGTTTCCCAATTTACTACATTTCTTTTGATCTTGGTTACAATGGTTTTATCTGTGCAAAATTTTTTTAATTTAGTGTAATCAAAATCATCTAATTGGATTTTGGTGATATTCTCCAACTCTTCCTTAGTCACAAACTGCTCCCCTTTCCATAGATCTGACAGGTAGACTAGTCCTTGATCTTCTATTTTGCTTATAGTATTGTTTTTTATGTCTATGTCCTGTAACCATTTGGATCTTATCTTGGTAAAGGGTGTGAGGTGTTGGTCTAATCTAAATTTCTTCCATACTAACTTCCAATTTTCCCAGCAATTTTTATCAAAGAGGGAGTTTTTATCCCAATGGCCAGACTCTTTGGGTTTATCAAACATCAGATTACTATAATCCTCTCCTGCTTTTACACCTAGTCTGTTCCACTAGTCCACCACTCTATTTCTTAGCCAATACCAAACAGTTTTGATGACTGATGCTTTATAATATAATTTTAGATCAGGTAGGGCTAAGCCACCTTCTTTTGCACTTTTTTTTTCATTAAGCTCCTGGCAATTCTTGACTTTTTATTTCTCCATATGAATTTACTTACAATTTTTTCTAACTCGTTAAAGTAATTTTTGGAATTTTGATTGGTAGGGCACTAAACAGATAGTTTAGTTTTGGTAGAATTGTCATTTTTATTATATTAGCTCTCCCTATCCATGAGCAGTTGATATTTGCCCAGTTATTTAAATCTAATTTAACTTGTGTGAGTAGTGTTTTATAATTGTTTTCAAAAAGATTGTGAGTCTGTCTTGGCAAATAGACTCCCAAATATTTTATATTGTCTGAGGTTACTTTGAATGGGATTTCTCTTTCTAGCTCTTCCTGCCGTTTCTTGCTAGACATATATAGAGAAGTTGAGGATTTATGAAGGTTTATTTTATAACCTGCAACTTTGCTAAAATTGCTAATTGTTTCCAGTAGTTTTTTAGATGATTTCTTGGGATTCTCTAGGTAGACCATCATGTCATCTGCAAAGAATGAGAGTTTTGTCTCTTCCTTCCCAATTCTAATTCCTTTAATTTCTTTTTCTTCTCTAATTGCTGCTGCTAACATTTCTAATACAATATTAAATAATAGTGGTGATAATGGGCATCCTTGTTTTACCCCTGATCTTATTGGGAATGGCTCTAGCCTCTCCCCATTGAATATGATGCTTGTTGATGGTTTCAGATAGATACTGCTAATTATTTTAAGGAACAGTCCATTTATTCCTACACTCTCTAGTGTTTTTAATAGGAATGGATGCTGTATTTTGTCAAAAGCTTTTTCAGCATCTAT
This sequence comes from Macrotis lagotis, assembly GCF_037893015.1. Classification (NCBI taxonomy): domain Eukaryota; kingdom Metazoa; phylum Chordata; class Mammalia; order Peramelemorphia; family Peramelidae; genus Macrotis; species Macrotis lagotis. The sequence continues at coordinate 213,192,370 of NC_133662.1, forward strand.
TGATATGATCATATGATTCCTGATAGGTTTGTTGTTGGTATAATTGAGTATACTAACAGTTTTCCTAATATTGAACCAACCCTGCATTCCTAGAATAAATCCTACTTGATCATAATGTATTACCCTAGTGATGATTTGTTGTAATCGTTTTGCTAAGATTTTATTTAGGAATTTTGCATCTATATTCATCAGGGAGATAGGTCTATAATTTTCTTTCTCTGTTTTAACTCTTCCTGGTTTAGGTAACAGTACCATATTGGTTTCGTAGAAAGAGTTAGGCAGAGTTCCATCTTTCCCTATTTTTCCAAAGACCAATTGTTCCTTAAATGTTTGGTAGAATTCACTTGTGACTCCATCAGGCCCTGGAGATTTTTTTTTTAAGGAGTTCAGTAATGGCTTGCTGAATTTCTTTTTCTGAGATAGGGTTGTTTAGGTATTTAATCTCTTTTTCATTTAACCTGGGCAACTTATATTTTTGTAAATATTCATCCATTTCACTTAGATTATCAAATTTATTGGCATAGAGTTGGGCAAAATAGTTTCGAATTAATACTTTAATTTCCTCCTCATTGGTGGTGAGTTCACCTTTTTCATTTATGATACCAGCAATTTGGTTTTCTTCTTTCTTTTTTTTAATCAAATTGACCAGGGGTTTATCAAATTTATTGGTTTTTTCATAATACCAACTTTTGGCTTTATTTATTAATTCAATAGTTTTTTTGCTTTCAACTTTATTAATTTCTCCTTTAATTTTTAGAATTTCTAATTTGGGACTTAATTGGGGATTTTTGATTTGTTCTTTCTCTAATTTTTTTAGTTGCGTATTTAGTTCATCGATTTCCTCTTTCTTCAATTTATTCATATAAGCATTTAGAGCTATAATATATCCCCTGAGAGTTGCTTTGAATGAATCCCATAGGTTTTGGTATGTTGTTTCATTATTATCAATATCTAGGATAAAACAGTTAATACTTTCTATAATTTGTTTTTTGACCCACTCATTTTTTAAAATGAGGTTATTCAGTTTCCAATTTGTTCTGGGTCTATATCTCCTTGGCCCAGTATTGCATATGACTTTTTTGCATTGTGATCTGAGAAAGATGTATTCACTATTTCTGCCTAGTACATGGTCAATTTTTGTATAAGTTCCATGTACTGCAGAGATCGCATTTAATTCATTGTTCATTTACACTGTATGTTACAGCTACACCTTCTATTGGACAACCCCTTAGAGTGTGCATTCAGATGTACTCAAATTTGGACAATAGAAAACTGCATTGACACCTGTCAGATAAGTAAGATGGCCTAGCTAAAATGACACGACACTCTGAGAGAAATAAAAAGAATTCAATATAAAAAGTTAAACATGAAAGAGAAATCATAACTATTAAACTGTTTATATTCCTATATGAGAAGATGATATTTGTAACTCCTTAGAATTTTATTTTTAATAGGGTAGTTAGAAGAGTCTACATAGATAGAAGGCACAAGTGTGAGCTGATTATATTGGGATGATCTCAAAATTTTATTGAGATTATATTGAAATGATCTCATTGGGATGATCTCAAAAAATGGAGGGTAAGAAAGAGGGATTCACTGGGATAAGGAGAAAGAAAGAAAAAATAAAAGAAACATACATGTAAGAGTTTTACAGCAAAGAGGAAAATGGGAATGAGGTGAACAATCCTTGAGCCTCTCTCTTATTTGAACGGGTTCAAAGGGGGGAAGTATATATATATACACACATACATACTCAGATATAGAATTCTATTTTATCAGGGAAGTAGGAGGGGAAGGATCTAACAAAAAGAAAAGGAAAATTTTAAGAGGGAGGATAGATTAAGGGAGGTCAAAACCAAAATAGATTTTTGAAGCATGTTAGGGGAGAGAGAGAGAAAAGGATGAAGGGAGGGAGGGAGGGAGGGAGGGAGAGAGAGAGAGAGAGAGAGAGAGAGAGAGAGAGAGAGAGAGAGAGAAGATAAAATAAAGGGAAATATATAGTTAGTAATCATAACTTAATAGGATGAACTCAGTCATAAAATGGAAGCAGATAGCAAAATGGCTTTGAAACAAGAATCCAACAATATATTGTTTATAAGGAATACACTTGAAACAGAAAGACACATACAGAGTTAAAATTAGGGACTGGAACAGAATCTATTGTTTCAACTGAAGTTAAAAAAAGGCAGGGGTAGCAATTATGATCTCAAACAGAGCAAAAGCAAAAACAGGTCTAATTAAAAGATTGTCAGGGAAACTATATTTTGCTAAAGGCACCATTGTTGTTATTGTTTAATGATTTGGTTATGCTCAAGTCTTTGGGACCCTATGCACTCTAGCACACCAATACTAAGGAATTTTGTCAACAAAGATAATGAAGTGGTTTGCCACTTCCTTCTCAAGTTGATTAAAGCAAAGAGAGGTTAAATGACTTTCCCTGGGTCCCAAAGCTAGTAAGTGTCTGAGGCTGGATCTGAATTTTGGTCTTCCTGACTCCAGGTCCAGGACTCACTGAGCCACCTAACAATCTCCAAAAGGCATCATAAACAATGAAATAATATCAAACATATATGCATTAAATAGTATAACAGCCACATTCTTAAAGGAAAAGTTAAATGAGTTAAAGGAAGAAATAGTAAAACTATACTAGTGGAGATCTTGATTTAACCCTTTCAAAACTAGATAAATCTAGTAATAAATAAGAAAGAATTAAGATGAATATAATTTTAGAAAAGTTAAATATAATAAATCTGGAGAAAATTGAATGGAAATAGGAAGGAATTATATCTTTTTCTCAACTGTATATGGTACCTTCAGAAAAAAACTGATGATGTAGTAGGACATAAAAACCTCACAATCAAATGCAGAGTAGCAGAGATATTAAATGCATTTTTTTCATATTATAATGCAATAAAATACATTCAATAAAGGACCTCTGAAATATAGATTATAATTGATCAGAAATTAAATAATTCAAAGGAATAAGTGAACCAAAAAAAGATAGAAACAATCAATAATTTCATTAAAGATAATGATGAGAATGAGGCCACATACCAAAATGTGTGGGTTGTAGTCAAAACAGTAAGAATTGTTTAGGGGAGTTAGCGGAATATTTATATCTCTAAATGCTTACACCAGTAAAAGAAAGAAACAGCAGATCAAGGAATTGGATATGCAACTAAAAATAAAACTAGAAAAACAACTTAAAAATCCCCAATTTAATACCGAAATAAAAATTCTAAAAATCAAAAGGATAGATTAATAAAACTAATAATTAAAAATCAGCAACAATTGAACTGGTTTTATGAAAAATAAAATAAAATAGATAAACCACTGGCTAAATTTAAGGAAAGAAGAAAAACATTACCAATATCAAAATTGAAACAGTTATATTTACTACTAATGAAGATGGAATGAAAATAATTATTATTGTTTTGTATGCCAACAAATTGACAATTTAAGTCAAGTAAATGAATAGTTACAAAAATGTGCCTAGATTAACAAAACACAAAATAAAATACTTAGAAAATCATATCTTTAAAAAAAAGTTATATGACATAAATGACTTCCCTGATGAGAAAATACCCAGCATGAGATGGATTTACTAGTGAATTCTATGAAACATTTAAAGTATAATTAATTCCAATACTATATATTTGAGAAAATAGATAAAAAAGAGCCCTTCTAAATTCTTTCTATAACATTGACTTGATAATTAATTTATGAAATTATGAAATGGGAGAAGGCACCCTCAGTTCTATAGGTACTTGCTATTAAAAACCTCAATTGACACAGGGCTACAAACACACTTTAATAAAACACAGACATAAGTGATTTAAAAGTCACTACAGAGAGTATAAAATAACTTCCAAGACACACCCAGGAACTATATGAACACAATTACAAAACAATTTTCACACTAATAAAAACAGATCTAAATAATAGGGGAAATATTCATTGTTCATGAATAGACCCAGTCAACATAATGAAAATGGTAACACCCTAAATTAAGGGGAGTGATACATAGACAGAGGTGTGGGAACATGGGATAGAATGTTGAAGTAAGGTAGACAGCATAGGGAAGAGGATGGAGAGGGTGAGAGGCAGAGAATATCACTCATGTTACCATGGATTGGAACTGGAAGCTCTAGGCAGCGGGACCCAATGGAGATGGAAGAGTACTAAAAGACAAGCCTTTGAGATCTTATTTTACTTGGATTTTCTTTTTTTTTTTAAGTGGGGGGTACAACTCCTATCTGTACCACCTTGGAATTATTTCATTAACATATCCATATCTTCTTAAAGTTATAAGTAAAACTTCAAAGTTATCAGTACCTTTTTGATATTCTACTGATCTGGAATTTACATACGATAGGACTAGAAACCTTGTCAAACAATCCATAGATGACTTTTGCTGATTCATAGCATATTTATCAGTATGTGAATTTAGGTTATTATGTAATACACTTTGTAAATTATTCTTTTTTTTTTTTGCAAGGCAAATGGGGTTAAGTGGCTTGTGCAAGGCCACACAACTAGGTAATTACTAAGTGTCTAAGATGGGATTTGAACCCAGGTATTCCTGACTCCAGGGCTGGTGCTTTATCCACTGCGCCACCTAGCTGCCCCGTAAATTATTCTTATTTGATCTTTGAAATGACTTCCAGTTCCCCTTTGCAATCCTATTTTCTGCTATTGCCCCTTTATACTAGCTATTTATGAACTTACTTTATTATATAGATTGGGAAAGATGGTGGTCAGGAGGATCAGAGTAATATATAATTTTAATACAGACACAAATATCACTTGGCTACCTAAACCAGAAGAGAAAAAACAAGAACAAAAACTATGGAGCAATTTCCCTATTGAATATTGATCCCAAAATTTTAAATAAAATACTATCAAAGAGACTACAGCATTATATCACAAAGATCATACAATAAAAACTTGTGGGAGTTTTACTAGGCCAAATTCTATATTACGAAAACTATAAGCTTAATTGACCATATCAATAATAAAGCCATCAAAATTATATGATATATATCAATATATGCAGAAAAAACTTTTGACAAAATACATAACCATTCTTATTTTAAAAAAAACAACTAGAAAGCAAAGAGATTTCCTTAAACTGATAAGTAGTATTTATTTAAAACCATCAGTAAGCATTATCTATAATGGGGATAAACTAGAAACCTTCCCAGTAAATCAAGGATGAAGCAAGGATGTCTGCTATGAACATGCTCATTCAATATTATACTACAAATGCTAGCTATGGCCATAAGACAAAAAACAAAATTAAAGGTAGAAGAAGAGACAATGAACAAAAAGACTTATCACTTCTTGCAGATGATATGGTAGTATACTTAGAGAACTTCAGTGAATCAATTAAAAGTTGATTAAACAAAAGTTTAAACAATTAACAAATTTAACAAAGTTGCAGGCTATAAAATAAACCTACATAAATCATCAGCCTTTCTATATATTACTACCACAACAGAATTAAATAGAAATTTCATTTAAAATTCACTACAGAGAGCATAAAATACTTTCTAAGACACATCCAGGAACTATATGAACACAATTACAAAACAATTTTCACACTAATAAAAACAGATAAAAATAACTGAGGAAATATTCATTGTTTATGAATAGATCCAGATAACATAATGAAAATGGTAATTCAACATAAATAAATTTACTTTTTTCAGTACAATACCAATAAAATTATCAAATAATTATTTAATAGAGCTATAAAAAAGAATGACAAAATTCATCTAGAAGAACAAAAGGTCAAGAATATTAAAGAAAATTAATAGGAAAAAAGTGAAGGAAGATAGCCTAGGAGTAACAGATTTCAAACTAGATTAGAAATCAATAATCATCAAAACATTCTAATGCTTCCTAAGAAACAGAGTGGTAGATCACTGGAAGAGCTTAGGTATGCAATATATAGTAGTATTCTGATTTTGTGTTGATAAACCTCCAAACTCTGAGGGCCAGAATTCACTATTTGTCAAAAACTGCCAAGAAAAATGAAAAGGAGTCAGTCAGAAATTTGACATAGATCAATATCCTATACCATATGCCAAGATAAGATCAAAATGGTTGCTTGATTTAGATATAAAGAGTGATACTTTAAGCAAATTAGAGGAGCATGGGAAATTTTATCTGTCAGATTTGTGGATAAGGGAAGAGTACAATCAAATAAGAGACAGAGAAGATCACAGATAGTAAAATGGACAATTTTGATTACATCAAATTAAAAAAGTTATGTACTAACAAAATCAATGTAATCAAAATTACAAGGAAAGCAGTAAACTGGAAACTATTTTTCCAGAAAGTTTTTCTGACAAAAATTTCATTTTACAAATCTATAGGAAACTGAACTAAAATGATACATATGAAAACCATTAACAGGCAGTTTTCAGAAGAAAATACCTATAGTATTCAGCAACTATCAATAGTCATATATATATATATATATATATATATATATATATATATATATATATATATAAAGCTCTAAGTAACTAGTATTTAGAACAGTGCAAATTAAAACTACTTTACACCTATCAGAATGACCACATGAAAAGAAAGGAAAATAACATGCTGGAGGGGATGCTGAAAAACTGGGACATGAAAGTCCTGTTGGTGAAGTTGTGAACTGATCCAATCACTCTGGAGAGCAATTTGGAACTATACACAGAAGTTATAAAACTATTCATATCCAGCAATATGAAATCTCTATCCTAAAGAGATCCAATAAAAAACAAAGGATTTCTAGGCACCAAAATATTTATAGCAGCTTTTTTTTTAGTTGTTTTTTTTTATAGCAGCTTTTTTGATATAGCAAAAGATTAGACATTGAGGGGATGTTCATCAATTGGGGAAGTTGTGGTATATGAATGTGATAGAAAACTGTTGTACTATAAGAAATGAGGAGGAAAATAGTTTCAAAAAATCTAGGAATACTTATATAAATTGATGCAAAGTGAGATAAGCAAAACAAGGAGAACAGTGTACACAGTAATAGCAATATTGTAATGATAATTGTGAAAAGTTTAATTACTCTAATCAGTAATTTCAAGATAATTCCAATGGTGTAATTTGTGTAGAAAGGGACACTAGAGATTTTAATTGGAAAATTGAGTGTTCTAAGTAATTGAAGAGATTCAAAATAATTTTATAAGGTTAAATCTAATTTGTGCATGTGGGCCCTTAGTGAAAAGGAGGCACCCTATTTTCCCCCCTTGGACCATGTGCTTGTGTATTGTAGTTCTTGGTGCAGTGGATAGAGCACTGGACTTGGAGTCAGGAGGATGGGAGTTCAAATCTGGTCTCAGACAACTGACACTAACTAGCTGTATGACCTTAGGCTAGACACTTTAACCATGATTGCCCTGCATCCAGGGTCATCTCCGGTTGTCCTGATTCATATCTAACCACTGGCCCAGATATCTCTGGAGGAGAAAGTAAGGCTAGTGATTTAGCACAGCACCGCCTCACTTAAATCCAATTCACATGCTTGTCATGGGATCACCTCTCTTATGTCATGGTCTTCTTCAAGAATGAAGGATAAGGGGCGGCTAGGTGGTGCAGTGGATAAAGCACTGGCTCTGGAGTCAGGAGTGCCTGGGTTCAAATCCGGTCTGAGACACTTAATAATTACCTTGCTGTATGATCTCAGGAAAGCCATTTAACTCCACTGCCTTGCAAAAAAACAAAACAAAACAAAAAACCTAAGAATGAGGGACAAACTTGGTACCTAAGTATTGCAGCACAAGCATCAAGCCAGATCAGTTGGATTTTCACCTGAGGGTGAGGGGATGATGACCAGTCAACCCCATGTCCTAAATCCCTGTAGGAAGATCTTCTCATGACCTGGGAAGCTCTGAAAGGATCAGGCTTCCTTTTGAGAGAGGAAACGATATTCTTTGTTTTTTCTTAACCTTTCATTTGGAAGGAGGAATTTTAAAGCTCACTATTAAGTACTAAACTATCACTAGCCTCCGATAAACATTATAAAATGTTTATCGGAGGCTAGTGATAGTAGAGAAATTGTGATTTTAATAGGTACATGTGTAACCATATACAGTCTCTACCAGGTTGACTATTTTGAGACTTTAGGAAACTAGTGAGAAGACAATGCTTATGCTTCTCTGGGACCCTAGGAAACTAGATTAATGGTATATAGACAATACTTTAAAAGTACACACTAGATGATTTGTCAAGATAGTAAAATTTTTAAAAAGGGAATGTGGGAATTGGTCAGTGTCAAGATTTGGTGACCAAACTTCTGGACATGTATGATGGAGAGACCCTTCCCCTCACTGGTAAAGGACAGAAGTATAAACCCCTTGATTCCTTCTAAGGTGGTGAAAAGCCTTTTAATTTATTGCTGAGACATGATTTAATGTACATACAACAGGTTCAAGCAAAAGGTCTTTTGTTCTTTTCTCTGGTAGATTTTGAAAGAGGAGGAAGAACTATAGCAGGAAGAGAACTCTGGATGGCAAGGAACATCAGTCCCTCTCCCTGATCTGATTGCCATGAATCCCTGACTGCAATTTGAATTCTGTTTACATTGACTTTTGTGTGTCTATTCTTTATTGATCTTAGGTAAATGGAATGATCTTAGGTGACAGATGTGAACTTCAAAAATAGGAAGGACCATCAGAGGTCCAGCAGATGGAGTTGATAGCCGAAATTGCTCTGAGAGTAGCAGTAGTATCTGAGTTTGGTAAGGAAACAGCTCTGAGTGACTTCTTTGGCCCAACCCAGCAAGGAACAGAACCATCAGCTATACCACAGAAAGAAGTGACCCTGAGAAAGGAAAAAAGGACTTCTCCACTCCCAATTCTAGGTAGGGATAGGAAATATTTTGTAGAAATCACTTTAAATTTGAGTCCACTCTCCTCAGGGATGAATGGGTATATAAAAGATTAGAGTGTACCCCTTTAGAGATTTTTGTACTTTGGTTCTTGCTCCACCTTCTCACTGATTATCTTTTTGTAAAAGCTAATTGGTGTTAATTAGTGAATTGAGGAGTAACTTACTAGTTACATGACATTGGGGGAACATACCTGTTAGGGGACTCATAAATAATAGCAGAAGATAGATAAATTGATATATAACTAGAAATATGATGGAGATGAATAGATGATAAGTAGAGATAATAGATGAGGGAGATGAATAGAAATAGACTTACTAAGTATTTACTAAGTTTCATTACTATACTAAGTATTAAATAATACCAAACAAAACAAGTTCTTGCCCTCAAGAAGCTTAAATTCACATAATGAAGACAACATATAAAAGGGATCTGGAAGTTGGGATAGGATTAGGAGTCTGATGACATTGTTGGAGATGTCTTGGAAGTTTTGATAGAAACCTAAAACTGAGTAAGATAAGGAAAAGCTGCCTATCAAAGCCCAGTATGTCTCCAGAATAGAATCCCATTCTCAAGTGGGAAGGAAATAGGAATGATGTTTGATTGGAACACAATATAGACTAAATGGTGTCTAAACTTATCTTTCAAAGTCCAACATGGTTCCAGGTTCTAGAAACCAGTCCAAATCCCTCAGGATTATCCCTAAGGATCCTAAGAGGTAAATGCAGTAAAACACTCACCTGGGAATGCAATTTATTAGTCCAATGGGAACTGAGAGCATAAGCTTAAGCTTTAGAGCATGCATTATATGTTGCATATTTTTGCATAGCTTTTTTTATTTTATTAGATTCCTTGCTATTTAGTCATAATTATTAGATCATTGAATCAATCCTAATAATAACTAGCATTTCTATAGTCCTCTAAGGTTTACAAAGCACTTTCATTCCTCAGAGGAGACTGTTGGATTAGGTTTTGTGAGAATTATTATTCTGGGGCCAATTTTAAAATTCTATTCTATCTGATCTCATACAAAGTTATTTTAAGAGGTAGAATGAAGTGGTAGATAGAGGCCTAGCCTCAGAGTTAAGAAGACTAATATTCAGATCCTATCTCTGGCCTGTACTAGCTCTAGGACCATGGTCAAGCAATTTAAACTCTCATTGCCTCAAGAATACCTCTAGGAATACAATTTATAGATGTATTGTTGATTTGCATGAGGAGAAAAAGAATTCATGCAATGGAAGGCAGTCCCTCATTCCCTTGAAACCACTTCCTCCAAAATTCTATCTGATTTGATAGCCCTACAAAAAAGATGGCACCGGTTTATAGCTCCTCCAGTAGTATGCCTTTTTAACTCTCTTTTTATCTATATGGTTGACTTCAGTAAAAGATGATACCTCATAATGAATCTTTTTAACTGATTTTTAAATTCTGATAATAAAAAGAGTTAGAAAGTTTTGTTGGGGTTTTCTTTTTGAATCAGAGCTTCAAATAAACTTTTGTAGACCACCAAGGGGAAGATGGAATAAAAACATCAGTCTCAGAATGAGTCCCTAAATAGCTGGGGGGGGGGGGGGGGGAGAAGAGCAATTAGGAGAAGAGTGGAGAAGCATTCCTAAATGTAATGAAAAGTTGTCTTTAGTGGACAAAATGGATGCCATTTTGAATCACTCTGTTTCCTAGGTAATGGGAGCATTTTAATAGAATCTGAGTTTATATATTCCCAGGTCCCATTGGGTAGAAAAGTTAATGTGCATATGTAAAAACCATTCTAGAGGATTAATTTCCCCAAGAGATAGCTACCGCAGGATTAAGGCACACACTCTCTCTCTCTCTCTCTCTCTCTCTCTCTCTCCCTCTCTCTCTCTCCCCTCCCTCCCTCCTCTTCCTCTTCTCTCTCTCTCTCTCTCTCTCTCTTTATCTATATATCTCATCAGCCTCAACTGGTACGTTTACCTTTATTAATCAGTCAATTGACAGAAATATCCTAAAGCAAAGAGATTTACCAAAAACATAGTATTAACATTAGCAACAAAACATTCCCCCCATAAAGCTGGAGCATAATCTCCCAAAATGCTTACATCATCCATGGGAAGATGAGTCTGTGAGTCCTCCAGAGGTTACACTAGCAGAATGGTGCAAACTTAGGGAACATTCATGGACAAAGCAACTCTCACCTCCAGCACTTCAAGTCTCCAATGACTTTTCTCTTTTTATAGTATTCTAATGGCACCCCTCCCAGTGCAGCATCTTTGATGAGCAGGTGCTTCATGTGGCATCTTCCTTTCTCTAGTCTAACTCTTGACAGACAAAAATTAATCATCTCTGAACTCAAATAGTGCCTCTAGTCTCAAATCTTGACTGGACCTGCTCCCCGTTAGGTGTGGTGTCTTCCTCCTGGGTGAGTAGTTCAGTCACAAAATCCTATAGCCAATGGTTGAGGGATAGAGGAAAAGAAATCTTAAGCTTTAGGTGTTTTGTTCTCAATTCACAGGGCTCACATTTCTCCAAACTGTTTCTTGCCTAGACTCAATGGATTTCCTAGAAAGTGTGCCATGATTTTTAAAGGATCACCAGAAATGTGGCTGATCCTTGGCCATCTAATGGCTAGCTGAATTCTGTCAGTTTGGATTGAAGAATTTCTTTGTATCTTCTAAGGGAGTAACAGAGAATAGACATATTTTTGCATTCCCCTTACTACTTTAACACCACTGGTTCTTTATAGGGGCATCCAAGGGGGGTTGTACTACATTTGTACTACAAGAGGTCATTACAGATATGGAGTGCACTCTAGCTTTCCCTTGGTTGGTCTAATGAGGCTACATATGCAATACATAATGGAGTACATCCACCATCGCCTGATCCACCTGACCCCTGCCACTTTGTCAATGCAGTCACAGAGCCTTTTACATGACCCCTATTGTAATGATGCAGTTCAACCAATATCCTGCAGAATCTCAAACACAGTAAACAACCCAAAGAGCAGACCACGTATTTCTTGACATGACCTCCTCCTCCCCCTTCGCCCTCTCCAAATCCCATCTGGACCACTGGCCCATCAGACATATGGGGGTCCTTTAACCAGCTGGAGAGATTTTCTTTGCTTGGAAGGGGTAGGGGGTCCCTTGTAGCCTAGACCAACAGCTGCTCCTAGGGTGTTGTTTGTGGCTAGGCCTGAAGAGGGAGGGACAAGTTGCCTCTAAGCCCAAGAGCTAATGGGGGGAAGGAGGCTGCTCTGTTTGGGAGGCAGATGCCTTTTTTTTTACTCACCGTCTACTCCTTCAGGGTAAGGAAGATGAGAACTCTATCGCCTCCAGGAAACAGTAACTGGGAGTCCTAAGCCTTAGCCTCCTGCCTTAACAGACAAAACAGAAATCTAATGATGTTCAATAACATCATATTATAGATGAAGAAATGGTGGTTATGCATTCCAAAAGAGGGCTGGGTATATTCCAAAGGTGCTGTGGTCCTGGCAGTGTCCAAGTTCTCTTTTTCTCATGACCCCTTATGCATCCCCCAGTAAAGGAATAGGCCACAGGCTGAGGCTCTCTTCCATTGTTTGGCACTTCAGGACTTTGTCCATCATGGCAGGATAAAGGATAGAGTGAGTGTGTGAGGGAGGGAGAGAGATTATATCAGATTGGTGCTTCCAAGGGTCTGTTATCTATAATACAGAGGATGTTGATGAATTCACACTGAGATGCTGGCTAAGATTTCCTTTGTACAAATGATCTGTTTCCCTCCCTGGGCTCTTTCTCCTTTACATGGACTGACCCTGATCCCAAAGTACAGTGACTTCCTCTTGCCCAACCTTGTTATAATCAAAAATGGAGTAGCCAATATTCACAAAAACAAAGAGAGAACTTGGAAAGGAAGAATAATATAGGCTGCTGGAGTCAACTTCTACCCAAATCACAAGTCCTTTCCATAATATCCCAACAAGAGACCATCTGGCTTCCACTCCCCAATGAACTCTTTCCCTATGATTGAATCCAAACTGGCACATTCTGTAACTTTTACAAGACTTCAATATAACTGGGTTTATTCTGTGGAAAAGTATGTAAGATTTGAAGTGAGGGGACATGGTTCAAATCCCAGCTAAGATCCTTATTGACTGTGTGACCATGGAAAAATCATTAGCCTCTCTGAGCCTCACAATTATCACCTAAAAAGTGGAGCAGATAATATTTGCACTGCCTACTTCATAGTTTTATGAAGGAAGCACCATGTAAACATGTAATAGGAGGCTTTTATTTAATGTGAGTCATTATTATCCCTGAGGACCATTCTGACACTCCCATCCCGTGGTGAGAATTGATGATTTCCAGACCCTAAGACAAAATTTGTCAGCCAATGCCAAGAGATTGGTTCAGGCTAGTGATTTAGGACAGTGATACAGCTAGTACTTTTAACTAATTTGAATAGAGGTAGAATTCTCTAGGAAGCATCATTCAAGCTGGACCATCATGGAGAAATTGATGGCTTCTATATGATGCTCCCAATTCCTTCTAAGACTCATCACCCCACTTCCTTGGTCATTTCACTGCTCAGAATTGAGGCTTGGGTTTCCTTTACCACATGTCATTCCCTTTACCAAAAGTTTGCTCCACTTAGGGGACCTGACCCCCAATCTATAAGACTCTCCCTCTTACTGGTACCTCCTTCTTCCTCCCTTTCAATTCTCTTGCTTTTCTAGTTCTTCCCTTGACCTTCCCAGTCTGTGTTGAAAGGATCAACAAGAATCTGAGAAAATCAATGTCAATCCTACCAATTTATGCTTGGTCAGATGATTTCTGGTGCCTCTTGACTTATTTCCCTCATTCTGATCCCTTAGCCTTGAACAACCTTCTCTCTCCCTTTGCCTTCTCCATGAACACATATTTCTTTCCTGTTTCCCTCCAGGTCAAGTCCTCTGATTCTGGATTTCCGCCTTTTTGCTTCAATCAACATTCTGTTGCTTAAATTTTTAAAGTCAATTTTTAGTTTTCCTGGTATTTGAATATATGAATGATTCCAAAGTAATTTCTATTAGTATTTGGGCTATTTTTATAACCCTCCCCCCTGAAAATTTGGCTCCCTAATTATATTTTGCTCAGGCTAAAGCTAAAATTATTTTTATTCTCTGAGTATATTCCTCTGAAGGCAAAATTGGCTGGGAAGGGAGAACTGACCACTCTTAGGGCAAAATTGACCACAAAGGACTTTGTGATAGCTATATTTATTTCTTGATTTTTGGGTTAGGTTTCTGAACAGCTCCTAGCATCCTCCTAAGAACTCAAACTCAGCAGTCGCTGTTTTAACCACAGTTATGATCAAACATGTACACTCTGTGTGCCAGCAGCCAGAACTGTGGTGACTGAGAGAAAGCAGGAGAGGGATGGAGAGGAAAAGGGGTGGGGGAAGTGGGCCTGGAGATAATAATAATAGCTAACAAAAATGAAAAGTCTTTAAGGACACCCTGGTTTGCACTTTAAGGTTTCCAAGGTAATTTATCTAGTTGGATCCTCAAAACAACCCTGTGAAGTAGATGCTGGTGCATCTTTTTACAGATGAGGAAACTAAGGCAGGGAGGAGTTAGATGATTAGCCTAAAGGTAATTCAGCTAGAAGATGTCTGAGACAGAATTTGAACTCAGAATTTTCCGACTCCCATCATATGCAATGTGCCTCCTAAGTGTACAAGAACCAAAGAAAGGGAGTGACCCTCCCTGGTCCAGTGGCCAGACAACACAGCTTCCCGAAGCTGGGGGGGGGGGGGGGGGGCTAGGGAATTGCTTCATTAAGGAGCCCTGACTCCCTTAGGCTAGACTTGCTGCCAGGGTTATGTCTAAGGAGGGTATTGGGCAATCATTGTATGACCCATCCCCACTCCCTCATCCAGGCTCCTTAACATTTTTATCTTGGTGAAATCCTGTTAAAAAGAATATTCTCTTGAAGGGGACAAGAAGAGGTAGTTTAAAAAAGGACAGCATGCCATCTGGGGACATGTTGAGGAACAGTTGTGGTTTCCAGGCAGTTAGATTCAACCTTGCCACATTGTGCATCTCTGTCTGTCTCTGTCTCTGTCTCTGTTTCTCTCTCTCTCTCTCTCTCTCTCTCTCTCTCTCTCTCTCTCTCTCTCTCTCTCATACACACACACACACACACACACACACACACACACACACACATTCGAATACACAGAGAGCTATTGATTACCTTGATTTCTCTCTATCATGGAGATAGCTCTTTATGCATGTAGCCCCAAGTTGTTTTAAGGGGTCTTGCTTCTTTTCCCAGCCTTCACCCTGTCCCTGCTTACTTCCCAAATGGAGAGCTGAGATGATCAAGGCTTTGTTGCAAAAGGAAAAAAACTTCTGCAGCAGAAGCCAAGATTCTAGAATAGAGCCCACTCTAGGGAAATAGTCTGTCAAATTATTTCAAGGAAATGGCATTTCGACAGTCACAGGAGGTTTTCTTCCCACTTCCTGCCATCTATTTCAATCTCTCTCTGACTCTGTTTCTCTCTCTCTCTCTCTCTCTCTCTCTCTCTCTCTCTCTCTCTTTCTCTCTCTCTCTGTCTGTCTGTCTGTCTCTCTCAGTGTATCTACTTGTCTACATGACTTTGTCTTTTTCTCTGCCTCTCTGTCTCTCTCTCTGTCTGTCTCTGTCTCTGTCTTTCTCTGTCTCTCTTTCTCTCTGTCTCTCTTGCTCTCTGTCTCTGTCTGTCTCTGTCTTTCTCTGTCTGTCTCTGTCTTTCCCTCTTTGTCTCTCTCTCTCTCTGTCTCTTTGTCTCTCTGTCTCTGTTTCTGTCTCTCTCTCTGTCTCTTTGTCTCTCTGTCTCTGTCTGTCTCTGTCTCTCTCTCTCTTTTTAATCTTCCCATTCTACCTTCCTCCCCTCCCCCCAAGTACTGTGGCATATTCCCTCCTCCCAGGTCAACTGAACCACTCCTTTTCTTTTGATCCTATCCTTTGAAAATCCCCAAATCTTAAGCCATTTAAAATTCCTCCCCTATATCCTGCCAACTGCAAATTCCCCTTCCCCAGGCTCCTGATATGACAATTTATGGAATTCTGGAAGCTAGTTGTGAATTAGGAAAAGAATGAGATAAACTGATAGCTATAGGAAGGACCTGGAACCTCATTTCTCTCATTTATACCCCCCCCAGGCTCCCCTATTCAGAAGACCGGGGAACAAATGCCACAGTGAAAAGAATGATGACTGAATCATGTTTGTCATCCCAGATCTGACTCTAGTTAGCTATATGGCCCTGGAAAAATATTTCTGCTTCTCTGGGGCCCATTTTCCTTATCTATACAAGTAGGATTGGGTTACTATGTTTTTGCCTTTCTTTAAATCTATGGTACTTAGTACCTTATAAATTCTTGTTGACTGACTGACCAACTATAAGAGTTGGAGGAATCCTTTAAGATTTCTTTACTCACCCCTCACCACTTCAACTTCTCTTTGTGTTTTGTCATATATCATTAGATTTGAAGCTCATTGAGGGAAGGAACTGTTTTTCTATTTTTTTTTTGTATTTGTATATCCCATGTTTGGGACATAGTGGGTGCTTAATAAGTGTTTATTGATGATTGACTCATTGTGGAGTGCAACACAAGAAACATATATCCATACATGAAAACTCCAGGGCATGTATATACAAGACTCATGAAAGCCCACTCTACCACAAGATCCAAACAAAGTTCCAGTGATTCAGCAAAGAGCTATCCAAACCTAACACTGAGTAAGATCACAGGCAGAAATCGGTGGTGAGACTACAGGACTCAGTCATAGCATCTCACAATATCATAGGATCATAAATCTAGAACTGGAAGGAACCTTAAAGACCATCTAGTCAAACCCCTCACTTTATAGAAGAGGAAAATGAGATCCAGGTTGGTGAAGTCACTTGCCATAAGTTACAAAGGCAGAAAAACTTAATAAATGTTTTCTCCCCATACTCTACCCCAATCAAAGTAGATAACATTTGTGTATATGTATAACCTTGGGTCCTTCCCACCTCCAATCACTTAGAAAGAGATAGGTAGATATATGATGATGATATTTGTCCTTTTTTCTTGAAGACCATGACATCAGGGAGTTGATACCATGACATGCCTGTAAATTAGATTTGAGTGAAGAGATGCTGTTCTAAGTCACCAGCCCCTATTTCTCCTCTGAAACCATCTGAGCCCAGTGGCCAAGAAATGGATCAGGACAACTGGAGATGACTCTGGATTTAAGATGACTAGGGTTAAGTGACTTGCTCAAGGTCACAAAACTGCTAAGTGTCAAGCAGCTGAGGCCAGATTTGAACTCAGGTCCTCCTGATTCCAAAGCTGGTGCTCTATTCACTGCACCACCCAGCTGCCCATAGATAGATAGATAGATAGATAGATAGATAGATAGATAGAGATAGATGAAGATAGAGATAGATGAACAGAGATAGCTAGATAGATGAGTGGATTGATATAGATAGATAAAACAAAAGCAAGGTGGGGAGGGGCCAAGGTAATATGTGTTTTCATACATACAGAGAAGTATATATATTTAATCCTAAAGATAAAATAGGTAATAGTTCTAGAACCATCAAAATATATTGAGATGGGGGAAGGTAAGGTCAGACCAGTACATAAAAAAATTATTTTGATAGAGAATAGATTGGAGAGGAGACTTGTGACAGGGATACCAATTTAGAAGCTATTGCAAAGGTGATGTATGAGATTCTAAGCCAAGTGATGTCTTGTGTGAGTGGAGAAAAGGAGATGGATGAGAGAAATGCTGCAAAGATAGAACCCGAAAGGTTTTGCAAGTGATTAGATAAGTTTAGGGAGGGAAAGTGAATAGTTCAGAATGACTTGGGAGCCTATAGCACTGGAGAAACGAGAGAAAAGATAAAGAACTTTTTTGGATAGTTGGATTTGAGATGTCAGAGGGACATCCAGTTTAAAAGGTCCATTAAGCAATTCTTGATTTGAGATTGGAGCTCAGGGAAGAAATTGGGGCTATTTATATAGATCTGGCAATCATCTACATAGAAGTGATAATTAGATCCATGAGGGTTGATGAGATCACTGAGAATGCAGAGAGAGAAGAGGAGGCCAGCACAGAACTTTGGTGTATATCCACATGGAGCATAATAGACTGAGGCAGAGGGGTGGCTAGGTGGCACAGTGGATAGAGCACCGGCCCTGGAGTCAGGAGTACCTGAGTTCAAATCTGACCTCAGATACTTAATAATTACCTAGCTGTGTGGCCTTGGGCAAGCCACTTAACCCCATTGCCTTGCAAAAACTAAAAATAAAAAAAAAAAAAAAAACAGAAAAAAAACTGAGGCAGAATGGTCAGATAGATATGAAGAGAATCAAGAGGGAACAGTATCCCAAAAACCCAGAGAAGAAAGAATATGTGGATCAGCAATACCAAATGCTACCCAAAAGTCTTAGAAAAGGCTGCCAAATTTATCAATTAAGAGTAATGAGCGGCAAAGGCAGGATTCAAGCCCACGTTCTCTGACTTTCCCATTTCTATTGCCTCCCTCAATATGCCCATTTGGGTTAAATCTCAATCTCACAGTTAAATGATAACTTGTAATACCTACCATTTATCTCATAAATTTTGACCCTTGATGATAACTCTTTTTATACTTTCCTATTTACTGCCTTGCATGTCTTTGAATATGCCTCTTATCTCGCAAACTAGACCATCAACTCTGAAAAACGATATATCTCAAAATCATATACTTCTTTAGCCTCCCAACAACTGCCCAGCATAATACCAGTTTCAGGGTGGCTGCTGAACATTTATTGCTGAGTTGAATTAAGGAAAGCTGGGGCTTAAATGTAATTTGTAGGGTTTTGTTATTTTTATTTAATTTTATTTTGTCTTGATAGAAAATCGTCTTTCATTATCATTCTATCATTTGCTTTTATATTTCAAAGAGCATGGAGGACCCATCAGTTGGCCTAACTAGGCAACTGGATGGAGAAGTGAGTAAACTGGCTCTGAAGAGAGGAGGACCTGAGTTCTAATCCATCCTCAGATATTTACTAGCTATGTGACTTTGGGCAAGTCACTTAATGTGATTATTTCAGATTCAGGATTATCTCCAGTTGTTCTGATCCATTTCTGGCCACTGGACCCAGATGACTCTGGAGGAAAAAGTGAGGCTGGTGACTTAACACTGGACCCTCCTCACTCAAATTCTTTTTTAAAAAAATTTTTTGGGGGCTGCTAGGTGGCACAGTGGAAAGAGCACTGGCCCTGGAGTCAGGAGTACCTGAATTCAAATCTGGTCTCAGACACTTAATAATTGCCTAGTTGTGTGGCCTTGGGCAAGCCACTTAACCCTGTTTGCCTTGCAAAAAACCTAAAAAAAAATCTTATTTATTTAAGGCAATGGGGTTAAGAGTGACTTTCCCAAGGTCACACAACCAGGCAATTATTAAGTATCTGAGGTCACATTTGATCTCGGGTCCTGCTGACTCCCGGGCAGTGCTCTATTATTCACTGCACCACCTAGGTATCCCCTCCTCACTCACATTCAATTGGCTTGCATGTCATGGTATCACCTTCTTGATGTCATTGTCTTTGAGAATGAAGGCCAGGGGCAGCTGGATTACATAGTGGATAGAGCACCAACTCTTGGAGTCAGGAGAACCTAGGTTCAAATCTGGCCTCAGACACTTAATATTTACTTAGCTGTGTGACCTTAGGTAAGTTATTTAACCCCATTGCCTTGCACAAACAACAAAAGGACAGAATGAAGGACATTATCATCAGAAAGACCACCAGATTAGGAGATATGGGACCCCAAAGGATGAATTCTTGTTTTGCTACTGACTGGGAAGTCTTGGAGGAGTCCTATATCTATTCTGTTTCTCAAGAGCCTTAGTTTCCTCATCCGTAAAGTGAGGGACTAGTAACCTTCAAGACTCATGCCAACCCTAATATTCCCTGTGACCTTGGCCAAGGGAAGCATCATCTATATGATGAGAGAGTTGGACTAGAAGACCTTTAAGGTCTTTTCCAGTTATAAATCGTACAGGAAAGCGTCATCCTGTAGCACAGGGCCAACAGTTCTGGAAGAGATTGAAAGAAGATGGGCCAAAAACTTCAGCAGATATCAAATGGAGTTGATTTGCTTCATCCATCTCTGTCCCAAGGAATTCCAGAAAAGCAACACTCAAGTGACACGAATCAGTCCCAGAATTTACTTGAACGCATCGTCAAGAGGCCGCTATCAGAAGACCAACACCCTCCGTGCCAGGCCCCTGGAGCAAGTAGCCACTTTCCAAGCAGGGGCCCTAGCCAGAGTGGATGACCTCAGCCACTTCCAAGCGAGAAGAAGAAAGTTCCAGGAGGTGAGCGAGACAGGTGTCCAAGGGAGCTGGCTTGGAAGCAATCTTGACCCTTGACCATACGCGATCTCCCTCAGAGTATTGCCGGCTGCTGGGGGAAGCGGTGTCCATCAGAACTGTCTCCCCGGACACGGGTGAAGGAAGGGAGGGAGGTTCTGGTTTTGAAAGGTGCCCTCCCTAGACGAGGCTCAGGTCCACGGGAAAATTCCCTGGAGGGGAATTATGCAGCGTGGCAGACAAGACCGGTTGAGCTGGCTAGCCTTTCTGTTGGCGACCGAGGCGAGGAGCTAAGCCTAGGAGCCCAGGAGAGGGGACAGGGGAGCGGGGGATGGGAGGCAGCCAGGGGAGACTCCCAGCTATTCTGCCCAAAACCTGGGATCCTCGGCACAGAAGCCCGGGGGGGGGGGGGGGGGGGGGGGCGAGACGAGAAGACAACAAGTTGAGGGCTGGGGGGGAGGGAAGAAGGGAGAGGAGGAGGTGGGGGGAGGCGTGTGCGGCTCTGTGCGCCTATGCCTCGCTGTCTGACTAACTGGCCCCTTTCCAAGGTGATTTCCCATAAACCACATGCTCCGAGAGGCCGCTTTAAAAGGCCGAGCCCGCCCGGGCCAGTGGCGCTCAGCTCGGCTCCAGAAAGTGAAAGCTGGCCTCGGGGCTCCGGCGGCGCCCCCGGATTATCCCTCTGGTCGGCCGGCCCCCCTGCGCCCCTGCGCCCCCTCGGAGCCCCCGGACAGTCGCCCCGATGTCCCCGCGGGGCGCGGGCGGGAGCTGCCCACGCACGGTAAGCTGGGCTCCCCGGAGCCCCGCTGGCCCGGGCTCGCCCTCTCCTTGCTTTCCGCCCCATCTTTCTCTTCCTTTGCTTTCTGCTCGGCTGCCCCCACCCCCATGCCGAGCAGCCACTGGCGGGATTCCTCCGGGGGTCCCTCCGCCGTCCCCTCCTCCACCCCAGCCCCCTCCAGCCGGTGACCCGCGGACCGCTGCGGGGCTGGTCTCGAGTGGGCGCAAAGTCCGGGAGGCGCGGGGCGCCGCTGCCCGGCCAGGGATGCTATTCCTCCCATTCTCCGGAGAGGAAGACGGTGGCCCCCGGGCAGCGGCTGGGAAGGGCCCTCGGCGGGCTCTGGGCCCCATCCCGTCGCTAAATGAGAGGGAGGGGCTCGGACCTCGGCTGGCTCTCCCGGTGGGCTTGGCCTCCTGCCTGGGGTCTGCTCCCGGGGTTATAGAAGCCAGACCGTTAGGGGGGGACCAGGGCCGGGAGGCCACGGCGCTGGCAGCCGCGGCAGCGTTGGGGCAGCCGCGAGGAAGCGCTGCCCAGCTCAGAGGATGCCCAAGTCGATGCCAGGCAGCCTGGCCTCGGTAGCCACAGAGGGGAGCTGAGACGGAGACCTTGGGACAGGCAAGCAGGGACGTGTCTCCAGCGACTGGAGTGACCCGGAGAGCTTGCCCCCCCACTCTCTGAGGGAGCAGAGATCCGGCAGGGGACAGCCGAGCCTCCCTCTCCTTAGTTAGCTTGGAAGTGACTGGGGAAAGCGGAATTGAATGCTGGTCCACTTGGGCAAGGGGCAAGAGGAAAGCAGAATTAGCACAGGGATGAGCCAGAGAGAGCTTCTGGTGCTTTTCCCCAGACGGCTGAAGCACCCCCCCCCCCCCCAAACACACAACACAGAGGCTGGTGCCACAGGCCAGCCTAACCCAGGGCTGCAAGCAGTCCCCATGCAGAGCAGCATCCCAGGGCTGAAATGGAAGGAAAAGCTTCCAGGCTTCTTCTCACAGCTAGAGCATGGGGGTGCTTAGATGTATACGGGGTCCTTGCCTCCCCCATTACTCAGATGGAGCTCTCTGGAGCACAGAACACAAAGGGGATGCCAAGGGAGAACTGGGAGGGGAAAGAACAACAATCCTTGTTCCGGTAATAAATGAGAGAAAGGTACTGACGGGGAACCCGTAGCCTGACTGAGAGAAAGAACAGGGACTGAAAGAGAAAGAGATCGGAAGGGGAGGGGGCAGATTGAAAGAAGGGAAGGGTAGAAAAGAGGCCAGCAATAACACTGCTGAAAGGAGAGGGAGGAACTGCAGGTAGGATGGCATGCAGAGAAACCCAAAAGGGAAATGGGGTTAAAAGAAGGAAAGAACCTGAATCAAGGGTGGGAGGTCAGAGGTTTTGAGAAGAGAGGGTGAAAGTCGGGCTGAAGATGTCTTTCCTCTTTGGCCTCAGCTGGGCTGCAAGTTGCTGTTCCGAAAGGGCGGGTAGGGATCCAGCTAACTGAGCCACTAGCCCGGCCTGTAGTAAAGATTCCTTTCTGAGCAAGGGAGGTTGGGAGGGGAAGGGAAGAGAGCTGGCCAGATGCAGGCTAGAAAGTTAACCCTTGGGTGCCCATTCACATTTTAATGAAGAACAAATGCAGGAGGGTAGAGATGCTCAGGGGCTCCTTTGAATACCTTCACTGCTGACTTTGTTAACAAAATCCCAGTTACACTCGGGACCAGTGAGGTAGTTAGTTGCTTGTAAATGTGGAAGATGCCCCTTCATCCAATACACTGTCCCTTCCTTAACACCATTGCATAGATTTCATCAGAATCAGTTTATTCCATTGCTCTCCCTGTGGTCCTTTTCTAAAGTGCAAATACTCCTCAGAAGAAAGAGAATGAGTGCCTGGCCTACCAGTGGGACAGGGTATTGTGTGGCACATAGAGCTCCGAACTTAGATTCAGGGAGACCTGAGTTCAAAAGCTTCCTCAGAAACTAGCAATGACCCCAGTCATTTCACTTCTCTGGGTCTCAGCTTCATCACTTGTAAAAATGATGGGGTTGAACTAAATAACCTTCGAGGTCCCTTCCAGTTCTAAATATGATTTTTTCTGAGAGCTAAGATATAGGTTAGAGCTCTAGGGAGCTGAGGTGGTGATGGGGACAGTGTCTCTTCTCTAACACCACAAATTTTCAAGGGTCAGTTCTGGTTGCCTTATCACCACTAATATCTTAAGTCTTTCTGTAGTAGAGTCTTGTCTTATTCCAAAATTTTTATCAGAAATACATTCCATAACTCCCCTTCTTTCCAGATCTACTTCGAACCTTTACTGAGTCAGTAGTACTGATAGCAACTTCTGTTGATTCTCAGACCCTCTGAGAATCCCTTAGCATGGGATAGGGTCATGTTGGCTTTGCCTTCTGCTTATCACTAAAGTGAGAGCTGAGATCTCAGGATGCCAGATCCAGGTTGCTGGTTCCAAAATCTGAATAGGGTCAAGAAAGAGAGATTTGCTTAATCAGTCCCTGGATCCTATTTTTCTTCTGAGCTACAGGATCGTAAATTTAAAACTGGAGGCCAACAAGTCTAATCTTTTTTACAGATGAAGAAACTGAGACTCAGAGAGATTAAGAGACATCTAAGGTCATACAATTAGTAAATGCTAGAGATGGGACCACTTGTAGACTATGTGATCTTACTCCAAATATCCATGGTATCTCAGTGTACCATGTGTTTAGCCTTCTCCCCAAGGAGTCATGTTCTTGGGTTGTCTCCAAATTTTGATCCTTTGGTCATGTTCCAATAACTGCCTCCTCACTATCTCACAAGCATCTTCTCTGTCTAAATCTTACTTATCCTTTAAGGACCAGATCACGTCTTACTTCTTCCATGAAGCCTTCTTGTTTATTCCAGTGAATTCTATTCTCTTTCTTCCCTGCTTGCCCAAGCATAGAGTGAACTATAGATTTTGACACTTTGGGAGAAATCATCTTATGCTAGGTTTGTATCATTCTCTATACATTTTTCTAATTTTCTCTAGTTGTTCCATGTATTTGCATTTTGTCTCCTCCATAGAACTGTTATGAAGATTAAATGAGATCATTTAAAGACTATATAAATGCTATCTGCTATTAGTATCACCTAAAGGATAAACTGACTCTGTCTTCCTCTTTTCTTTAGGTCTGCCCTCGTTTCTCACTGTCTTACCTCCAGACCCTCTTTCTTTCCCTCTGCAACTTTATTCCCTCTTTCACCACTTCTTTTTCCCTCTTTCAGCCCATTATTCCCTTCCCTTACTCCTTCTACCTTTATCCTTTCCTTTAAGTCTGGCTTTTAGTTCTCTGTCCATTCCTTCTCTCCTTGTTCCCTATGCATTTCTTGTATATCTCAACTCTTAAGCACTATGCTGTCCACAGTAGCTGGGGAGGGAAGATGAAACCTGTTCCTGAGTTTCAGGAAAGTTCTCTGACCAACCCCAACATTTTATATTCCTAAGCCAGGGGAGAGTGGGCCATACCAGCTTTTTGTTAGGAAAACTAGTTGTTAGGAAGGCACACCAAAGAGCCCAGGGAAAGCCTTGGTGTCTCTCCTCCCAATCCCTGTTTGGAGATAAGAGAAATGCAAGATTGTAGGGAGTTAGGAAGAGAAAATGACAGAGATCCAGAGAACTGTGAAACCTGTGAGGGAGAGCAGGATGCCAAATGTTCTTTCTTCTCCTGCTCACTTTTCATGGAGCATGTCTAGAGTATAATAGGGCAGGTGAGAACCCTCAGGGTGGATGCTAGGAAGTGATCTAAAGGTGATAAGAGTCAGACTGGCAGGGAAGGAAGCTCAACATGCTAGATGCCAGCTAAAGAATAGCCCAGGGAGACTGGCACCTCTGGTTCTGATTAATCTATTGGATTGGATCTGATGGCACACCCATTGCTGTGGGGTCTCTGGCAAGGGGATTGGTTCCACAATGAAACTAAATCTAGACAATAATATTTTCCAGGGGAAGAGCCAGAGGCTAGCCTGGAATGGGCAAAGAAGAAGAAAAGAGATGAGGTTTGATGTGAGAGAATAATTCAGGCTTTCAAGGTCAGATCTAGAATAAGAACCTAGGTCTTAGGAGACTGGAATATCTGAGTCTCAAAGAACCTAGCTCTGTTCTAAGTTGTTTGAGAACAAAATAAAGGGTAGACCTAACTCTTGCCTTCAAGGAGATTATGATGCAATGAAAGAGATGAAATAGGCAGGTCTTGTCATTGGAAGAACAGAATGACTTTAAGAATCACCTGGGTAGGGGCGGCTAGGTGGCATAGTGGATAAAGCACCAGCCCTGGAGTCAGGAGTACCTGGGTTCAAATCCAGTCTCAGACACTTAATAATTACCTAGCTGTGTGGCCTTGGGCAAGTCACTTAACTCTATTTGCCTTGCAAAAACCTAAAAAAAAAGAATCACCTGGGTAAATAATCTGGGCAAATTAACTGGGGTATATATGTAACACAGATGTGCAGAGTGAGGCTGCAAAAAAAGGCATGAGGAATTTGGATTTGTGGGAACCAGCTATTTTGGGGCCTAAGTGAGAAGAAACTGATCCTACAATTGACAGAATCAAGACTATTGTCATTTGATTTCTGAGGAAGACAAAAAATTTGATGGGTAGCTAAGGGACAGGGATCAGATTGACCCCTGAGTCATGGCTGGAAAGAAGACCTCAGGTTTTATCTCCCAGGAAGGACATAGGAGCCATTCTTGAATCTTCCTTGGCCTTCTCTATTTCAGACATGGCTGGGCTCTTGGCTTCTGCTGGCTAGTCTCCTGGTGGTCTGGAGCTTCCCTACTCATGGGCCAGAAAGATGTAACCGTCTTATTACGGATTATCACCTAACAAAACTGCAGGAGCTGGTGAGTGTATGTCCAGGCTCTCACCCCTCCCCCCCAACTTTCTTGATCCTTTCCCTTGGGAAATTGGTCTAACTGTAGCATGGGGGGAATGAGTCCAAGGGAAGTGGAGCTCTAGGGTAGAGTGAAGCAAGTGAAGACAAGTCCTTAATCAGTTTCCCCTCCCTTTTGTTTTATGGGAAGGGAAAGAAAGGCTTATACTATTTTTGAGCTTGGAAGACACAGTAGGAAGATGGTAGATGGCAGAGGTAGAAGAGATGGGAAAAGAGACTGTATTAAGGCAAAAATTCTAGAACCATAATTTGGGTAGAGGGATCCATATTGAGGAAGTGCTATTAGCACTTGTCTGTCATTTGTATAGAAACAGCAGAGCAAAGTGCCTGGGTTATTAAGAATAGCTAGTTAAAATAGAAACTTATCTCCTTCACGTTGTCCTACCTCACCTCTTCCCTACAATTCCTGATTCTGTCTTCTCCCCATCTCTCATTTTCTCAACCCCTACCCCAAGCCTACCAACTGAAAGGATCAAGTTTGAGATCTTTGGCCAGGTTACAAAAAGTTTTAGTGACAATTTTAAAATGTCAATTATTTGTGGTCCTTGACTTTCCTCTATCTATGCAGAGGACCAGGGGGAGAAGGGAGCCCTGAGTCCCAATTCCCCATGCCCTTGTGTACAATGGCCTGAGAATTCCCTGACCCTTGCCATTACCTTAGTTAATGATTACTCAGGAAAGTGACCCCAGGACTTCAGCAAACATTTCTGGCCCTTTCTCTGCCTCAGCAGGATGTCTTCTAGAAGGGAACTTTGCGAGGAGCCACCAAGAGGTGCTTGCTATGCACAGACTAGTCCCCTGCATGAACCCAAGTGTATCACTGACCTGATGCTGGCATTCCTGCCTTAGAAGACATAATTTTTGATTTATGATGAAAGGGAAGGAAGGATGTAATATATATATGTATATATATGTATGTATATATACATACATATATATGTATATATTAGGAGGAAAGAAACCTAGATTATATTTCTAGAGGAATCTGGATCTAAAGTCAAAGGGTTCTAAGTTCAAATCTTGACTCTCCTGCTTCTCATCTTAGCATAGAGATTTGAATGAGATGATTTTTAAAGTCTCTTCCAAGATGATTGCAGGATCTTCTCCCCCCCCCCCAGCTCTCCCCTTGAGTTTTAGGGACTGAGGTGCCCTCTGGGATTCAGAGTCCTCTCCTGCTGCTCTAGACAGAATCACTGGTTCTTGGGATTTAAAGAACCCTAAGAAACCATCTGACCCAACCAATGGATGATGAGTAAGCTTAGGGACATTCAGATGTACAACCAAGCATGACTTGTACTGTCTCTGTGGTCATGGCAGGACTTCCACAGCACCCAGGCAGCAATCCAGAGAGGATGTAGGGCCACTGTTTATGAGGTCTGGCTCCAGGGCACTGGCCATCAGACTGGGTCTCATATTTACCATCCCACAAGTTCTTTGGACCTGATTCCCCACAAAGTCCCCCTTCTCTAGATCCTCTGGATTCCAGAACTACAGCATTAACCTGTGTTTCCCGGATGAGGCCCAGAGACTTGCTCTCTGAACCTCTAGAAAAACTTCCCCTTACTTCCAGATGTGGGAATTAGAAAGGAAAGGGTTTCTTGTCCTACTCTTCTTCCCCAAGAACATACATAAACCTGAGCAGAGGACCTTGCTCCTGGTACAACAGACCACCCTCTCTCTTCCTTGATTCCATTTTTCCAATGGGTCCTTCTGTACCTTCATTGAAGTTTTATCACTAGTTTAGTGTCAGCTTCTACAGGAGGAAATGCTATTGCATCAGGAGATGGCAGAAAGAAATCCTAAAGACTTTTCTCCCCTTCATTAATCCTTGAATTCCTATATGCAGATCCCTTGAAAGACTAAGGTCTCTCTCCTTGAGTTTTTGTTTCTTAACTTGGCTACTGTCCTATTCCTCCTCCCTGGGGTCCTCCAACCATTCCCTTCATTGCTCTTTTCCCAAAAGGATGGTCTTCCTCCTCTTTCTTCATTCTTAGACACACTAAAATGTTTTTATATAATTTTGTTATTTAGAGGAACCTCAGAAATAAACTGACTTTTCTTCACTAAAGTGTCTGTATCTGTGTGTGTGTGTGTGTGTGTGTGTGTGTGTGTGTGTGTGTGTGTGTTTATGGTTAAGAAAACCATGGTCTATTGAGGTTTAGCATCCTGCTCAAGGTCACACCGGTAGTATAAAGGTGAAGAAGAATTTGAACCTCAAAAAGAGACTCTGATCTATTAAGCACATTCTGTATGCCAGACTCCGTGGGGATGCAAAGACAAAAACAAAAGTATCCCTGCCCTCCAGAGGCTTATAGTTTATAAGGGGAGACCCCATGCACACAATATAAACACATAAATATCTATAAAATAAGTACAAGGTAATTTAGAGGGGAGTAAGCAGCATTTGTGGGAGGGGAAGGGGAAGAGGGGGAGATATGAGGGGCTTCAAGGAAATTGGAGATATTAAAAGGAAGGGAAGAGGGAGTGCATTCCTGGCAAATGGTACAGCCCATGCAAAGGCACAAAGATGAGAGAGAGTGGGGGAGGGGCATGTTTCTAGTTAGAGATGGCACTTGAACTGAGCCTCAGAGAGATCCAATGCTGTTTGCCTTCTACCTTCCTGCATTCAGGAAAGATGCTCTGGACCTCCTCCAATTACCCATAGTTCCATTTCTTTCAGATTGACAGCCAGATGGAAACGTCTTGCCATATTACCTTTAAGTTTGCAGACCAGGACCAGCTGGTGAGTGACAGCTGTTGGCTTAGCATGTTGAAGGAACTCTCCCTAGACATGATCCTTTGCCCAGAAGAGCAGAGCAGCTGAGAGCAGGGTTTCCCTCCCCCTCAGTAGCCTTGGCACATCCCCAGGGGCCCAGGCTGGAGGGCTTAGCATCAGATCTCTGCTGTTCCCTCACCTTCTCAGATACTAGAAAAGAAACAAATGCAGGTTATTCTGTAGATCATGAAATGCTCCTGGGAACTACTTCACCTAAGCCTAAAGGAGTAAAATTGGCCAAATATTCAAGAGTTGATGAATTCTTGAGGTTCTGAGGACTGAGGGAGACTGCTACACTGGGATCCATCTAGAGACTTGTTTTCTTTGGTCCTGATCTCTTTTTTGGCATATAGAGCCAAGTTAGCAAATCTGGCTACTTGAAGAAGCGGGGAGGTGGAGAGAGAGAGCCAGAGAGAAAGAGAAAGACAGACAGACAGGCAAGCAGACAAGCAGACAGACAGAGACAGGGACAGAGATAGAAACCAAGACAGAGAGACAAAGAGAGGGAGAGAGGGAGAAGAATGAGGATCAGGAGGAAGGAGGAAGGGAAGAGAAGGAGGGTGAAAAGAAAGAAGGAAGGAAGGAAGTGAGGGAGGGAGGAAAGAAAAAAGGAGAGAAGGAAGAAGGGAGGGAAGGAGGAAAGGAAGGAAGGAAAGAAGGGGGAAGGAAAGAGAAAGAAGGAGGAAAGGGGAGGGAGTAAAAGAAGAAAGAAGGGAGGGAGAAATAAAGGAAGGGAAAGAAGGAGGGAGGAAAAAGGCAAGGAAGAAAAGGGAGGAAAGAAGGAAGAAAGGTATAGGGAGATGCTGAGAGAGGAAGAATAGGGAGTGCAAAGTAACAAAAAAACAGTGATGGGAAGAAGGAGGGAGAGAGTGAAAGAAGCAAGATAAAGGGGAAGAAGATGGAAAGAAAAAGAACAGGCATAGAGGGAGGGAGGAAATCAAAGCATTAGAGAAAAATAAAAGAGGGAAGGCAGGAAGACAGGGAGAAAAGAAAGAGTGGGGAAAGAGAGGGAGAGAAAAAGAACAGAAAGGGAAGAGGGAGGGAGGGAGAGAAGGATGGGAGTGGGGGGGAAGGGACTGGACTTTAGGCTCTGTTGGTCCCAGAAACAATTTTCAAGCTCATGTTTTTCAGAAAGATTCCATCTGCTACCTTAAGAAGGCATTTCCCCTGATCCAGGACATTTTTGAAGAAATCATTCGCTTCAAGGACAATTCTCAAAATTACAAGACCTCCAGGATTCTACACGAACTCTATCTGAATCTGAGGGATGATGGGTGTGTCAACAGGGAGCATGAGAAGAGAGATGAGGTTGGAGTTGCCTCTTCTTCCATGCCTTCTGCACCCCTCTCATCCTCTTCCCCTTATCCCCAAGGGGTAGAAGAAGCAATGGGAGGGAAGGAAGGGAGGAGAGAAGGCCCAGGGGTGAGGAAAGTACAATGGAACCCAAGAACAAGAGATGGGGGTTTGGGAGGACCAGAGGGACAGGACTTCTCCATTGGAAAGAGATCCTTACCTGGGATACAACTTGGTTGTCAACCTCATTGAAGACTGAGGGATTTTAGGGACTCCTCTGAACTCTAATGGGTAATCTCTGGGGTCATGTTCTTTGAGAGTGAGGTGGTTAAAGCTTTTAGGACAGCTACTAACTGACTTTCCCTCCATATTCCTCCTTCACACCCCTCAATACCCTGCCAGGTCCACACTGCCTCCCTTCCCCAATATTGTACCCCTGTGCCTAAAGGATGCTGGAAGAGAAATAAGGAAGTTTAGGGGGGGGAGAGAGGAAAGTAAGCAGGTCCCTGACCTGAGCCCTTGACTCTCTTTCTTTCCTCTTCCTTCTTCCAGCTGGGGAGTCTTCCTCTAGCCTTTAGTTTTTTTTTCCTCCAGGCCCTCACATTAGGCAGTTGGGTGGGGAGGCTGCTGAGGTCCTGGGGCTCCTCAGGCTTGTAGCTGTAGGGTGATGAGTGAACCTAGGTCCTGGGTGCCTCCATCCATCTCCTCTGATAGGTGATCTCTGACCTGGATGGTCGGGGCGGGGGTGAGAAAGGGAGAGAGACAGAGAAAGGCAAAATGGGACAAAGGGAGAAAGGACAACACCTATACAACACCTTCATCAAGATGTCCCCTTTCTTTCCTCTCTCCCATCCCCAGGCCTGTATTAGGACTTTCAATAGCACCCCTGTCCAGATACTGGAGAAGGTTCAAGATATCTTTGTAGAAACAAGGAGACTCCTTGATAATGACTGGCGGGTCTTCAATCGTGATTGCACCAGTAGTTTTGAAAAATGTGACAGTTCAGGTAAGAGAGGGCTGGGGAATGCCAGGGGAGAGGGCTGGGAGATGAGGCTTGGGAGGCAAGAGAAGGGCATCAAGGTTCCAGGGGGTTAGGGGTCCCTATGGGACTGAGGAACAGGGCAGAGCAATACTTAGATGACTTCAATAGCCCTGGGGCAGTGATTCTGCCTGAGCTCATATGTGTGCATTGCTATTTCCATGAATATGTGTGTGGGGGGGTACTTTATATGTGCTCATGGGCATTAACAGTCAAATGTGCTTTCCAGGCTGTGCCCACACGCACACGTGCTTGCTTGTCTATGCATCTACAGATTGGAAGGGCCTAGGGAGTCAGAATTTTGAGGTCCAAGGCTGGGAGGGTGGAAGGGTTCTACCTAGGCATCTGGGGGAGCCCAGAAACTTTGCATGGATCATGACTAGAGGTGCCTGGCTTAGGACATGGTATTCAGAGGAAAGTGGACTCTGGGAGTCACAGTCCTTACCCTGGGATCCCTACTAGAAATTCTCTGGGATAGAGATGACCCCGGGAGGCACCACCCCCACTCCTGCTCAGGGCAGTCATTACTCAGCCTCCCCAAGTGTCAGTTCTAGGGGTGAAGGCAGGATGAGGGGGGAGTGTCCCTTTGAACTCCGGCCCCTTTGCCCAGCATATGCATTTACTCTCTGTCCTCGTGTCCACGTACCAATGTCATGAGTGCCAGCTTGCCACGCCTGTCCTTGTTCCCTGTCTCAGCCAGTGCCTCTCTGGTCTCTGTCAGAGATAGGCGCTGCCCTCTCCTACTCCGCAAGATTCTAGGGCCTCCTCCTAGGAGTGGCCAAGGTCTCACGCTCCCTGGTGATGGCTAAGCACCTATGGGCCTCAGGCTTTCTCAATTGGGCTCTGGCCTATTCCTTCCTGTCTACTGGCCAGCCAGCCTCTCCCTCTCTTTCTGTCTCCCTTCTCATGTTGCCCCCTGGGTTCCATGAGCCCATCTCTCTGCTCTCTAATCTGCATGCAGGGCTCTGGGTCGAGTGCGTGACCTGGAGACCGTTTCTCAGCCTCCTTCACCTGGCTGCCTTAAATCTCTGCTTTGGTCCCTGGAATCTCGGGGTGGCTGTTGCCCTGGGCCATCTGTCCCTTAACACCCTCCCCACCCTTAACCAAATCTAACTAGTCTCACTGTCTTACCTGTCTCCTCCAAAGCCTGCTTCCCTTGCTCTCTAGTCACTGGACTCCACTGTTTCCTTCTCTGTTTCTAATGAGGCATGTCCAGTTGGCATCTTCTTCCCTTTTCCCTTCTCAGTAACCTAGATGCTGAGTAGGGGGGTGGTGAGGGGACCCCCAGCTTCATTCTCCCTTTCTTGGCACCCTTTGGGAAAGCTGGGCTATAGGCTGGTGACTCTATCTCCCCTCCCTTCCCTCTCTCTCTCCCCCTTTCTCTCTGTGGTTCTTTCAGATGTGGTGACCAAGCCTGATTGCAACTGCCTGTCCCCCAGAACCACCCCTAGCAGTAAGCTGGCCTCTGTCCCCATCCATAGCTCCCTCTCTCCCTCCACAGCCCCAGTGGCCAACTTGGCCTGGGGAGACTCTGAGGGGACAGAGGGCAAACCCCTCCTGCCCAGTGACCTGCCACCTCAAACAACAACCCAGGGCAATGCCAGGCGCCGATTCCCCCGGAGCACCTGTGGAAGCGTGGAGTCATTGGAGACTACGGGCACGCTCTCTGCTTCCCAGCCCCTGGTGGGATCTGAGATGGAGCCCGGGAGCAACAAGTCTCCCCCTGACTTGTCCGATTCCCCTAGGATAAAGGGCCTTCTCAACTCTGCACTCAACACTGACTCAGCTCTAGGGGATGCCTCAGGTGATGTCAGCCCTGGGTCTCAAGAAACAGAGGCTCCCCTTTTCCTCTTGGGAGGGGGACCTATCCAGACAGGGACCGCAGATCCAGATGAGCTCCTCGCCACTCCCTCGACGCCTGTTCTTGCACAGGGACTGCTGGCCCAAGTGAGGAATGACCACCTACAGGATGAGGGCAGTAACCCATTGGCTGGCCAGGCCAGAGATTATTCATCAGAGGAGATGGATGGAGGTATCCAGGGCCTGGGCTCACCCACTACCCCGCCGCTGCACTCTGAGGAAACCCAGGGCATCTCCAGCCTCCCTGATCAGCCTGGTTTCCCCAGAAGCCTCTCCTGGGGCATTCCCCGCCCCCAAGAGGAGCTGAAGGGCAAGAGAAGTACTAGGGTCCGGAGGAGCATCACCA
Source organism: Macrotis lagotis (assembly GCF_037893015.1). Taxonomy (NCBI): domain Eukaryota; kingdom Metazoa; phylum Chordata; class Mammalia; order Peramelemorphia; family Peramelidae; genus Macrotis; species Macrotis lagotis. Next base: position 213,225,603 of record NC_133662.1, read on the forward strand.
AGCTGGAAGGAGGAAGAGGAGGACAAGGTTTGGAGAGAGGCGAAGGCCCAGGCGGGGCCCCCAAAGGCTTTAACTCGCTTCCTTTGACTGACACAGGCCCCAAGAGGCAGAATGTGGGAAGCCCTGTCCTTCAGCCCCAGGGTTCTTTCTCCTATGTACTGGTATCCAGCATCCTCCTGGTCCTCCTAGCAGTGGGCGGCCTCCTGTTCTACAGGCAGAGGCAGCGGGTAAGAGAGCAGAAGGTGGTTTGGAAGGAGGGAGGGGATGGGCTATGGATTTGAATTGGGGTCAATGCTAGACTTGAGAATGATGTCTAATTTGGGATCAAAACCTATACTGTTTTTAAGACTAATGTTAGGGTGAGGAGTTTGTGACTAAGATGAGTGTCTGACTTAAGAACAGGGTTTGGGGGGGGTATCTTGGCTGGGATTCTTTAGACACTGGAAGAAATAAAATTGGATGGAGTAAGAGAGAATGATCTTAGAATCAAAGCATGAATTGATTAAGTACAGGACTGAACCCTTGGAGATCATTGTGAAAGGGAGATAGGATACGGAAATATATTCATAGGATCATACACTTAGACTTGGAAGGGATATTAGAGATAAGGAGAGGAGAAACCTGAGGAGCAACTAGACCAAGAAATGAAAATGGACTTAAAAAGCACTGCTGTGTACCAGATACTGTTTTAGGGATAAAAATACAAAGAATGCAATAATTCTACTTGTAAGAAGCTTATAGTCTAATGGAGAAGACAATGAATACACATACAAGAGAGGAGGAGAGAGTTCCTCAAAAAAAAAAAAGGAGTCATTCCAATCAGCAAGGATAAGAGGGTAGTCAGAAGACTCAGATATGACAGGGAACTCAGTGACGATGAAGACAGAGAAGAAACACTTCAGTTAAGCAAAAAGATTATCAGAGATCGTAGTGGGTTCAATTTTTGTGTAAAGGTAAAACAAATCTGAGCAATAACAATAGTTCGCCATGTATAGAGCCCTTTAATGTTTGCAAATCACTTTACAAGTGTTAGCTTATTTTACTCTCAAAGCAACCCTGGGTGATAGGTGCTATCGTTTTTCCCATTTTATAGAGGGGGGAAACTGAGGCAACAAGATCCTTTATCAAGGTCACACATCTGGTAAATTTCTGAGACTAGATGTGAATTCAGGTCTTCCTGACTCTCGGCTCCACCTTATCAACTGTGCCATCTAACTGTCCAATAAGGGACACTCTAAAAGAGTTGGTTAGACAGCTCATCTGAAAGGTTTTGAGATGATTGGTATAAAATAGAGGAGAATCTGGAGGGAATGAATGGGGGTAAGGCAATCCAGGCATATTGGTAGTAGAAAAGGACCCAGCACCAAAGGGGAGAGAATAGCAAAAGGTAGAGATGGCTTGAGAATTGACTAGAGAGCATAAAATGGGAGCTGAGGCTCCAAGCAGGATGGGAAACCCCAAAACTGGGGTCAGAGAATAAGAAGTCAGGGACCATCCTTCAGCACAGCTTCTGGACACTCCTCTGGCAGGCAGGCAGCTTTAGGGTCTAGGTAGGCAGGACAGGAGCTCTGACAAAACTTTGAGGTTCTTGTACAAGGGGAGTCTATGAGGGACCGCAGTGACTACAGATCTGAGGCACAGAATGGCAGAATGTCCAGGGTTTGTAAATGTGAACATGTACTGAATGGATGGGGTGGGGGTGGGGAGGAAACTTGGAAACCCTTCAACCAGTTCTCTTAGAAGATGGATAGGGGTAGGGGGGATTTTCACTTTTACTTACTCTGACCTTGTCCTCTACCCTAAACTAAGCCTGTTATTTCCTTTCCCCAGAACCGCCAGGAGCTACAGCCAGCAGAAATACCTATGGAGCTGCCAGAGATCAGGTGGGTTTGGACATCTCTGGGACTTGAGGTTGGTCACTTAGAAGAGACCTAGGTATGGGGGGGGGGGGTTCTGCCTGGCTATACCTGCTTTAGAGGTGAGGCCTTTGTCTTGAAACCTGTTGCTATTCAGGGGATTCACACATTTGACTCAGGAAACCCTTGCTTCAGTAATGTGAGAAGGGTTGTGTATTGGGATAGGGGAGAGGGGAAGAGGAAGAACTTACTGTGCTGTCTTCCCAAATAACTGTAGCCATTTGGTCAGGAATCTGCAGCCTTTTTGTTGGACTTTACTGAACCAGTATCCTGGGTCTCTTGAATCTGGTGGGAGTGGTTTATTCATTTGCACCCACTGGGCCCGCTGTCCCCCTGCCAGTGCTGAAATGTCATCCCATTCTTTTCTTCTGCCAGAAGCCCCCTGAACCAGGAAGAGGACAGACAGGTGGAGTTGCCAGTGTAGAGGTCGTAATGAGGTGAGGACCTGGCTTTGAGTTCATCCTATGCTCGCCGCCCCTCTCCCCATATGAGCACTCACAAATACTCAGTATTATCAGTGGCACCCCAATTCTTTCCCCACATTTTGACACTCCTTTTTCTTTTCTTGTCTTGATTCCAGTCTGTCACCAAGTTCTGCTGAGTCTTTCTTTATAATGTCTTAAGTCTTGCCTTTTCTCATAGCCATTATCCTCGGCTCAGTCATTATTGCCTCTTGCATGAATCACTGCCAAAGATTTTTCTGTGCCCTTGGCTGAGTTCCACTCCCCATTTCCTATTCCCTGATATCCAAACAGCAGCTAAAATAACATTCCTCAAGGACTGCCTCTATCACATCTTTACCCTGCTTTGGAGTTTCTAATAGTTTCATTTCGCCACCCGTATGAGATCTTTGATTGTCCTCCTTTCTTCTGCAGACATAGTTCACCAACTTCATTTCTTTCTCCCTATAACCCTTTAAGATTCCTACATTCCAGTCAAACTAATATGCTTATCTCTGCCCACATGTGATTTGCTCATTCCCAATTTCCTACCTTTAGAATCATAGCAACTTAAAGCTGGAAAGGACCTTATAGATTATATATAGTCCAACCTTCCTCCCAGCGCAGAATACCTTTGACAGATGGTCATGCGAAGTCTCTCCTTTAATACTTCCAGTACCCAGGAGCTCACTACTTTGCAAAGCAGACCATTCCATTGTTGAACAGCTGTAATTATTATAAAGTTTTTAATAAAAGTTTTTTATTCCTTAAATTAAGCCAAAACCTACCTCCCTGTAATTTTTCTTTCTTTGAATCTAATTCTGCCTCCTTTAAAATAGTAAGGAATAAATCTATTCTGTCTTCCAGTTGATAAATCTTTAAAATATTTGAAGACAGATATAATATCTGTCCCCCTCCTAACCCATTTAAATGATAAATACTCTTCTCCATGAGAAATATTGTCAGTTTTTCTCAAACATTTCTCATTTGATATGGTTTCCAGACCCATCCCCATCTTGGTTATCCTTCTCTGGACATAGTCAATGCCCACCTTAAAATGTGGCAACCAGAACTTCACAGATGTAGTCTGACCATCTCAGAATATAATAGGACTATTACTTTTTTTTGATCTGTATATTATAATTCCACTCAGGCCACATTAAGAAAATTATAATCTTTTTAAACAGCTATGTCACACTATTAGATCATCTTGGACTACTGATCAACTAAAACCTTCCTGGTTTTTTTTTTTTCATATGAACTGTTGCTAATAGGTCTTTCTCATCCTACATTTGGGCAATTGATTATTCCAGCCTAAATATAGAACTTTACATTTATGCCTATTCAGCTTCATCTCATTAATTTCAATATAAAATTCAAATCTATTAGGATCAATTTTGAATTTTGATTCTTTTATCCGTTGTCAGCTGTTCCTCCCAGCTCTGTGTTATCCACAGATTTGATAAGTTTACCTTCCATATCTTCATCTAAGTCTTTGACCGACATGTTGCACTTTCATTCCTTGTATGTGGCTTCCCTTTCCACTACCAATATGTGTCTCTCACCTCCTTCAAAACCAGATTCAGAACACCCCTTCTCCAAGAAAATGTCCCTGATTGAACCCAATGACACTAATTGTTCCTTTATTTCATGTCCTCTCAGAACTTATGTATTCAGTTAATACTGTATCAATTTGCCCTTATTTGGATGTTACTTTGTAAGTGTTTTGTAATTGATATTCTAAATGTAATATTTTTCTATCTCTTCAAGTAGATTGTAAGCTCCTTGAGAGTAGAAACTCTCTTTTCTCTGTTTTTTTTGTACTCTTTCTGACCCAAGTGCCTAGTACAGGACTCTACACTTAGTGAACACTCAATAAATGTTATTGACTGACTGACCTAGGGCAAATCACTTAACCTCTTTGGGCCTCAGTTTCCTCATCTGTAAAATAAGGAGGTTGGACTAAATGATCCCACCCAGCTCTAAAGTCTTAATTCTAGGACTGACTCATTGACTCACTGATTGACCCTTTGATATTACTGACTCATGTTCCCATATCAATATCTGAGAATGGACAGTACAATAAGAAATGTTAGGAACAATGCAAATGCTCAAAACCATAGGGAATAAAAAAAAAGTCAATGAGGGTACCCTATCTATCCATGGTAAAACTATGACTTCCCATAGTCCTCCCTTCCCATCCCTTTTCCTCACCCCCCCCCCATGATAGTATTAAGAGGACTGAAGATGAATGGACAGGGATCTGTGGGGGGGATAAAATTGCTCAGTATCTGCCCCCAAACCCTGTTTAAACCTTCTTCCTGTTCCCTTGGTTACCAGTTTGCTTTTTCCTATCCCACACCCCAGAGCTATCACTCACAAGATTCTGTTTCCAGGGACTCAAGATAAGACTCGAATTGGGGGGGGAAGGGATGGGAATGGAATAGGATGGGAACCCCAGTTGAAAACCCCAGGTCAGTGAAGCTTTCCCTCAGGTAACGCCTGGGCCTGATGCCAGCATCTTCAGGGACATCCAGTGCTAGTCCCAACACGACTGTTTTATCTCGTTGCACAGTCTGCTTCTTGCTCTCAAAGCATTCCAACAATAAGGGACCTGGAGTCTGGGGCATGAGGGAATGGGACTTACCAATATGTCAGACCTCAAGCAGTGTTGGTGTCCTGGTCTGACCTTAGTCTGACTCTTATCCAGTTGACGATACTGTTTGGTTTCTAGTGCAGATCCCCCAATAGGGAAAGAAGAGGGGACACTATGCTCTGAGCTCCCCTATTTATAAACCCTCCCCTTGAAATACAAGAGTTCTGTCAGCTGGACCCAAAACCAATTTGAGGGTGAGGCTACAAGCTAAATCTAAAGTTAAACTTTTGGTCAGAATCCAGGGGATTTCTGCTCTGGGAACAGAGTGCTCTGAGAATTCTGGACCTAGCTATTGGACAAGGGGAGTTGGCAGGGTGGGGATGTCATGGATGACATGGGGGTGGAAGGGAAGGGAGTGCCAAATCTCTCCAAGTCCAGGGAAGCTTTGACCTCTGGGTTCTCATTCCAGATGGGAAACTTAGAATTTCCCTGTTTTGGCCTGCCTGCTGCACTTTTCTATTCAAAGTCATTATATCCTTTTTATCTACATTACCTATATTCCTTCGTATTCAAAGATGACATTGTCTAGGATGCTAGATGTCTGAGCTAAGGGCTGGAAAGAAAATTCCCTTTCTCTTCCGGGGAGAATATTTAATAATAGAAAAACAGAAAGTGAGGAATCTAGCAGAAGGGATAATGGCAATTCACTTGTCCTTTCCCTAGACTCCCAGGAGGCTAGACTGAAGAAGCTTCCTTCTGACTGACAAGTAACCCTCCCCCATTGCCCTTTTTGTCTCCTGTGGCTGGAACCTCTGCCAGTGCTTGTCTGTTGCCTTTTCCTCTCCTCTGGCCCCTTGGTCAGAGGCTCCTTGGTGGAGACAGGAGATGAGGCCATTCTGGGAAATCGGCAGTGGTGTGGGCTCCTGCCAAAGAATCTGGGTCCTTTGTGGTGACTAGGGTGGCTTGGAAGGGGGAGGGAATGCATGGAAGGAAGTTATTTCCTGCAACAACCATCAATGTCCCACAGGAACGCAACCCCTCTCCCTATACCATCCCACACCAGCCCCCTCCACTGGTGGCCCTAGAGACCTCTTCCTCTTTCTATACCTCCACCCTGCTCCATGCTGATCAGCCTTTTTTCTCTCCCTGTAGCTGGGCCCACAGGACAGTCCCTCCATGGGAGGAGAAGCCGTGGGGGCTTCCCGACACCCCCAAGCCTGTTCTCCCAGGATCTCAGCCCGCCCACCACGGAGTCCCCCGACCTGGACTGGACAGGACAGGAGCAGGCGAGGGGGAAAAGCCCTCTACCACCCATTCTTTGTCCTCTTACTCTTTATTGACTGAGAGAGGAAGGGAGGATGCACAAGAAGCTACAGATATTTATTATTATTATTATTATTTTGGCCCTGGAGGCCAGCATCCATGCTTCAGGGAGTGCCAGCAAAGGCATACTCAGAGTCTTCTGCCCTCAGAGACTGACCCACAGGGCAGCCTGGGGAGGAAGGGTAACCTACAGCCCCCTCCCATTCCTCCATTCCCTTTCATACTGAGCCTGGACCAAGGGAGAAGAGGGCTATTGGGTGGGAAACAGTCTTTAGGTAGGTATTGTTGGGAAAGCCTGGCCTGGAGTTCCTCATTGCTGCCAGGGCAAGAGCTTTGCAGAGAAATGGGCTCCCATCTTGTTTATGAAGTACCAAGAAATCCAAGCAGGCCAAAGCATGTCCCAAGAGGAAGGAGTGTCTCAAGGCTCCCAGGGCAATGCAGCTTAGCCTTCGTTTCCCAAAAAGGGGTGCAGCCCTCAAGATGGGAGGAGGAGACAGATGCCAACACCTTGCTGGTCTACACAGACTCTGGGGAGGTGTCTACACCCTTCTCCTGAACCAGTGTTCTCAGTCCCCTCTGAGTGACAACTTGGGAGCCATAGCCCACAATAGCTCCTTGTCACCTTTGAGTCAGGTCTCTTTGGGGACTCAGCTTCTGAGAAGCCCTATTCCCCAAATTGTGATGCCAGCCAAGATCTGTGTTGAAAACAGAGCTCAGCAATCATTGTGTCCCAACCTACCCCCATCATAGCCTGGGCTCTCTTCCCATCTTCCCTCACAATTGTTAGCTGGGTCCTAGAGCTGCCCCAGAATAGCTGGGTAGCAGGAACCAGCCATCTGATGAAGGAAACCTTTGCACTGTGAATATTGAATCTTCTCGCTGTACTGTCCTGACCCCTTCCCCTAGGCAGTGTCTGTCCCTTGCCTCCTGTGCACATGAAACTCCGGAGCTGGTCTCATGATGATGAAGGGATTCCCCCACCCTTCCCTCCACTACCATGTTTTGATGCACAAACATGATCGATACCATGGGCTGGCTCCCATGGACACTAGTTCCCTGGAGAGAGGGTAAATGATACTCATTGGTCTACCTGCTACAAACTGAGTCTTCCTGTTGGGAGACCTTGGCTTCTGTGTCTCACACTTTGACATTCCAAAAAGAAAGAAGATAGAACTTTTGCTTTTGAATGACTGGAGTGGAGGACATCATGATGGAACCTATGACTTTTTGAACCTGTGTGTATGTCTATCTGTGGTGATGGAGTTTGGAGCTATGTCTTTGCTCAATCACTTTTCCCCTGAATTAATCTCCCATTTGACCAATCTCCTTGTTCTCTCCACCCTTTGGAAGAACAGAAGAACAAGTTTTCTCACTAGATTTTCTCTTGAAGATGATGTGCGTGATGAGTTTCTCAGTCTGGTTTTCACCTTGAGCCTTCCTTCCTGGACTCAGCTCTTAATCTTTTCTCTTTTCAGTACCCCCTTATTAACTTTCTTCCAAGCCCCACTTGTTTCCTTCTCCTCCCTGCTTTCTCCTTCTTCATGCTCATCTTCATGCAGACTTCATGCGGGGCCCTGCCCTTCTGGCTCACCTGACCCTCCCTCCCCAGGTATAGTCCAGCTTCTCACTGCCCAGAGTCAAAGAAGAAAGCTTAGCCTGGCACCATCTTGAAGCTAGTTTCACTGGTTTAGTGGCTTGAAGTCTCAGTTTCTTCATCTGTAAAAGAAGGGGAGTGATCTTTGTCCTTCTCTACTGCTGTGTGTGGGGGGGTATGAAGTCATTAAACATTGGAGAAGTGGTAAGGGTGGGTGAAGATGCTCTCTATTATGCCTTTTTCTATTCCCTTTATTCCCTACTTCTACCAGTGCCTTACTTATATCCTGTCATTTTGTTCATGAGTCTTTCTAAGACTGGTTAAGTGAGAAAATCCAGTGTATTTTCACCCTGTTCAGGCTGTGTTACTCATCCTCAAGCCTCAGACCCCTAGGGCAAAGGGAGCTGGATTCCCTACCTGCTACCTGGGGCCCAGGATTACATCAGAGATCCTCTAGAGTCCAAGTTCACCCACTGGAAATGGTCGTATCTCTGCTCTAAGAAGGAGCTCTGAGGGGAGAGAGTTGACTGGGAGGGCAGACCTACAACAAGAAGAAATCTCCCCCTGGGCCTCATTTTTTTGACCTCAGCATTTTCTTTTTTGATGTTAGATAAATATCTATTTACAATGAAAACTTTGAGGACATAGAAAAATATGTTTATTTTCTTTTAAATCTATACTGTGCAAAAAAGGCCAAAATAGGAAGTCCAGCATTCCAGATGCTCTTAGTACATTGGTAGGTGAGATGAATGATCCCTCCCCCAGACCTCGGTGAGTCCCTCCATCTGTCTCTTCTTCCTCTGACCAAACCTCCACCCCACTTCCCTAGGGAAAGCAAGAGGAGCTGGGGCCTTGCACTGTATGATTGTTTTAATACTTGGAAATGATGAATTATTTTATATATAAAGTCATTTAAGGATTTATTTAAAAGAAATAGGAAGCTGCTTGTATGTTTAATAATAAATGCAGACAAAACCATGTATGTGTCATGACAAGAATTGAATTTGAGATCCCAATGAAGCCTGGGGAAAGAAAAAGGGGTAAGCAAAGACTTCTGGAAAGAGACACAATGCAGCAAGCTTCCTCTGTTGCTTACGAATTTGGGTCAGGGAAGATGAGGGTATTATTTCTTTAGGATTGCAGTCCTTGATCAAGTGCCAAATATAACACATCTATACCCCAAGTACTGTAACACATCTATCATAAAAATAGACAAAAATCAATGGGGTTCCTACAATGTGCTGTCTTGGAAGGTAATAAGGTCATTGGAATCTTTGGACCAAAAATAGATAACCACTATTTGTGGATAAATTGGAGAGGAAATTCTTTCAGATATGGGATGAACAAGAGGGAGTGTGGTATAGTGAATAGAATGTTGAACCTAGAATCAGAAAGATCTGGGTTTGACTCCTACCTCATACATTTCTTAGTTATATAACTCTGGGCAAATCATTTTAACTGCTCTCTGCCTTTGTTTCCTTATGTGTAAAATGAAATAGTTGGATTCAATGGCCTCAAAGATCTTTTCTGTTCTACACCTACATCTGTTCAGTAAGGCCCCTTCTAGTCCTGAAATACTATGATGATACGTATAGATCCCTTCCCACATAGATACACACACATATATTATGTTTCTACATCTACACATACACACACACACACACACACACACACACTAGTTTACCTTTAAAAAGATTGGTTATGTTCCACCTGAATATTCTTTTGAGGGCTCTAGAATAGAGCTCTTCTTCATCTTCTGGATCCTGTTGTTCTCTAAGAGGTGTTGAACCAGCCAATTCTAGCAGGGTTCTGGGTCTCCATTTGTTGAATGACTGGAGCAAATTAGTCTAATATCAGGAACTTAGAGCAGATCATTGCCACTGCCCCTGAAGACATACTAGTCCTGGTGAGCATCACGAGTGGGCAGACTAGTTGGGAAAGGCGGGAGGGTACAGCAGGCTGGAGGCTAAGGTTACGGTTACTATGAAGAAAAGCAATTGGTCAAAAGCAATGCCTTGGGAAGGGAGTGGTGGCTTCCCTAGGACAGATCAAACCACATACCAAATGCTGAATTTTTTGGGGGGAAAGGGAACTCTGAGAGGGTGGGCTTAGAATTGAGGACTCTGAGCTAGCCCTCAGAAAGGGGATAGTGCTGAGAAGCAATTATAGTTTCCCCTTTGTATGACCATTTCCTTTCCTCAATGATACTTTTTCCGCTCACATTCCTATTAGTTGTTGGTACCCACACATTCTTTTCTTTTTCTTCTACTGGATCTCTTTTCAGAAAAGAATCATATTTGATCATTGATCCTAAGATGTAAAATGTGACCTCTACCAGGAATATTTGCCAAAGTAATGAACCTCTAATATTTTTTAGTAGCTAAGTGTAGGGGGGTGGGGATAAAAAGCAAGATGAAATATATTTGAGGGAATGTGGGGTAGTGGGGCTTTCTGGAAGTCCAACACCAGATGGAGCTGAGACCCTGAAAGGAGCTATCTTTCTGAGGGAAGCCTTAACCATGTGGTAGTGGAAAGGGTCAGTAAGCATCTCCTGACAGAGATAAGACAAAGGTACTTTGGAGTCATGGGAGAAGAAGCCAAAAGGGCAGTGCCAATATAACTTAGGAAGTCCAAGTTTAGGGTAGGAAAAAGGACAATATTTAATACTCTGGGTTATGGAAGGGATTGGGGTAGAGTTAGTAATCAAGCCAGGAAAAGAGCAGGTCCCAGGAGGGACATATCTTTTGGGAAAAGGAGCAGAAGCCACAAGTTATTTGTAGGATAGTGAATGGTTTGGAGATGATACAAGAAGCCATGGCTAAAGAAGTAGTAGAGAAACCAAAGGGACAAAGGAACTTCTGCTTAGCTTAGTCAGGAACTTTGGGAAGAATTGATGGTTGGCAAAGGGTATTTGGGAGACCCTGGCTTCGTGCCTACAGGCAAAGAGGTTAATCTAAACCCTTGACCACTATCCGGCCAGAAGCAGGAATGGTGAATCAGAGGGGGCTAGTGAAAATTCTGAGGTTAACCTCACACAGTCTGAGTACCCTGCAGGGAAGGCATCTGAGACAAAGAATGCTGGGATCTAGATCTAGCATTATGGGATGTTTGGAAAATAAAGAGCAGGTCCTGGGAATGGGAGTGATGAAATGAGCAATCAATCAATCAGAAAAGAATTGAAATACCTACTATGTGTTAGACTCAGTGATAAGCACTGGAAATAGCCTGAAAGGAAAGGTATTGACTAGTTCACTACTTCTTGGATACTAAAATACACCAGTCCTATTTCCCCCCCTTCCCCCTAAATGGTAGCTAGAGTCTTCAAAAGATTGTCAAAGACAGAGTGGTGTAGGATAATGTAGCATATTGTAAGAAATGTCAAAGCAAAAAAGGCATATCTTTTCCTGGACAGTCATTTGATAGAACAAGAGTTTGCTTCCTTCTTTCCTTCCTTCATTTCCCACCTTCTGGGAGGTGTTAAAGACTGATCTCTGTTGTCCTGAGCAGTGAATATTGTATCACTTTCACAACAGAAAGCAAAGCAAGCATCTTGTCCAGGTTACCACTGACCAGGAAATCCTCATTCCAAACTTTCAAAGTCAAGGAAGAATGGGGCAAAATTCCAGGTCATTCTGAGAAAGGTATAGATGTGCCTTTGATTATAGCCTGATAGATACCAGAGGTAAACTGGACACACTCACTTTTCTTTATATGTCACTAGTTGCCATCACTGATCCTGGTATCATGTGACTTCTACCATCATGGTAATGCCATGTGCTTCTTCAACTTCAGAGGAGGGGAAGAGACCATAGACTATATAATAAATGAAAAAAAATTAATTAAAAAATATCAAAATACAGACAGTTCCTGACCTCCGTAAATTTACATTCTAGGGGCGGCTAGGTGGCATAGTGGATAAAGCACCAGTCTTGGAGTCAGGAGTACCTGGGTTCAAATCCGGTCTCAGACACTTAATAATTACCTAGCTGTGTGGCCTTGGGCAAGCCACTTAACCCCATTTGCCTTGCAAAAAACTAAAAAAAAATTTACATTCTAATAAGGGAAGACAAGGCAATGGTGGTCAGAGAACAGTGTTCTAGAGGGGGGAGCTACAGTGATGACGAATGGAGTCACAAGGTAATTAATTGATTGGCCTGTGCTTCCTGGGAATGATCACCTTGATTTGATTATTATCCCTAAAAGGAATGATAGAAAGATGGGGAAAGAGAGGATATTCAGGTGGAAACTCAGCCAGAAAGAAGGTGATCAGAAAGAAGCAGTCAGCAGGATAGGGATGGGTCATTTTAGGTATATGGAGAATGAGAATGAGAATGAGAACACGAGACCCTAGGAAAAGAATTAGAGAGCCTGATTGTAGGCATGGCATGAAAGTGTTAGTCAGAAGAGTCCAAGCTCATAGAGACAGAACTGAAAGCGTACTTAGAGGTCATTTAGTTCAACAACATTATTTAAAATATAACAGACTTTTCCTATGCATGCCCAGACCATTTAAGATGGAAACATGTGGAGGTGGGAAAAGTCTATTTCTATTGGCTTCACAGTCACTGTTGGTGGAATTTGTAAACTGATCCAACTATTCTGGAGAACCATTTGAAGCCATGCCCCAAAGCTATAAAATTGTACCTTTTCTTTAATACAGCAATAGCAATACTAGGTCTGTATCCCAAAAAGATCAAAGAAAAAAAGGAGCTATTTGTACAAAAAATATTTATAGCAGCTCTTTTTTTTTGGTAGCAAAGAACTGGGAATTGAGGGGATGCTCATCAATTAGTAAACGGATAAACAAGTTATGGTATAAGATTATAATGATATACTATTGTGCTATAAGAAATGATGAAGGAGATAGTTCCAGAAAATCTTGGGAATACTTATTTGAACTGATTCAAAGTGAAGTGAGCAGAATCAGAAGAACACTATATGTATTATCATAGTAATGATAACCAATTGTGAAATATTTAGCTACTCTGATCAACTCATGATTGATTCATGATAAATTCCAAATGACTCATGAAAATGCCAACCATTTTCAGAGGAAGAACCGATGAATCCTGAGTACAGATTGAAGCATTTTTATTGCATTATTGTTTGACTTTTCTTTGCAATATGACTAATAAGGAAATGTGGTTTGCATGACTTCACATGTATGCTAGGTATCATATTACTGGTCTACTGAACAGGTGAGGGAAGGAGAAATTTGGAACTGAAAATGAAAAGTGAATGTTATAAAAATGTTTTTTTAAAAAGAAGAAACCAGGGTGCCATGACTCAAGCCTAGCAGGGTATTGGACTATTCACTACACTACCTAGATCTGCCTAGACAAGACTAATGAACTGGCCTAAGTTTCCTTTCATTTATTTGCATCCAACATATACTTCAAGATCCAGTTCAAGGCTATCCTCATGCACAGAGACTTATCAATGTATTCCAAGGCACTCTGGGACTGCTTTGTATTTTGTTGTACTTCTGTCAGTACAAGTAAAATGTTCTGAACATAGTAGGTAATTGAATAAAGCTCATTCATCATGAATTATGTGGGTCTGGTGTCCTGGGATGAAAAGCTTCAGGAAGACAATGCATCAAGGATCCTGTGTGATAAGTGGGGAAGTTGACCTTTGCTCTCCTTGATCAAATTCCTGTTTGTATGATCCATGTCATCAATACTAAATTCACCAGGAAATAAGGTAGAGACATCTCAGAGTGAGCAGCCAATGGAGAACGTAAAAAGGCAGTTCCAGTGTCTGATCAAGGACAGAAAACTCTTCTCCAGAAGTTTTATTTTTTCATTTTTTCATTTCCTTTTGGTTCCTCATCATTTTCTTTCTTTTTGGTCGTTATTGGATCTAGGGTGGTCCCTGGTGTGTTTGCTTTGTTTTCTTTTATATAATAGACTCTAGGAACCCATCATTCCTTCTACCTTTCCACTGAGGATTGGTCTAGGTAAAACTTCTACTCTCATGTATCTCTAAGCTGATAAAGTTTTTTGGCATCAGTCTTACTTTTTCTGATTATGAGTTTCTTGGATGAAGACATTGGGAATCTGTTTCTCATGCAACTAATTAGAGGCTTAATGGAGTCTCCCCAGTCTCAAGGGAGCAAGAAAAGTATCTGGCTAAGTGTAAAAATCAATAGGCTCAGGAGAATAGAGCTAAAGGACTGGGGAAGGCCGTGAAGGGATCATGAGCTTGAGAAATCTGGGAGATAGACCTTCACAGGTGAGAGGAGAGCTATCAATCTTGAACAAGTCAAATGGAAATATTGCTTTGTAAAAAAGCAGTAAGGAAATCAGAAAGGAAGGAAGGGAAAAGGGAGGGAAGAAGGAAGGAAAGGAAAAAAGAAGGGAAGAGGGGAGCAAAGTAAGGAGGAAGGCAGGGAGGGAGAAAGGACAGAAAGGTAAGAAAGAAGGAAGTAAGGAAGGGAGGGAAGGAGAGAAGGAAGAAATGAAGGAAGGATGGAATTTAACTTAATTTTAAATTAAATTTAAAATAAAGAAGTACAGTACAATACAGTACTGGTAGTACATTAGAATCAACAATAGACTTGAAATCAGAGGAACCAAAGTCAAAGACTAACTCTGTGTGATCTGAATTTGCTCCAGGCTTAACAGTTCTCATCTATCAAATGAGGAGGATGATCTCTAAGGTTCCTTCCACCTCATTCCCCTCACACATCTCATTCCCCTTACACACTTCATTCCCCTTATACACTGGGCCATCAAACTCCAAAAAGGTATGGGACAAGGACCAGGAGAAGGCGTTTTATTTGTAATAAGGTAATAACATTGTTGTAATGATAATAACAATGAACGTCTAGAGAGTTCTCATTTGTCTTATGATATTTTAATATATTATTATTACTAGATATATAATTACTAGATAGATATAATTATTAGTAGATATAATTACTAGATATAACTTTTCATTCAGTTAATCATTCATTCACATCAAATTTTTTTTAAATCATTTAGAACTATATACCTTATGTATGTTATGGAACACTATTATTCTATTAGAAACTAGGAGGAATGGGAATTCAGGGAAACCTGGAAGGATTTGCATGAACTGATGCTGAGCGAGATGAGCAAAACCAGAAAAACATCATACACCCTGATGGCAGTATGGAGGTGATGACCAACCTTGATGGACTTTCTCATTCCATCAGTGCAACAATCAAGGACAATTTGGGGGTATCTGTGATGGAGAATGCCATTTGTATCCAGAGAAATAATCATGGTGTTTGAACAAAGACCAAAGATTATTACCTTTAATTTAGGGGAAAAAACCCTTATCTTACTATGTAATTCTGCTATCTCTCATACTTTATTTTTCTTCCTTAAGGATATGATTTCACTCTCATCACATTCAACTTAGATCAGTGTATACCATGGAAACATTGTAAAGACTAACAAACTGCCTTCTATGGGGTGGGGGGGAAGGGAAAGAAGATTGGGGGGGAAATTGTAAAACTCAAATAAATGAAATCTTAAAGCAAGAGTAAAAAAAAACTACATACCTGTGCTACCTGACTTCCTAATCGGGATAGTATAGTCCCAGTACAGTAGGTTAGAAAAAGCAGTTGGATTTGAAATCAGAGGACCTGGTTCAAATATTGGTTCTACTATTTATTGGCAGTGTGACTGGATCAATCCCCCAGCCTTTCTGAGTCTACCTATAAAATGAGAAAGTTGGAAGAGATGTTCTATTAGAGGTCTCTTTTAGTACTAAAATTGTTTGAAAACATCTTCCCTGTGACTATTGGCCCATCAGAAGTCTGAGTCGGGGCAGCTAGGTGGTGCAGTGGATAAAGCATGGGCCCTGGAGTCAGGAGTACCTGGGCTCAAATCCGGTCTCAGACACTTAATTACCTAGCCATGTGGCCTTGGGCAAGCCACTTAACCCCATTTGCCTTGCAAAAAAAAAAAAAAAAAAAAAACCTAAAAAAAATTTAAAAAAAATAAGTCTGTAATATGTAATAATATGTATGTAATAATTTCAAAACTTGCATGAATCAGTGATTTAATCTAAGAGGCAGATCACAATTCCTCTGCCTTTTCATACTGTCCATTCCCTGTAAATCTCTCATAAAAGATCTGTTCTATGTTCTGGAAATTTCCCTCTAGGTCAGCCATTGTCAAAGTCTGGGAATCCCTGATGTTTTTAGGTCCCTCTCAAGGTCAAAACTATTTTCATAACAATTCTAAGATTTTACTCACCTATTAACATCCTATTCCTTTTTCAAGTACATATATCTATGAGACCAAATTTTCTCCATTTATTTCAACCAAAACAATCTATCATGATAGACTGAATGAAGGAACAGGTATGAGAGTCTGCTATTGATCCAGACATTAAAGAGATTTTCAAATATATATAAATGCCATTCCCAAATGTTTTTGCTTTGGAAAATGTAGTTATTTTCACAAAATATCATTTATGGCTACCAGGTAATGGGTTTATTATTGCTCTTTTTAAATGATTAATACATATTTTAAAATTCTGCCTGTTTTAATTTCTAATATGATAAACAATGTGGTATGTTGGATGGAACCAGCTTGTACTCCTCTCAAGGGTCAGTTGTTAAATTTTCAGTTAGAACACTTATATCTCAGAATTTAGCAAACATTGCAAATGAGAACTTGACTTATTAGTTTGTTCATTATTTAAACTTTAGAAAATTATAGAGATGATATTAATGCAGGTGAAACTTAAACTTGAAAGTGTGTCGGGCGTGTGTGTGTGTGTGTGTGTGTGTGTGTGTGTGTGTGTGTGTGTGTGTGTGATGTGTTTCTGGAGCTTCATCTCTGTGTTTCAACATTTACCAGACCATCCTAAATATAGCCTACAAAATTCAATGTGCATTGCAATCCTTTGCAGCATCTCTTTGATGATAATTTTTATACTTCCAGTACATAAATCATCATCACTGATACTCTATAGACTTCTTATGTCTAACATGAATCTCTCCATTGTCCTTTGGGGCCCTGAGGTTTTAATTCTTTGGAGACTAAGGTATTCCATACTTCATTGACATAAATCATCCTCAGAATGAATGGACTTGCCATTGATTGAGGAATGGCTAAATGAACTGTGGTACACAAATGTAATGAAATATTATTGCACTATGCAACAATCAATGTGAAGATTTTAATATGAAATAATCTAGAGATAACTCGGGAAGCAGGAAAATAATATACATATTAACAACAATTTAAGTAGAAAAAACAAAGACCCAACACTGAATTCTGTTTAAGGACAAATTTGATCCAGAGAAGAGTTGAGACAATGTACTTACTTCCTTACCCTTTTTGTAGAGATAAGGGACTAGAAGAGTTGAATATTACATATAGTGTCAGAACCAGTTGTTATTTTGCTTGATTTTGTTAACTCCTTTTTTGGTCATTCATTGTGTTAAAAAATTTTATTTTAAATATCAAATAAAATCATTTTTTATTCTAAAATCAAATAAAATTACTGAAAAAGTGAATTGTACATTATACGGTGAATTTCTGTTACATATGTACATACAATTTCTGTTGCTTTTTCCTTTTAAGGGTGTAAATTTTTTTTTTAAGTTCCTAGTGCTATTCATGAGTTCAATGAAATTATTTGCTTTCAATTTTGTTATTCCCTTTTTTCATTTTCAGAATTTTAAACTTGGCATTTAGTTGTGAAGTTTTGATTTGTTGTTTTTCCAGATATTTTAGTTTTATATCTAATTCATCAATCTGCTGTTTCTCTCTTTTGTTGATGAAAGTACATAGATAAATACCCTTCTTCCAAGGACAGTTTTAAAAACATCTCAAAAGTTTTGAAATGCTATCTTACTTCTTTTATTTTTTTGATGAAGTGTTTTATTGTTCCTATGATATGATCTTTGACTCATCAGTTTTTTAGATTAAATTATTTGGTTTCCAATTTATTTAATAATTCTTTTTTCAGAGATCTTTTATTGAATAGCTTGACTGTGTTGTGATTAGCAAAGGATGTGTTAAATATTCTACCTTTTTGCATTTATTTGTTAGTTTTTTTTGATCTAAGACAGTATGTGATCATTTTTTGTAGGGATCCTAGATGCTGCTTAGAAATATGTCTACTCATATCTGTTCCCATTCGATATCAAATATCTATTACATCAAACTTTTCTAAAATTCTATTCAGATCTTAAATTTTTTCTTGTTTATCTTTCTGTTAGCTTTTTCCAGGTCACTGAGGCATCCCAGTTTCATAGTTTTACTGTCTACTTCTCCCTATAATTTTTAAAAATTTTCTTCGAAGTATTTAAATGCTATGCCTTTTGGTACATATTTGCTAATTATTGACATTTATGCACTGTCTTTATGCATTTTTTAGTTCTTCATCTCTTTTAATCATATCTATTTTTTATTTTTGCCTTGTGTGAAATCATGACTGCTATTCTTGCCTTTTTTTGTTGGCCATATTAAAAAGAAAATATAGATTTAAAATACAATTTAAAAAATATGAGCTTTTACTTCATTCAGAAAATGGATGTTGCTACATGGTTCCAATTAATTTGTAATAATTTCTTCAAAGGACTTTCATTGAATTATTTCTTTAATTACAAAAAAGACAATCCAATATGATCTCTTCCTCCTTTAGAATTCTGGAACCAGCATATTATCTATCCTTAATCTCATTATTTATGCAGCTACAGACAAGCTCATTAGGCTGTCCTTCCAGCTACGTGCTATGGCTTAGATGATTCAAGTCAATAAGTGTTTCAGAAGCAACTGCTATTTGCCAAGTACTGTGCTTGCCACTGGAGATTCAAAGAAAGGCAAAAACAAAATAAAACTCTCTCTGTTCTCAGAGAATTCACAGTTTAATGGAGGAGAAAACATGCAGGCAATTATATACAAATAAGATGTATAATGAGATAAAATGGAGATACCCACAGAAGGAAGGTACTATAATTGAAGGACAATAGATTTCTTTATCCACTTTATTATTCATGCTACCATGATCAAGAAAAATATTTTTTTGTGTGATTGTGGATCTTGATTAAAAGGTTCTTCTGTATTCCAGAGCTTGATGGATCTCAATAAGCAAATAGGAGTATGTGGAAAACTTTATTGTCTATAGAGATCTCTATTCCATTTGCATTCTCTGCTTATCATCTCCATCATGATTGCAAATAGCTCTGACCGAAATATCTTGTTTTATGCTAATTTTTGATGTTTATAATCAGAAGAGCCTTCAAAAATAGTTATTTCTGTTTTAGCACCTTTCCCCCCCAATAAAGTAAAGTCATTTCTGATTTAATTATATAGAGAGCCTTAAGTACTCTAAGTACTGGGGCACCGTGAAAGTCTCTCTTAACAACTTTAGAACTGATTTGTAAGGCATGGGAGACACTGGCACAGGACCACCCAGCATGGTGTGCCCTCATCAGAGAAAGTGCTGAGCTCTATGAGCAAAGCAGAATTAAAGTAGGTCAAAGGAATTGTGAGATACAGAAGTTTAGAATAAATACCCCAGGTATTCACCTGGACTACTTGTGCCCAAACTGTGGTAGAGCATTATGAACTTGTATTGATTTAATCAGTCACAGTCGGAGGCACTGTAATTTGTCTCAAACATAGTGATGTCATTTTGGTCTTCTTTGCTAATGAAGGACAAAAAGCATACCTATATCATCCAAGTACCATCTTGTCAATTATATTCAACCCTTTAACTATCCTAAGAAAAATACATTTCTCAAGAGTTACCCCTTGTAGGGTAATTTACAATTTACTGTTCTTGACATTTGTTTTTCACTCCTTTCCATTTACCTTTTTATGCATCTTTTGAGTCTTGTAATTGAAAATAGAATTTGCTGTTCAGTTCTGGTCTTTTTATCAGGAAATTTTGGAAGGTTTCTCTTTCATTGAAAATCCATCTTGAGGGCAGCTAGGTGGCGCAGTGGATAGAGCACTGGATCTGGAGTCAGGAGTTCAAATCCAGCCTCAGACACTTAATAATTACCTAGCTGTGTGGCTTTGAGCAAGCCACTTAACCCCATTGCCTTGCAAAAAAAAAAAACCCTAAAAAAAAAAATTCATCTTGAGGGCAACTAGGTGGCCCAGTGGGTAGAGCACCGGCCCTGGAGTCAGGAGTACCTGAGTTCAAATCCAACCTCAGACATTTAATAATGACCTAGCTGTGTGGCCTTGGGCAAGCCACTTAACCACTCTGCCTTGAAAAAAAAAAAGTCCATCTTGCCCCCTGACAAAATATGTTGAATTTTGCAGGTAGTAAATTCTTAATTGTAATCCAAGGTCCTTTGCCCTTGGAAATATCATATTCCAGGCCCTCTGCTTCTTTAATGTTGAAACTGATAAGTCCTGTGTAATTTTTATTGTGCTTCCTTTGTATTTAAATTGTTTCTTTTTGAGTATTTGCAGTATTTTTTTCCTTTATTTGAGAATTCTGGAATTTGATTGTAATAGTCTTTGGAGCGTTTATCCTGGGGTCTCTTTCTGAAAGGCGTTCTGTGTATTCTTTCAAGAGCTATTTTTTACTTCTTGATCTAGTATATTTGCACCTTTCCTGTTTTTAACAAGAAAAGGAGTCATCTTGTTGGAGGATAACCTAGAGAATAGCATTTTGCTATTATTAATCACAATTGTTTGTAATTAACAAACATTAAGAATTGTGAGATATTACATTCTTTATACTTGTTCAGATAATGGTGTAATTATAAAGATGTAATATATAGTAGAATATGGTAGAATTTATAAAAAAAAAAAGGCTTCCTATTCCCATCTCATATTTCACAGCTATCCAGACTAGGATATCCTCTATCTGTTTGTATATTATTCTCATAAAGTTTTTGAATAGATAAGGAAGTAGGTATATAGGTAGATAATTATTATTTTACTCTATATTGTTTCCCTGCCCCCCCCGGTAATGCTATAATTTTTCCATATTATTCAGTAACTTCCCTTCTTTCAGATATCTTGAGAATCAAATATCTTGACATGTAATAACCTACATTACATGAGAAAATCTGGATTTTCTGGCACTAAAACATTTTATGATTTATAAAAATCATATTAAAAGAGTCTGCTATCCTCCACTTATCTGTTTGATCTTAAGTGACTGGTTACATGACCTATTACTTTCTGTAGATTAGGTTAGGGTAAGAGAGGATAAGGTTTGGACAAAAATTTGGTGGCTCTTATGCTTTCCCCTTCCCTATCTTAGTCTTAACTCTTACAGAGCAGCCTAGGCAATGTTTTAAATATATGAAGATGAACCTGGATGCAAGAGAGAATATTCTCCTCCTTCCCCTATTCATGTTGCCACCATGTGTTAGGGCAACATGTGAGTTTAAAGGATAGAAATAAACACAACACAACTTTAACATTCAGTCCAATTGAGTAACTCATGGATCAAAAAAAAATCATAACTATAAGCTCTTGAAGGAACCCTAGAAGGCATTCTTAGGCAACACAGCATCCCCCAAATGGAGATTAACCAACCTCCATTAAATGAACTCCATTGGAGGTAAATCCACTATCTTTCAACTAAATCAAATGCTTCCTTGCTTTTGAATTTTTTCTAATTGTTAGGTTTACAATCTTTTATATGAAACCAAAATCTGAATCTGTTAGGGACTAACCTATCACTCTGAGTTTTACCCTCAGATCTAGCAAAACAAGTACAATTTCTCATCCATATAATAGACCTTTAGATTTATGGAAACAACTGTTAAATACCTCATTAACCTTTTCAAAATGATTTTAAACATCCTGATTCCTTCAACTGTGTCTTCTGGCTAAGCACCAGCTTATCAGTCAATATCCTATTTAATTGAAACTTTGATTTGGATATTTCCTAGGTCACAATTCATCCTTGCCAGCTCATCCTGGATAACCATCCAGGTCCTCCCAAAAGTTCACCAGAGGGTCCACCAATCATGCTAGAGGCTTCCCTTACTCTCTCTTGATATCATGAGTATGCCAGTAGACAACCTTTGTCTTTTGTCCAACCTATCTTTTCTTTTTGTTAAACACTTCATGGATTCTTGCTTTTTGAACTTCCTTAATAATTAGAAGTTGAGTTTTGCTTATACCCACTATTTGGCTTTCTATTTCCCTAAGTTTTATACATACATACATGTAACATATATACATATATACATGTGACACATACATGCATGCAAAATAAAGACATACACATGGCCAATATAACATATGCATGTGCATATTGAATACATAATATATTCTATTCTCATACATGTATGCATATATTTATATGTATTCAATTCTTTAGAGATAGTTGTGCTTCACATTTCAGAAAAAATATTGGTATTTAAAAGATGGGCTTTTGTTTCTGGAAGAAGCATAAGGTCATTAAAGAAGCACTGGAATTTCTTGGAGGTGATTCAACTATTTTCTCTTTGTTTCTGTTTAATTATAGGCCTAATATACCCATTTGGACCATCTATTCCAGATATGGGTGCTTGTTTATTTATGGACAAGTTCTATGGATTGTCTGCTATAATCTAAGTGGTTGACATTCTTCATCCACTTGATCTCTCCTGTGTGAATGGTCAAGTTCAACTCTTTTTAGGGGACTCTGAAATGTTCTGGGACTTGATGCAATTGGCATAAATTTGTATAAACTGGAGCAAATGGAAAACCTCATCATCCAGAAGGATTCCTTCTTCAACTTGGACTTTATGTTGGAACTCCTCTATCATGGTGATAAACACCTTTGTGGATCACACTTCAGACTTTATGTCTTACCTGATGTTTATAGTCAGAAGCTTGTTGAACAGGGTTACCAAAGAATTTTTGCTTAATAAGGCTTTCCCTCTGCTATGCACACACACACACACACACACACACACACACACACACACACACACACACAGAGATATAGACATAAACACTCTCTTCCTTCCCACTCACCCCCCCTTTTCCCCAACTGCTTTTTTTCTTGCAAATTAATAAAACTGTGCCAGGGACTTGACCTCAGGGAGTAAGGCTCAAACTATGTTTTCCATGATGCAACTTTCTGGTGGATATGTTGATGTGGCTTCCTGATCACATCAGCACATAAAAAGGCCCACCCACGGGAGCTGGGGTTCTTCAGACTCTGAAGATGTCTCCAGATCATGGGAATTATCCATTCTGCTCAGTTTGAGAAAGTGTGTTTCCATATGAAGATGAGGCAAGCCATGTCTACCCAAGCTAAGTGTTGAAGTATATTTGTTGAATATCCTTTCTCTGCTATGACCAAATAAATCTATTTTTATTAACTGTTGAATGATTTACAAGTACAACAAACTAAGAGAGGATAGACCCAAGTCAGGAGTGCCCATTACAAGGGTTACTTCTGTTATATCTTTCAAGTAATTTTCAATGATTTTCATGCATACACGGGAGGACCTATCAATGCTTTTCCTAAATAGGGTACTCAGATTTAATACCAGAGAAGGTAGATGAGTTCTAAGATTCATAATGAAATCTTTAGTGACTTTATTTGTGGGAGAAATCTCTTCCCCCCACCACCACCCCCCTACCTGTGTGCCTTTTTCTCAGTGCAGGCGTCCAAAGGACCATGTTCCAGAGAACCTATTGAATCTGGCTCATTTGCCTTCTAGAAGTTTGTCTCTGAGGAGACAAAGTTCCTCAATAACCTGACTAGGGATGACAACCTCTGTGATTTCATTTATATCCAGATGCAAAGGGCACATCACAAGTGATCTGGATAATATGATTAATAATAATTAGTTAGAATTTATATAGTGCTTCAAGGTTTGGAAAGAAACACACAAATATGTTTATGTATGTGATATATATGTATATTTGATTATATGAGATATATGCATATACATGTTTGTCTATGCATATTCAAGCATACATATACCTCACCTTCAGAGATTTCTAGTCATCCTGATTCATATCTGGCCATTGGACTCAGATGACTCTGGAGGAGAAAGTGAGACTGGTGACTTAGCACAGCTTCCCCTCACTCAAATCCAATTCACTACTTGTCATGGCATCACCTCCCTGATGTCATGGCCTTCATCTAGAATGAAGAACAAGCAACATCATTATATATGTTTGTGTGTATATATATACATATATATATATATATATATATAATTTGATTCTCCTAATAACTCCTATGAGGTAGATTCGATTATTATCCTCATTTTATAGATAAGGAAACTTAGGCTGAGAAATATTAAGTGATTTACTGAGGTCCATGCAGCTAATAATATTTTGAGGCAGGATTTCAACTCATATCTTCCTACCTGTTTCCTGGCTCCAATAATCTATCCATCCGCACCTTGCTGCCTCTTCTCTTGGTTCTCCTGGAAGCTAAGAAGGATGAAACTCTGTGAAACTTCTAAACCTATCTCTGCTGGAAAATTATGTATCTAAATTATGGTTAGCAGGGTCTGAAGACCTCAGTAAATATTGACATAAGCCTTTGGCCCCAAATGTTCCCAGGTTTCTAAGGGCCATACCACAAGGGGAAAGAGAGGCCTCTCTTAAACCTGCTTCTCCCAACAGTCTGACAGCTTGAGAATGCAGGAAGGCAAAGGTGTGGTAACCCCAGAGCCCACAAAATGTCAGTGTGTTTATGAAGTCTTGACCAAATGTGTAAATAAGCTTGATGAGCTGAAAGCAGAGGAATATATATTTCCACTGAAGTATTTTCCTCTGTTCTCTTTAACACTGATATTTTTCCTCTGAGTTATTCTCCATTCAAGCAATTACTAAGCATCTATTTGCATTGTGAAGGAAATAAATATTTACTGAGCACCAACTGTATGATAGGCACAATGTTCCAAATGCTATCTCTTGGACCTCACAACATCTCTGTGAGGTTAGGACAATTAAGTTCTCCATTTTACAGATAGGGAAACTGAGACAGAGGTGAAGGGTCCCAACAGGGTACAACAGGTAGTAAGTGTCTAGGTCAAGTTTGAAGTTAGGTCTTTCTGGCTTCAGGCCCAGCACTCTAAGCACTGTGCCACCAAACTGTTCACTTGGAGGTGGAAATACAAAAGTGAGGCACCCCTTGCCTTCAAGAGGCTTACATTCTGATAAGGAAATAGAATACAGATAGAAAAGGGAGTTTAGAAAGGAGTCAGAGTGATGTAGATAGAGACAAACTGACCAGGTCTTAATCTAATTTTAATTTGATTTAATTTAAAGAGGCCAAGAAGGTCTCCCATTGCATCCTGGACCTTTGATCCTTATCTTGATTTTTGTCTTGACACTGAGTCTCTGGAGGAGAGAGGGAGGTGGATGACTGATAATTCTGCCCAGTTAAATCTAATTCACTTGCAAGTCAAGACTTCAGCCCCATGATATCTTTGGTCCTCTTCCAGAAATAAGGACAAACAATAATAACAGAGCCATAGACCTTCTCTGAACGGAAGGTGGTATTGATTTGATTACAGCTAAGTCTAAATTAGTATGACTAATGAATTCCTTTCAAATGGCCTCATTATTTGAATTCAAATTCACACTGCATAGTTCCACTGGGCTTGACCCAATTACCATATTTGATATAATTATAACTTGGAATAGCTTTCATTCAAATAAGTGAGAACACTTTACAGAATCCATCATTCTTACAAATTGGGACCTAGCTCTATTTTTCCCATAATAAGATAAGAAAAAGAAAGAAGGAAGGACTCAGCTCCAGGGCAATGGAATCTGATATTCATTCCTCTGAGCAAAGAACAGTTTTCTTTCTGATTCATTTCTAAGAAAAATTCCCTAATTTATCTGAGCTCCTGAATTTCCACTGGGGCAGTCACATCTGATGGGCTCATTTAAGAATTCTTGGATCTCAGTTAGGTTTCTATACTATATTATAGCTCTCATTTCCTACCAGGCGTTATCTGTAATGAGGTATGATGTAAAAAATAGAATCAATTCAATACAATATCATAATTTCAGAGCTGGAAGGGACTTCAGAGATAAACCCCTTGTTTTACAGATAAGGAAACTGAGGCAATGAAGACTTTTAGCCACATTTGTCTTCGGTCATATTTTCTCTGAATTCAAGTTTACCAATACTTTGAGGACCAAATGCTTACCGGAAAACACACCACTGATTATCACAGATTGGTAACCTCTTCTCTTTACCCATTCTTTTTTTGTCTATTATATACTTTATGAACATAATAGACAAGGCAGAATCATTGTGAAGATCAAGAGACATTTGGAAAGTGTTTAGCACAGCTTCTGGAACAAAACACTTGATGTACTCTACTTCCATAGAGGTGAGACCATTTGTCACTCATTCTTTCCTTGTATTTTATGTCTTTTCTTTATGGTAGGTCACATTTTTTACTAGCAAAATTTACTTCATTTACTATAAAATAACCTCTCTAAAATATACTGGACTTATGTGTCGAGCTTTGGTTGTTTCTGACAAAATCATTAAAAAAAATCATTAAAAATGTTATTTGTTCGTGGTACTTTGAAGCTAAGGCTAAATTCTCAAACCAGTTGCATGATTTAAAAGATTTATTTACTTAATGAGTTATTTGATAGAATGAATAGGTGTGTGTGTATGTGTTTTAAGTTTACTGGCCATTTTATTCACAAAATAATAGATTTAGATATGAGACCTTGGAGATCATCCAGTCTAAGCTCATCATTTAACAAGAGGAAACTGAGAGAGAGGGTGCTTATAAGATTTGTACACAGGTAGCAGGTGTCAGAGAGGAAGATGTGAATCTAGGACCTCTGCTTCCAAATCTAACACTTTTTTACAATAGATG
Organism: Macrotis lagotis; assembly: GCF_037893015.1. Lineage (NCBI taxonomy): Eukaryota > Metazoa > Chordata > Mammalia > Peramelemorphia > Peramelidae > Macrotis > Macrotis lagotis. Next base: position 213,252,250 of record NC_133662.1, read on the forward strand.
ACAACTATTCAGATCCTCTTACTCCAAATCCATTTTTTGCAGCATCATGTTGCTTTTCATTTGAATGCTAAGTCTGATTTGTCCCCAAACCACAACCTGAAAGTAGCATAAATGTTCAGCAATGTTGAATCATTTTCATGATAATTGCCAGAATGTTTAGGCCTCCTCTAATAAGCCACATGCTCATGAGCCACATGCTAACATCATTCCTAAATGTATCTCATTAACAAAATTAATAAAATTACAACACAGAAAATACATGAATAAATGGTGAAATCAGCAAACAAACAAAAGATGAATGAGTAATGGAGTAATGACAAGTTTGACCAAATTGTGTCCAATTCAAAGGAAGCCTCTCTGGAGGACTATTACTGATTCCATTTCTTCTACTTTTGGAGACACCCATTACATTTTTTCAACAGCTCTGATTGTTTGGAAGTTTCTCCTAGCATGAGACTACATTCGCCTCTTTTCATCTTCCACCAATTGTTACTTGTTCTGCACTCTGGTAACAAGTAGGCCAAATCTAGTACCACTTCTATATTTCATGATGTTTAATTTTCTACGGTTGGGTTAAAGACAAAAATCAACAACGGGATTGGCTAAAAGACTACAGTTAATGAGATTTTCAGACTTTGGTGGACAGCAGTAGGTTCTAGGTGACTCATGCTGAGTCAGTATGAGTCAACTGTGTGTGTGTTATATGTGTGTTATATGTGTGTGTGCGTGATAGAGAGAGAGAGAGAAAGAGGAGAGACAGAGAGAGAGAGAGAGAGAGAGAGAGAGAGAGAGAGAGAGTGAGATGGTCACTAACTAGCTAATGAGATTATAGAAATGTGACCATAGAGGTGATAAAACTCTATTCTGCTCAGGTTACCTTTAGAGTACTGTGTCCAGTTCTAGGAGTCATATTTTAAGGATGATGACAAGCTGCAATATGTCCGGAGGAGGACAGCCATGATTGTGAATCACCATCAGGGGCCATTAAAGGTATTGCAGATATTTAGCCTAGAGAAGAGCGGCTTCAGGAAGAATATGATAATTGTCTTCAAATATTTAAAGGATTGCATGTGGAAGAAGATTTAGATTTATTTTATTTGGCTCCATAGGACAGTGGTAGGAGCAATGGGTGGAAAGTTGTTACCAGGCAGATTTTGGCTCACTAGAAGGAAAAACTTACTGAGAATTTGAGCTGTCCAAAAACAGAATGCCTCTTCTTAATGTAGTGTGAATTTAGTTCTCAGCTTTTATTGAACTAAAATTCCTTTTTTTTTTGACTTGTATCTGGAGGTCTAAGTTTCTCTTAGATTTACATTTACATTTGGGATAATAGTTCATTTCCTATCCTCATGCCCTCGCCCAAGCTGTTTGTCACTGACTAGAATGCAATACCCCTTTACTCGCTTCTCTTGGAATCCCTCATTTCCTTCAAAAATCTAAAGTTTCACTTTCTTTGTGAGACATTTCTTGATCCCCATAAGCAGCTAGTCCCTTCTCCACCCCTCACCCTCAGAAATATCCTGGATATTAAACTTTTAATCAGAAAATTTCACAGCAAAGATTTTTTTTCTAGTTAATTCTAATGGGCCATCTCCACTCATCCTGATTCATAACTGGCCACTGATTCTCAGATAGCTCTGGAGGAGAAAGGGAGGCTGGCGACTTAGCACAGCACCCCTCACTCCAATCCAATTGATGTGTTTGTTGGGCATCACCTTCCTTGATGTCAGGGTCTTCTTTGAGAATGAAGGACAAACATCATCATCAATAGCAGAAACAAGCCAGGAAGGTCAAGAAAGAGGAAACAATACTCTGCCCAATTTCCAACACAAATACTTGAACAAAATTCTAAGAACACCACCAGACCAAGCTGAAATCAAGAAATCCAAGGAGAAGTCACAATGGCGCATCTTTGGAGTCCAAGGCCATAAATTCATACCCTAGCAGAAACTGTGAAGCAATTGTGGGCCAGTATAACAGACTTAGCCTCCAGGGCTACAAACAGGTCAGAATGTCCCACAACTGATCAAAAGCTTAACCTCAAGCCTAAAATGGTTTTAGTGGACTGGAGTGTGGAGAGGCTCAGATGAGATAAGAATGAAAAGCATTTGCAAACCTTAAAGGATTATATAAAAACCAACTATTGGCTTTTATACTGCTGCTACTACTATTAACTTACAGCACCCTATCACCAGTCTGATGATGACTTCATTCTCCAAAATTTTTGCTGAGCTCCTTTTGAGATCACGTCTATAGACCAATACAAGGATGAGCTAGTAAAAGTTTAACTGGGCTCACCAAGGGAAAAACTTATGTATATACACTTTAAAGAAAAAAATGCAGTTTTAGCACTTTTTAAAAATATTGTGGCAATACTGGGTTCTGAGGTATAAATGCTGAAAATTTAACAATTGACTCTCAAAAACCTGTCTTTAACAGCATCTTTTTCTCTAGGTCATCTGCCATAATCTCTAAGACTCGATCTATCCAGAGAATAATATTAGATCAGTAATGTGGGTTGTTTAGTCAAGGTCTCCCAGAATGAATTATGGTTTGAGACCCTGGCTTAGGCTAACAAAGGAGTATGGGAGTCTCCAAGAAAGACCAGATCAAGGACTCAGTCCCCAGGACTTTGAACAGGACTGGGCTGGCATCTCAGGGTCTTTCAGAACAGATTAGACTATAGCACCAAAATGAGTTTGACCTCACAGTTTACTCGGAGTAGATTGGTTATTTAGCCCTGTGCCTAGAATAAGGATTAGCCTAAACTGCAATCACACTGATATTGTTTAACCTTTCTGCTAACTAAATAGGCCTGAGATCAATATTAGTTTTAGGAAAGAAATCCCAAAATAAGAACTTCCAGAAACATTATAGACAAAATACAGAACTTCTAGACCACAAAACAAATGAACAGAAATTGCCAGAAAGAAAGAATTCAAGGACCAAGGAGCCATATTAACACAAGATTTAACAGCTGCCACTTAAAAATGAATGGAAGCCATGGAACATGATATTCCAAAAGCCCAAAAAAGATAGGGTTACAGCTAAGAATAATTTACTCAACAAAACTGAGTATAATCCTATTTTTAATAGAGAACTTCAAAAAGTTCCTAAAGAAAAAGATCAAAGCTGAATAGAAACTTTGAAATATAAAAGCATAAAATGTTAAGTGAACAAGTGGAAAGGACTTGATAAGGATGAAGGGTTTACATTCTAATGGGGAGGGTATGATATAAGTGATAGCTAGGTAAAACAGTAGTTAAGAGCACTGGGTCTGGGGTCATGAAGATCTGACTTCAAATCCAACCAGAACTATTTAATAACTTTGAGAACCTGAGCAAGTTACTTAATACCTGTTTACCTCAGATTCTTCAATTGAAAAATGGGAGTGATAATAATAGCATCTCCTAAGAGTTGTTGCGAGGATCAAATAAGATAATATTTGCAAAGCTTCTGGCATGTACAAAGTGTTTTATAAATATTAGCTATTATTATTATCTATTAAATGTCTCCTCAGAACTTTAATGTCAGTAGAGTCAAAGAGAGATTTAAATAAGTCAGAAGACCTTTCTTTTGTTTTAATGATCTTAAAAAATAAAAGGAAAGAGAAGAAAAAACACACTAGAGAATAAAGGAAAAAATAAAGGGCTTCTGCTTAATAGTTTATATAATCAGGGTATGTAAGAAAATGATGATACGAAAATTGTGGAAGGAGTTGGTAGAACAAGTGTCACTTGAACCTCACTTTTTTAGATAAAGGAGAAAGGTATATACGCACATACACACATTCATATACACAAAGAATTTAATTCAATTCAATAGAGAAATATAAAAGAACTAGAAGAGTGAACAGAGGGAAAGAAAAGGAAGGGTAAATTTAAGGAAGGATTATTCATAAGCAAAACAAATCCTCAACTCAGAGAGCAGGGCTTACGTAAAGGGCTTTAAAAGGAAAGAAAAAACGATAAGAACCTCTGACTAAGGTCTGAATGAGGTGAAGGAAACAAGACAAGAAAGTAAAATATGGTTGTGGTAAACTGTAGTTTCAAACATTTGGAGGATCAGGTTCCCTTTAAACTCTTAAAAATTATGAGGACCTCAAAGAGCTTTTGTTTATGAGGTCTATACCTATTGATATTTACTGTGATAGGAATAAAAGCATCTTAGTACTATTAGGAAAACAGATTTGATCTCTTAGATCCCTGGAAAGGGTCTGGACAACACTTTAAGAACCACTGGCATGCTTCTGAACCTCAACCATCTTCATTTTAAAGAGGGCATGAGAATGGAGAATATCATTAAAAACAAACTAGACAATTTTGATTACATTAAATTAAAAAACTTTTGCATAGAAAAAAACCACTGTAGCCAAGATCAAAAGAAATGTAGTAAATTGGGAAACAATTTTTACAACTAGTATTTTTGACAAAAGACTCATTTCTAAAATATACAGAGAACTGAGTCAAATTTTTTTAAAAACAAGCCATTCCCCAATTGACAAATGGTCAAAGGATATGCAAAGGCAACATACAGATAAGGAAATCAAAGAGATCCATACTCATATGAAAAATTGCTCTAAATCACTACTTATTAGAGAAATGCAAATTAAAGCATCTCTGAGGTGCCACTTCACACCTCTCAGACTGGTCAATATGACCAGAAAGGACAATGATCAATGTTGGAAAGGATGTGGGAAATCTGGGATACTAATACATTGTTGGTGGAGCTGTGAACTCAACCAACCTTTCTGGAGAGCAATTTAGAATTACACCCAAAGGACAACAAAAAATGTGCATACCCTTTGATCCAGCAATACCACTACTGGGTCTATACCCTGAAGAGATTATGAAAAAAGGGTAAAAAACAACACCTGTACAAAAATATTCATAGCAGTCCTGTTTGTGGTGGCATAAGTGAATGTCCTTCAATTGGGGAATGGCTTAACAAACTGTGGTATATGTATGTGATGGAACACTATTATGCTATTAGAAACCAGGAGAGATGGGAATTCAGAGAAGCCTGGAAGGATTTGCATGAACTGATGCTGAGTGAGATGAGCAGGACCAGAAAAACATTGTACCCCCTAACAGCAACATGAGAGTGATGGTCAACCTTAATGGACTTGCTCATTCCATCAGTGCAACAATCAGGCACAATTTAGGGGTTTCTGTGATGGAGAATACCATCTGTATCCAGAGAAAGAATTGTGGAGTTTGAACAAAGACCAAAGACCTTTAATTTTAAAAAAAAGTTATTATGTAATCTTACTACTCTTGTATTTTATTTTCTTTCTTAAGGATATGATTTCTCTCTCAACACATTCAATTTAGAGCAACATATAGCATGGAAACAATGTAAAAACTAATAGACTGCCTTCTGTGGCGGGGCGGGGTGGGAGGGAAGCAAGATTAGGGGAAAAATTGTAAAATTCAAAATAAATAAAATCTTTTGTAAAAAAAGAGGGCATGAGAATCAGAGAGGTGAAAGGTATATCAGAATAATATGGAGGGAAATACAAAATTAATGATCATAACTGTGAATGTGATAACCCTGCCTATAAAGCAGAAGAGGATAGAAGAATGAATTAGAACTGTGGTTGACAAAAGTGTGGACCAAGGGTCACATATAGACTGCTACCTGTATCAGTGAGGTTCTCGAGCTAAGGTTTATGAAAAGGGATTTAAATAAAGTTTAATTGTATCTAAAAATGTAAAAACCATTCTTAGTTCACAGATCCTACAAAAACAAGGAGCAGAAGGGAGATGGAAAGTTGAATTTGGCTTACAGGTCATAGCTTGCAGATCCTTGGATTAGAAAACAGAAACCAAAAATATGTTGTTTACAAGAAACACACCTGAAACAAAGGCTCCCTCAGAGCTAAAATAAGGAACTAAAGCAAAATTTATTAGGCTTCAGTTGGTCTCAAAAAAAAAATGGAGTGCCAATCATTAGATCAAGTAAGGCAACAGGAAAGATAGACTTGATAGATCCTAACAATTTTGTCTGTATAAATCCTTCAATTTTATATAATCAAAATTCTCCATTTTTATCCCCTATGATCCTTCTTATCTTAGGTTTGGTCAAGAACTCTTCCCCTATTCGTGGACATGGGTGATAGCTTCTAATCAATTCCTCAATTTGTTTATGATATGACCTTTCCTATCTTAATCTAAGAATTTTAAGTTGTCTTAAAAACATAATTTGGGGATTTAAAAGTTTGAAGACCCAAATTGTACCTTTTGACACAGAATCTTTCAAAATCAGGTTTCAAACAGCAATGTCTCCTCCCCACCACTTACTTCTATGTAACCCTTTTTCCTTTTTTAACAAAATGCAAACCATTTGAATTACTGGCTTTGTGTTAGAGGTTCCAACACCCTGAACATCCTAGAGATGTTTTTGGAGAAACATAATTTGATTTGAGGCCATCTGCAGAATTCCAGACTACATATTTGACCAGTATTTGACCTTTAGGCTTCCAAGAGATCTTAGATATTTTTCCTCAAATTATATGTGATATTTTTATTTGATTAAGTCATTATTGGTTATGCTGCCATCAATCTGATTTATAAATATTTTTTCCATAAATATTACCAGACGTCTTCTTGATTAGCCTGCCTAAGTTCTGGAGTAAGATACTAGAGTTGGAAGGGACATTGAATATCATCTTATCCCACCCTCTTATTTTACAAGGAGGAAATAATAAATCATATTTATATAACATTTTAAGGTTTACAAGATGACTCTGTGAGATAAGTCATATGGGCATTATTTTATTGTGGTGACACAAAGACATCAGTTGAAGTGGTTTACAACTTGAAGAAGGTAAAGCATTTAATAATTTAATTAATTTAATTTAATAATGTCTACAATGGGCCAGTCACTGTACTAAATGCTGGTGACATAAATCCAAGCAAAAAAGAAAGATAACCTCTGCCTTCAGGGAGCTTACATTTTATTGAAGAATGACAACACACAAAAGGGAACTAGAAAGGGAAGGGAGAGGGGACGAAGGAACTCCCATATGGGCAAGGTATGGAAGTCCAGAAAGTCAAAAACTCATCCAGAAGGGGAATGAATCTTGACCAACCTGGGCACTCTCCATGATGGAGGTTGCAGAAGGAACCTACCTTAAGGGAGAAGCAGGTTGATGTGATAGATAGATTCTCTAGAATGGAAGAGACCCCAGGTGCTGAGGAAAGTTCAGAGATGAGATGAGTGTTGAAATATAGAAAGTCTGAAGCACAGCTGGGAAGAAAGAAAATAGAGGTTCAAGGAATGTCACTTGGTATAACAAGCAGAAAGAGTTCCTGGATTTAACATCTACAATTCAAATATTTACTTTGCTATTTACGAGTATGAACTTGAACTTGGGTAATTCATTTACCTTCTTTAGACCTTGTTTATTTAGTTATAAAGGGAAGAAAAATTAATATTCCAAATCAGTGATCTCAAACAAAAAGAGAGAAGCAGATCCTTGCAGGTTACATATTGACTTGGAAAACCACAAGTTAACATTATTGATATATTAATTTTATTTATTTTGTTAAACATTTCCCAATTACATTTTAATCTGGTTCAGGTTTCACTTGGGAGTTTTGCTGGTATCATGAGGCCCATCATTTGAGACCTCTGAATTAGAATATCTGCAGAAAAATGTGGAACTCAAAATTTTACAAAAAGTCAATTTTGAAAGTTTTTACATGATTTTGGGAAAAAATTAATTTGATTTAAAAAAATAAAGAAGTACTATCACCAAGAATGATGTCCTGCCCTGTAAATTTGTTCTTTAAATAGTCTTTAAAGTTCTTGAAGAATTTTACAAATTAATATCTCATTTATTCTCACAACAATCTAGGGAGGTGGGTGCTATTATTATCCTCATTTTACAGATAAAACAACTAAGGTACAATAGAAATTATTGGGGCTCAAATAACTAGCAAGTATTTGATGCTGGATTTGAACTCTGGTCTTCCTAAATCCAGGTCTAGTTCTATTTCTTGAGCCATCTAGCTACCTCTAACTAGGCCTCATCAAAGCCAGAATTCTAACTGACTTGGGTCTTCTGGATTAACTTCAAACTTAAATATGGGGAAATAAAGTGGCTTGTGAATAGTTATATAGCTTATCTTTGTCAGAGGCACATGTTCTATTGATGCAAGGTAGGACCTACAATTTTAGTTTTAGCTTGGTAGCTAAATTTCGGAGATTTCTCAAGGTGTGAAGAGAAGGTTACAGAGACTGAAGCAAAGGGAAAAGACCCAAGGGTCACATTTATCCTAACTTAATCCCCTTCCCTCGCCCCCCCCCCCATTGACCCACCTTCATTAGTGAGGAATGTGTTCTTTACAATCTAAACTAATAAATTAATTTAAGGATAAAAGCATATAATTCAAACAGAAACAGGATTATCCCTTCAGCCCCAGGAATTGAATGGACATCCGGACTTCAACAGATAAGGTGGGGTCAGTTGACTCTTCACCAATATTCCAGAAGTTGCTTGTCAAGGGAGGAGGGGCACATAGTTCAACTATTTTCTAATCTATAATATTCTACTGAAGAAATCTCAGACTCATAGCTATGTATCCAGTTCACCTAGCTAAGGGTTCAGGGGGATATTCCTGAGGGGGTCAGAAATAATTTTCTAATACAGTTAACTCAAGTCTAATCCAGTATTTCCCCCAATGTTAATTATGAATACCATTTGCGATATGGTGTGAATGAATATGAATATGAAAGTGATATTTGCTGAAAAAAAATAAGGTAAGAATAGGAATGCAAAAACATCATTTTCACATCTTTATCACCTCAATTCTTAGGGTCAGTGGGGCTTAAGCTTCAAGTGGTTTCTACAAAACATTCATTCCATGAAATTCTCTTCTGACTATGACACAATCAATTAGCAGAGTTGTTCCTTCATTTGTGGTTCACAGTAACCTAGTATCAGTCTGTTACTGGGCTGGGTCAAGTAGGTTGCTCCTCAGAGGTGTGTGAACATACCAGATTCATCTTCCAACAAGTTCTAGTATGGATACCATTCTTGGACCTCTCTGGTTGATGATTCTTGCAAATCTTTTTTTTTTTGCAAGGCAGTGGGGTTAAGTGGTTTGCCCAAGGCCACACAGCTAGGTCATTATTAAGTGTCTGAGGCTGGATTTGAACTCAGGTTCTCCTAACTCCAAGGCTGGTGCTCTGTCCACTGCACCACCTAGCTGTCCCCTGCAAATCTTTTGAAGTTCAAAAATTTTTTTGCGTCATCTGTTCCGATTCCATTAAGTCAACACTTAAGAGCATTAAAGTTTAGATACAACAGAATGAGAAAAACACTTCTTCCCTCATCACAGTCACAGCCCCAGCGAAAAGAGTAGACCATTGGTGCTCTCTTTATCTCTTGATCCTTGATTCTTCTCTCTTGGTCTTGACACTTATCTCTTAGTCTTGGATACTATCTCTCTTCACCTGGAGACTTAGATCAGTAATTGCCTCAAGCAATACTGAACATGAATTCTCCCAGGACTAGGACCCTCACTGGTCAGTTCCCCCCTCCCCTCCCCCTCCAGAGTCAAACACATAGTAGGTATTTGATGCTTACTGAATTGATAGAATTACTAAATGTGGATTTAGATGACTGTGGAAAGGGAGTAATTTTGATCTCAAATGGAGGGATACTGGTTTTCCAATAAGAAAATGACTAAGGATTGGAACTGCAGAAACCCACTTGCCAACTTGGGAATCAAGCCTACAATAGAAATCAATTAAAAGCCTGTTTCTGTTAATTTGGAGCAATGGAATAATTTGTCTGAAGTTGTCTAACTTGTTACCCCGTTTCCTCACATGATAGTAGAATAGTTTAGACAGCTGTTTAAACATTCTAAACAGCTGTCTGAGCATATGTGGTAATAAAGATAGAGCACAGAGGAAAGGACACTGCTAGGGAAATGAAGGGGAAAACCAACCTTTCCAAGGATGAATGTTGAACACAAACTACTCTCCAGCCCTGAGGTTGTTGGCAAGGGGATGCCTTGTTTTGTCACTCTGATCTTAATATGTCATTACTTTAAAAATCTATGATGACATTCATGTGAATACTCTACCTACCAAAGAAAGATCCAGAACCTCGTGTCACTTAATAGGCAGCCTTCTGAGTATGCAGCCATTACTTTTTTCAGTTTGATGATGAGCCTTTTGGAACTTAACTAGACTGGTCTCTGATAGATGGTGGCTTACAGCTCATGTCTTGAGCCTGCACTTGATACAATAATGCAATTCCACCTTGTTCTTTCCTGAGATTTACCTTAGCAAAACAACCAGTTCCCTGAATAGCACAGGACAATTACTTAGACTTAGAATAAATAAGGAAGAGAGAACCTGCTGTTCATTGCTACAACTGGCTTCTGGCATTCCTTTAGCTTTTTTCCATTTTTTTACCCACTCTGACCCTATAACTTCAAAATCTAGGTCAATATCATATATCTATCAACTACTATTCTCTAGTTAAAGTATTCATCCAGGGTAGATGGCTTAACAATCAACTCTATGGAACAATAAAAACAATATATGCACAATGTACTTTTGGGTTTAATCTGCTTTTAAATGCAATTGCAATCCAATATTAAGATAAATAGAAAAGAGAAAATAATTAACAGAGAGAAGGCACAGGAAGTAGGGGTTGGGGAAGAAAAGACACTAGAATTAAGAGAAGTTGGGGATTGAATTCATACATGTTAAATGCAGAATAATGTAAGGCAGTTGCATTATATTTTCTCTATCCCTTTCTTCAGTCTAGACAATTAATAAAACAATAAATCAATCTGGGCTTTGAGGGAGAACTGGAGAAATGTCAAGGTTGTATATTCTTTCTTCTGGTTTGAAAGTGGTATCAGACTAGAATTATATCTATCAGCCCCCACTAAATATAGCTATGGGAAATAAGATTTAGTGTTCCCTTAACCAGAATGCTTTTGTTTAAACCCCAAGTGTTCTGGCCAGAAACCCCAAGGGTCTTCCCCTCCCAGACTGGCTCTTTGGAGAAGGTAAACTAGATCATCTTTTGCCTCAATTCTTAACCTAGTCTTTAATCACTGAATGGGTGTTGCCTATGACAACTTGAGAATTTGGGAAATATCTTAGCTTAAAAAGGTCAAGGTCTATCACTGCATCTAGGCCATCACCAGTCATCCTGACCTTTGTCTTGCCACTGGTCTTAAAATGACTCTGGAGGAGAGAATGAGGCTGATTCTCTGCACAGTACTGCCTCACTTAATTCCAATTTACTTGCAAGTCAAGACATCATCCTCCTGATGTCATTGGTCCTCTTCAAGAACAAAGGACAAAGAACAACACTCCTACCTCAAATGGGTTTCTTTTAAACCCTGTGCAGATGCATGTTCCCACAGGATGAGATCTCAATCTTTACGTTAATAAAGAGTATTTGAATAAAAGTAGGCAGGTAGATGGCACAGGGAATAGGGTCAGACATGAAGTCAGGAAAACTAATCTTCCAGAATTCAAATCTGATTTCAGACACTAGCGGCACAACCCTGGTCAAGTCCCTTAATCTGTTTGCCTCAATTTCCTCATCTGTAAATTGAGTTGGAAAAGGAAATGGCAAATCTCTCCAGTAGCTTTGCCAAGAAAGCATCAAATGGAATCACGAAGAGATGGGAACGAATGAAATGAACAACAACAACAACAAATTTAACAAAATGGTGATATTTAGTTGGGAGAAGAGAAAACTTAATATTGAGGAAAATACTGGATTAGATACTTGAGTTAATAGCATTAGAAAATTGGATAAAAAAGGTAAGAATGATTCAATTGGCTCCACAGGACAAAATTATGACCAAAACTATTTTTATCTTAATGAAAAACTTCCCAATAGTTAGATTTGTTTTGATATAAAGAACTATCTTACAGGAGGCATAAGTTCTTCATCACTGGAAGTCTTCACTCAGAGGTTAAAAGACAACTGGATGAACTCATAATTGGAATCAATATCCAATGGGTACATATGATTCCATTTAGAAACACAAACTCCTTAAAGTTGGAAGGAATTCAATAATTACCCAGGGTCATCTATTCAAAGATCCTTTCTGATACCTGAATCCCCTCTAGGACATTCTATTCAACCAAAAGGGAAAATGACAATCACTGGGGGTGCCATGGGAAATCATGAATGACAGGACATGAACATACTGTTGCTAAAGTTATGAAATGATCCAACCATTCTGGAAAACAATTTGAAACTATATCCACCACTCACTTACTGATCTTACTGACTTCTTTTAAGTTCCAACTAAAATTCCATCTTTGCCTGGATGGACAAACTTCCCCAGCTCCCCTTCATTCCTGTGCCTTCCCTCTGTTAATTATTTCCTATTGAGTTTGTGTATATAGCTTGTTCTGTATATACTTGTTGAATGTTGTCTCCCCGTCTCCACCATTTGATTGTAAGCTCTTTAAGGGCAGGGATTGTCTTTTGCTTCTTTTTTCCCCCAGTGCAGTATGACTGACATAGAAGGTGCTTAATACATTTTTATCTGTTGATTTATTGATATCCATAAATTATGTATCCCCTTTGATTCTGCAATGCAAATACCATATTTATCCCAAATAGATTAAAAAAAAGAGAAAGAACTCCTTAGAACAAAATTATTATAGTAGGATAGAGCACTAACCCTGGAGTCAGGAGTACCTGAGTTCAAATCTGACCTCAAACACTTAATAATTACCTAACTGTGTGACCTTGGACAAGTCACTTAACCTCATTGCCTTGCAAAAATTCAAAAAATGTATTTCAGCAGTACTTTTTGTTGCAGTAAAGATCTGAAAATAAAGTGGGTATCCAGCTGTAGTTTAGTCAATAAACAATTTTAGCACTTTCTCTGTACCAGGGAGTATTCTAAGATATTAGGGATTTAAAAAAAAAATCAGTAGCACAGTTTCGACTGCCAAGAAGTTCATAGTCTAATTTATGTTTGAGCTTTAGGTGATACATGTTAAAAAATAATCTTGGAAGGAATGGGAAGGGGCTTTTGGAGAGGCTTCCTGCAGAAATGGAATTTTTAGCTATCTCCCCTCCCCCATCTTCTCTAGGCATTTTATAATTTATTTTTATTTAGTATTTTATTTTTCCCTGAGTACATACAAAGACAATTTTTAACATTAATTTTGAGTTCCATATTCTATCCCTTCCTCCCACCCTATGTCCCTCATTGTGAAAGCAAGCAATTTTTATGTCATAAATGTGGAGTCATGAAAAACATTTCCATTTTAGTCATATTGTGAAAAAAAAACATAACCCCCCCCCAAAAAAAATAGAAACCTCAAGAAAAATAATGTTAAAAAAGTATGTTTCAATCTATGTTCAGACATCATCAGCTCTTTCTCTGGGGATAGATAGCATTCTTCATCATAAGTCCTTCAGAGTTTTCTTGGGTCTCAGCTTAGCTTAGTCTTTATTTTTTCTTTTTTAGGTTTTTGCAAGGTAAATGGGGTTAAGTGGCTTGCCCAAGGCCACAGGGCTAGGTAATTATTAGATGTCTGAGGTTGGATTTCAACGCAGGTACTCCAGACTCCAAGGCCGGTGCGCTATCCACTGCGCCACCTAGCCACCCCCTACTTAGCTTAGTCTTGAAGGAATTGAGGGGAAACCAGGAGGAAGAGTAGGCAGAGGAAGAGCACTGAAGACAAAAGAACCCAAGTGGGAGAGGGGATGTTACTTTTTTAGGGACCTAAAGTTTTCCTGCGAGTGATAGCTTACTGACCCTTTTAAAATTGGCCTTTGTTGAGAAAGCCATCTACAAAGAACATGATGTCTTTGTTATTTTCCAGAGAAACCAGTTTTTTCTCATCCTATCCCAAAGCCCATAATTGGAAGATGAAGGGTTTTTCTTAACAAACAATCAAAAAGCTAGTGGATTGTGTAGAGTACTTGGAGAAGAAAAAAGTGTAAGAAGACTGAAAAGATAGGAGAGGGGAAGCTTGTAAAGTTTTTTAGTGCCAACAAATGGGAAGTGGCTTAACAAATTATTATATATGAAGGTAACGGAATAGGACTGAAAAGATGACAAGGGGAAAAACTAAGGGAAATCCGGGAAGACTAGCATGGATGACACAGAGTCAAGCGAGTAGAATTAGAACTTTTGTAGACAATGACTACAGGCACTGTAAAGGACTTAAGAAAGTGGATTGACACAATGATGACCATTACCTCAGAAGACTGATAGTTATTCATGAATCCATCTTAGCAGAGAGGTGATAGATAAGGAGACAAAACGAGATATATGTTTTCACAATCAATCTGAGGTTTCTTTTATGTGATTTTGCTTACTTATTCTAGGAAAAAGCTTTTGGTTTTCTTACTATAAAAAAAAAAAAGGAAAAAAATGAAGCAATCATTAAGAAATAAACAGAAGAGGCGGCTAGGTGGAGCAGTGGATAAAGCACCAGCCTTGGAGTCAGGAGTACCTGGGTTCAAATCCGGTCTCAGATACTTAATAATTACCTAGCCGTGTGGCCTTGGGCAAGCCACTTAACCCCATTTGTCTTGCAAAAGAAAAAGAAATAAACAGAAAAGAGCCCAGGAATGTTTTCCAGGACACAGATAAGAAGAGCAAAGTTAGAACTACAGTGTTAAATTTTAATTATAAACATAAAAAGGGTAGATATAGTTTTTAAAAACCACAAGAATTCACATTTTTACATATATTTCTCTTTTTAACATATCAAAATTTTCATATTTAAGTTAATAAAATAAAAAGGGAAACAAAAAATAAAATCTCTTATAAATGTAATCTCTGCTTGAAGAACTCTAGGGATTTTATGTTTCAATCTGAGGTTTATAAAGCTCTTCATTTTTCTTTTTTGACCCAGGCCTATGATTTCTTTGTTGTAAAACACTCCCACTGTGGAAGCCACCTCTGTGTTGCAGATTGATTATTCATTTAGCACTTGCTCTGAAATGGTTTCAAGGAGTTGCCTGGAATATGGCTGGCTCATGATCACAAAACTAACATGTGTTACAGACAGGACTTGAAGTCACATTTTCCTGACTCTAAGGCTAAGCCTCCATCCACTCAAACTGTGAATATATCTCAGCATATTTTGTCTGAAATAAATAGCCTATGTATAACTTTGGGATAGGATGAGAAAGAACCTGTTTCTCTGGAAAATAATTAAGCCAAGGACATCAGGTTCTTTGTAGATGGCTTTCTCAACAAAGGCCAGCTTTAAAAGGGTCAGTAAGATATCACTCACAGGAAAACTCTAGGTCCCTAAAAAAGTAACATCCCCTCTCCCACTTGGGTTCTTTTGTCATTGGGGTCTCTGTCTTCACTTTCAACTATTTCCTGTGAATGTTTTGTTCCCAGCATAGACCAATGGTTGTTGATAGGCATTTTGGCTGTAAACATATCAGTTTTAACGATCTGACTGTTTTAGTGCCAGCTGATGAAAAATGGTCTTGTGCTCCTGGAAGAGCTTCAGCAATCCATTATGCAACACTCACTGATATTTTTCCTACAATTTTGCCACCAAACCTGCTCTGTTTGCCCACCACATTTGCAGCAACATCTAGGGTTGGATCATGGTTCAAGAGAGAGTCAGGAAAAGCCTCCTGAGGCCAGGTCTTTGTGTAACATTTCCAGGGGTTCAGTTGTATTCCTGGCTCCTTCACCTAACAAAGTGAGAGGTGCCTTGTTAGAAGATTCAAGATGATGAGTCAGAATCGGCAGAATCCAGTTCTTGTCCCAACTTTGCCAGCAACTTATTATATGACCTTGGGTAAGTCGCTTCTCTCTGGGACTCAGTTTTCTCATTTATAAAATAATGGGGATCTCTGAGGTCCCTTTAGGTGAAGTTTCCCTTTTCCACCAGACTATCAAGAGTTAAAGGTCAAATTAAACAGAATTTATAACAGTAATAGCTAAAGGGAACCTTGCAAGTTTTGTAGACCAACACCCTTAATTTACAGATAAGATTTATGGAGTGTGGAGGCAGATTTCTTTAAAGAGGAAAATATTTACACAGAACTACCACCTCACTATGAAAGGAGATAATTATTGGCAGTTAGAAGGGCCAGGATAGAAAGCCAGGACTCAATCTTATGTTTCTAGCACCTTGTTCACTCTACAGAAGGAAAGTCAGTGAAGGCTAGGCTCTCTCTCTCTCTCTCTCTCTCTCTCTCTCTCTCTCTCTCTCTCTCTCTCCCCCTCCTCTCCTGCCTCCACAGCTCAGGGATACTTTGAATTTAAACAAAGCAGCTAGGCCTAAAGAGAGGATGGACTTCTTTGGTTTCTAGGCTAGCTGAATAACCCAAGAAAGCCTACTAACTCATAGAAATGGACCGGGGCAGGATCATCTCATCACCCCCCCCCTTTTGCCCTATTTTGCCACACTTTATATAGAAAGATTCTAAGTCCTGGTGAGGTTAATAATTGAAGGACATGATGATGTTTGTCCTTCCTTCTCAAAAAAGACCATGTCATCAGGGAGATGATGCTGTGACATGTTTTTGAATTGGATTTGAGTGAGGGGGGCTGTGCTAAGTCACCAGCCTCACTCCCCTGGGAGCCATCTGGATCCAGTGGCCAGAATCAGGATGACTGAAAATGACCCTGGAGGCAATCAGGGTTAGGTGAAATGGCCAAGATCACACAGCTAGCAAGAGTCAAGTATCTGAGACTGGATTTGAACTCAAGGTCAGTGCTCTACTCATCTAATACTGAATTGGGAATTAGAAGGATCAAATCCTGGGTTTGAGACTGACCAGAAATATGACCATATAAAAATAATTTAACTCTCTAGGACTAAGATTCCTATTATATCAAATAAGGCAAAAGGGAGAAAAAGGAAGCCTGAGGAGATGACTTTTAATATCTCTTGCAACTCTAAATCTTATGGTACTGCCCTCATCCATATCTCTTCTATGAGTCAGCTAGCCAATACCAGAGATTGAGGGCCTCCTACCTATAGGGTTTAGAAACACTGAGGAAGGAAAGACTAGTTATCTGTCCTCAGAGACCACCCTACCCCAGGTTACCTGATGCCTCTGAATATGACATGGCACTTACAAGGAAAATACAAATAAAAACACATCTCTAAGAGTAGGTTTCTCCTCAACTTCTTTAGAAAGTTTCTGAAGACATCTAAAGACTCTGAGCCAAGAGTACAATGAAAAGTGTGATGATCTGAAGGGATGAAAACTGTCAAAGTATGGATTTTAAAGATTGCAATGATTTCTTTCTTCAACCCTCCTCCTTCTCCCCTCCCTTTCCCCCAACACACACATATAACTCCTCCTTGTTTTTCCCTTCAAGATTCTCTGGATAATAGTAACACTATGTACTCAAAGCTTATTTCATTTAGAACTCTCAGGCTCTTTACAAGCCTTCAAGATTCCTATCACCTTTCTTAGATTTAGGGAAAACTGAAACTCAGAAAAGGAAATTACTTTGCCAAGAATTTAAGGAGGTAGGGTAGAGAAGATATGTGGTTGTTGATATCTGCAGGAGACCTATTAAATTGCTATTCTCTCAGACCAGAAAGGCTGTGTTGACCCCTAGTAGTAAGTTCTATTTGTAGTTTGAAAAGGCATGAGATCATTCTGGATGCTAAGGAACTCTTCTCTCACTGTTGCAGAATGGGACAGATGCTAGGAATGAAGAAACTTAACTCTTTCTCCCAGGAAGAGGATGGGGTCTGCTAAGGCAGAAGTCAAAGCAGAATCTAAGGGCTCTAAGGACTAGGGATAGAGTGGGGAGAGGGGAGATGTGTTGTTGGTTAGGCAGAGATCTGAGAAACAATGCGGACAGTCTTTCTCCCTGCTCCAGTCTGGTGAAACTAGTAAGAGAGCTAGGGAGAGGGCAAAAGGAGCCTGAAATGGTTAATAGTTTGTTGAAAAACAGGGAGACTCCCTCCTCCAGAGGCCCAGCTGGCTGCAGAGCTGTGAGCCCAGGCTCCAACGGGTGATGCAATGCAGGCCCGCCCTACACAAGCAAGGGCATTGAAGGCTAGGCTTCCTCTTTCTCTTAGCTCAGCCAAGGGACGATGGACTTCTTTGGGTTCTAGGCTAGTTGGATGACCTAAGAGAGTCTGCTAACTCATAGAAATGGACCAAGGCAGCATCATATGATTCAGAGCTGGAAGAATCATTAAAGATCATCTCATCAACCCCTCTTTGCCCTGCTTTGTCTCACTTTATAGAGGAAGAACTTGAGTCCTAGTGAGGTTAATAACTGTTGAATTATTACTCTACTTTCTCCTTACCACCCCTTCACCTGTTCTGTACTCAGGTTAAACTTTGATCCCCCTTACCCCTTTCTATGGTGGGTCACTGTGATCACCACTCACCACTCCTTTTTGGTGAGCTAACCCAAAATAAATTACCAAAAGGCTACCTGTCTTATTTCATTAAGAAAAAAAAGATACCTACTGAGATATCCCATAATCCTTGCCAACTCTTGTCTACTTCAATTCCTGTAAGGTAGGTGTGTAATTCCTGTTCTAATACTGGGTGTAGGTGTGTGTGTGAGAGAGAGCAACAGAGAGGCGTTTCTCAGCTCCCAGGTATCCTGGCACGACCTGCTCAGATGAACTGCTCTTCCCTAGTCTTGAGAGAAAAATAGCTGGACAAGAGTGTTAGGAAGACAGAAGTTCAAAAAACCTCTTGGCAACTCCAGAAGATTTGGCAAGCCTCAAATGAACCTGGAAATATCTAACTCCCAGATTTCCCTCATCACTCAACACTGATAAAGTGTCATGGACATTGAGGGTGAAATAGTTTCCCTGGCAAAAGTAGATTTAGGAGCTGATAGGTATTAATCACAAGAGAAAAAGCTTGGAAGGTTATCTGACCTGCTGCATGGGAATTTAGGTCTCTGGATTTCCTTTTGGAGGTTGGGCAGAGGTCTGATCAGCAGCTAAGCTTTAAGACAGGCTTTATAACTTCCACCTTGGCTCAGAAATTCAAACTTTCTTTCTCTCTTCTCCTAAACACACACACACACATACACACACACACACACACACACACACACATCCATACCCCTCTGTTCCTAGAAAAGTATAAAAAATAGGATAATAAATGGTAAAAAAAAAGATTTCCTTGAAGATAATTTGTTGCACTATATGTCATCCCGATAGCTTATCAGTCATTATTTATTAGGTTGCAATGCTTAGAATTTAACATATTTGTCTTTATCTATCTTACCAGTCTTTAATTATAAATACCAAAGTCATACAAAGTTTGATGTATGCATATATATGTTTATAAAAAGAGATCTTTGATAAAGCACAGGAAAAAAAAAGACATTTGAGAAGGCAGTTGATAGGCTACTGTCTGGCCACATTCTGCCGGGGTTTTTGGACTTAACCAAGGCCTGGGAAAGGAGCAGATGTTCCCAGCTGGGGCAGCTCCAGGCCCTGAGGCAAAAAAAGTCCAATCTCAGTGCAAACAAACATTTAACACCAGCAATAAAAGGTCTTGCTGTCTCTACATCTTCACATGTATTCCGGGAACCCAGACCCAGGCAGTTAAACCTGTGCCAATAACCAATCCCTGTGTTCCAATACCATAGCAACAGCCCTACTCTCTTCAAAGCCTTAGGTTTTCCAGCCTAGTCACAGAGTCTGACTAATGACATTTCTCCATAGGAAGAAGCAGTATGAGATGGCAGAGTGGTTATCTTATCAAGGAGCTTTGAGACAGGCAATTGTTATTGAATCAAAGTCAAGTCCAATTCTTCATGATCCCTCTTGGGGTTTTCTTGGCAAAGATACTGGAGTGGTCTGCCATTTCCTCTCCATTTATTTGACAGGTGAAGCAACTGAGGCAAACTGAGTTAAGTGATTTGCCCAGCGTCACACAACTAGTAAATGTCTATAGTTGGACTTGAACTCAGGTCCTCCTGACTCCAGAGCCAGTGCTCTATCTACTGTACCATCTAGCTCCAGGTTCTAATCCTGCTTTTGAAACCAGTAGTATCAGTGGGTAAGTCACATTTTTATCAGGTTAAAGCAGTCTTTGAAGGCTTAGAGTGTCTCCCACATTGGTGGTTCCCCACACTGATGAAAATATAGGTTTGAGTTCACAAAGATAATGGGGAATTCCCTATGGCAATCTACCAATGAAGAGTAACAGGATTCTTTTGAGATCTACTTCCCCATAAGTGCTTCTACTACTTTTCCTCTTCTCTGCAATCTGGCTCATCAGTGAATTGAAAACTACTCTCTCCAAAGTTACTAATGTTCTCTTAATTGCTTACTTTAATGGCCTTTTTTCAGTCCACATCATTCTTGTTCTCTCTGCAGACATTAACACTGTTGATCACCTTCTTCTCCTCAAAACTCTCTTTTCTCTGGGTTTTTCATGATGCTGATCTTTCCTGATTTTCCTCCTTTGCTGGATCTTCCTCATGGTCATGCCTGCTAACCATGAGTATCTCCCAAGGCTCTGTTTTAGATCCTTTCCTCTTCTCCCTCTACACTATTTCATCTGATGAGCTCATTGGTTCCCATGGGTTCAGTTATCACCTCTATTTTGATGATTCTGAAAATTATTTATCCAGCCCTAACCTCTCTGCTGACCTCTAGTCTAGCATCTCCAAGCGCCTCTTGGATGTCTCCAAATGAACATCCTGTACATTTTAAACTAAACAAGTCCAAAGTTGAACTCATTAACATTCAATTCTTCCCAGCTTTCTATTAAGATGACTACCATCTTCCCCAGTTGCTCATGCTCACTCTTTCATCTCCCTTCATTCCTCATATCTTATCTTGCAGGTCTTGTTGGGTTATCTTTTTAACACATCTCATGTATGTCCCCTTCTCTTCAATGACAATTCAGGTCCTTATTATTTCACACATTATCCCCAAAGCCTTCTGATTGGTATTCCTGTTTCAAGTTCTCCTTCTATAAAAAAAAAAAACCTTTATGGGGAGGCTAGGTGGTGTAGTGGATAAAGCACCAGCCCTGGAGTCAGGAGTACCTGGGTTCAAATCCAGTCTCAGACACTTAATAATTACCTAGCTGTGTGGCCTTAGGCAAGCCACTTAACCCCGTTTGCCTTACAAAAACCTAAAAAAAAACAAGTTCTTCTATTCCCACTGCAGTGTATCCTCTATGAGCTATCAAAATGGTTGAGCAGCTAGGTAGTGCAGTGGATAGAGCATTGGCCTTGGAGTTAAGAGAACAGGAGTTCAAACGCAGCCTCTGACACTAGCTGTGTGACTTAACCCTGATGGCCTCATATTCAGGACCATCTCCAATCTTCCTGATTCATATCTGGTCATTGGACCAAGATAGCTCTGGAGGAGAAAGTGAGATTGGTGACTTAGCACAGCAGCCACTCACTTAAATCCAATTCATATGCTTGTCATGGCATCATTTTCTCCAATATCATGGTTTTCTTTGAGAATGAAGGACACATATCATCATTATCAAATAGATCTTCCTAAAATTCAGATCCAACCACACCATGCTCACCTACTCCAATTCAATCAACTACAGTAATTCCCTATTATCCTCAGTATCAGATATAAAATTCTCTATTTGTTTTCTAAAGTCATTCCTAACCTGCCCCCTTTCTCCCTTTCCATTCTTCTTATACCTTATTCCCTTCATATACTCTAAGACATAGTGACATTGGCCTCCTTCCTGTATCTCAGAAAATATACCCTTCTCCCAACTTTGCATTTTCACTGTCTGCCTTATCTGTAATTCTCTCCATCATTTCTATCTGCTGTTTTTCCTAACTTCTTTTAAGTTCTATCGAAAATCCCACCTTTTACATGGAGTCTTTTTACAAATCCCTCTACATAAACAAATTCCTAATGCCTTTCATCTGAGAATACTTCCTACTTGTCCTCTAATATCTTGTTTGCATAAAATTATTTACATATCATCTTCCCCAATAGATCATGAACTCTTGAGAGCAAAGACTTTTTTACTTTCTTTGTATCTCCACCACTTAGCACATGATATTTTTTTATTTGATTTGACAATGGTATTAAGGAGTTACCTGGGATACTTAAAGGTTAAGTGACTTGCCACTATGTGTCAGAGATGAGATTTGAACCCTAGTCTTTCTGTCTGCTCACATGATCTTTACCTGATCAATATTGGAGGGAGTTGCAGGAAGAAGAGAGAAAGGAAGAGAAAACTCTTTCCCCCAAAAAAGGGTTAATTCCCTCCTGGAAGTTGTTTAACCACTTGACTGACCAATTGATGGGTCAAGTGATTCTAACTCAACTTGCTGTGTTACAGTCTCAGACATGTGCTTGAGTCTTCAGGCAGTTACAAGAAATTTCTTTCATGTCTCATCTGTCTTTATCTAAAGGTCCCAAATCCCTGGGATTCTTTCACATTTATTAGGGGCTTAGTCACACCTAGATTTTGTTTGATTCCATTACTTGGAATGAAAGTGGAAACTTTCACTTTCATAATATTCTTTCTTCCATGCCACACAGATTTCTTTTGAATCATGAGAATCACATGTAATCTGGTTATTAAACCTTTAATACTTGCTGTGTCCAAAAGGTGATGTCTTATATAACAGAGTACTCTTTCCTAAGTCATAGTCCTATTTTACCAAATGGATTTGAAAGCGCTCCCCTGACTTGTCCACAATGACGTCTAACTTCCCACTGCCTCACTAGAATGGGTCTTAGTAAGAGATGAATTAGGGACATGGAAAGTAGAAGTAATGAATTGAGTCAAGTGGAAGAAGGGAGAGTAAGAGAATTGGAAATTGAAGGCAGTAAGAAAATGAGAACTTCCCCATCAACTGTGGAATGGCTAAACAGGTTGTGGTACATGGATGTAATGAAATAAGAAATGATCAGCAGGTGGAATTCAGAAAAACCTGGAAAGACTTGGATGAACTGATGCTGATTGAAGTGAGCTTAATCAGGAGAATATTTTGTATGGTAACCACAATTGTGTAATGGTCAACTACGATAGACTTAGCTCTTCTCAGCAATACAATGTATGATCCAAGACAATTCCCAAAGACTCATGATGGAAAATGCTATCCATATCCAGAGAAAGAATTATTGGAGTCTGAATGCAGTGTAAAGCATACTTTTTTTTTACTTTTTTTGTTCTTTTTTTCCCACTAACTTTTCTATTTTGTTCTTATTCTTCTTTCATGACAAGACTAATGTAGAAATATGTTTAACATGATTATACATATATAACATATATCCAATTGCTTGCAGTCTTGGAAGGGTAGAGGGAAAGGAGGAAAAGAGAAAAATTTGGAACCCAAAATCTTATAAAAATGAATATTGAAAACTATCTTTACATGTAATTGAAGAAAATAAAACATTATTAATTGGGAAGAAAAAAGAAAAAAAGGCATATAAGGGAATTAACACCTGTATTTTAATTTCTTCTTCTAGAAAGCAAATATTTAGTGGAAGACTGAGAGAAATACTGCTTATGGATTTTTTGTTATGCCAGTCATTCATAATTATTTAGTTTTTATCCTGCATATTTCCTATTATATCTTAATAGTTTTACACCCATTATCATGAGCAAGGTTCTCTAAAATGTAGGCTGTTCCCTTGACCCATGCCACCATATCCTCCAATCTCCCATTTCCAGGGTATAAGTTAAGACTAATCTTTTTTCTAATACTATTTATTTTTTGTTATATTTTAAGATCTGAGTTGACTCCTTCCCTCCTTCCCTCCCAACCAAACATTTGAGGTCAATATTTGATACAGATAGCTAGATGGATAGATGAATAGATAGAGATATAGTTATAGATATAGATTTAGGACTATAAAATATCAGTTTTTTCTTTAGAGGTAGATACATTTTCCTTCAAGTTAAGTCCTTTATAGTTGATTTGAATGTTCATTTTATTCAGATTACTTTAGTCATTCAAATTCATTCTTTGAACAATATTTCTTGATTCTTCTTGGTTCACTCTGTTATTGCCTATACTTGTAACAGGACAGCCTAGGAACTGGTCGTGGAGTATGTGCATGTGTTCTGACTGCAATTCCTACATGGACTTCAGAGCATGTGGAGCTATGACTATTTACAGATGTCCTTACTATATCACATGGAAAAAAAATCACACTTTTGATTGAGAATTGGACAGGTATTCAAAAGATACCGAATGACTAAACTGTGTCCTCTTTCCTCCCCAACTGGTGATAAGGTGAGATGTACTGTAAGCCTCTGGGTAGGGAAAGAAGACTTAGACTTTCATTTCTCCCAAGTGGTCATGGATTTGGTTCTCTTTGCTTTGCTACTTTGACTTTGTCCATTCTTGGTCTTAGATCAAGAGAGATAAGACTAGGTTGCAACAAATTGGGAGACTTGAGGCCACAGATTGAGATTTTGGTCCAAATGACAAACTTGAACCCACAGAGAAATAGATTAAAGACAAGGAACAGCTACAAAATCATTCATTGACTATACCACATTCAGAAATTAATTTGGTGGGGTTAATGTTTTTCATGATTTTGAATCCTAGTCCATACTCCCCAGCTTCCCGGCGACTGAGGCTGTGCAAGGGAGACTTCACAAGCATTAAGAGGAAATGCTTGCATTTCTGTTCTGGTTGTATATTCTCAGTAAATATCCCTTTGTAAAATTGATATTAATTAGCTAAAGGAAACTAGGACACTAGGTGGTTAAAATGAGTTCCATACCATTTGAGTTTGAGTTGGTAGCATTAGAGAAGTCTCCCCCTCCCCCAACCCTTCAGAGTTATTCTTAGAACCCTGAGGGAGATATATAACTTTGTTCAGTGTTCTGGTTCCTCGGTGAGAGCTTAGATAAGGATCCCTGGAGCTTACATTGGCTACATGCTGTTAGACATACTTGATGCTTTGTTAGTTTTGCTGAACTGTTCTTTTCCCCTTTTTAAAAAAAAATCCTTGTAAAGGGAATGAGAAGGGGGAAGAAAGTATTCAGAAATCAAGCTGCTATAAAAACAAAATATAGCAATAAAATTAAGATAGAAAAAAATAAAGTAGCAACTTAAGTTGGGACTGTCAGAGCAGATAATGGTTGGAGGAAAACAGGGGCATAGGGGGATAGAGAGGGAGAGTGTATCTAAGAGGTTTATATATTCAGTCCAAGGATACTGCTACTGTATCTGTTTCTATGGTTACTACCTAGTCACCCCAGGCTCATTTGATTCCCTCCCACAGAATAAATCCTAGAACTGGTATGGTGAATAGTCAATGGAATTGAGGGAGCTTCAAAAAGTTTATCTATTACGGGTAGGTAGTGACTTATACTAGCATTTATTTTCAGTGGGACTGAAATGACTACAGAGAACTGGGGTCCATAGGGAAGCCTTTTCTTAGATGTTCAGTCATGGAAAGAACTGAACTTAGAAGACTAACCTTTGAATTCTGGGACTGCTACTGAATGCTTTTGTGACCTGAAACAAGTGACGTCATTTCTCTGATTGAACCTTGGTTTTCTCATTTGCAAAATGGGGATAGCAATTATTACATTCCTCCATTGGGTGCTATTCCAATGCTTCGTGGTAGAGGAAAGGTGAGCCTGAGTTCTTGAAGGCAATGATAGCAGAGGGCAAACACAGATAAGTCTTACAAAAAACTGGAAAGATTTAGAGCACAGGTCTGGCAGTGAACCATATATCTGTCATCTGAAGACAACCAAAATATGTTTATAAAGGCTTTTCATTAGGCTGACCTCAGAATGATGGATTTTTTTGCCCATGGCAGCTCTTGAAATAGATCCAAAAGAGCAATGAAGGGTTGAAATCTATAATGGTGAATGGAATGCTCACAATCAGTGAAGGGAATTCCCATACTTATAAGAGACTGAAGGAAGCATTACCTGCACAATTGACCTGACAGGATTATCATGAACCAAGTATTTTATAAGCTGCAAAATGCCTATTACAAATATAAAAAGTTCCTTTCTCCTCCTATTCCTCCTTTTGACCCTTCTCCTATTCTTTCTTTTTCTTCTCATTCTTCCTTTCTTGTATTTCCTCCTCTTTTTATTCCTCCCCTCTGATTTACATAAAAATGTTCTAGTTGGAATGTAGCTAGATGGTTAAATGGATTGAGTGCCAAGTCTGAAGTCAGGAAGACTCATCTTCCTGAATTCAAATCCAGCCTCAGACACTTACTAATTGTGTGACCCTGGGCAAATATCTTTGTCTGCCTTAGTTTTTTTCTTCTGTAAAACGGGGGTAATAATAACCTGCAACCTAACTACTCCTCTCAAGAATCAAGGTTGAGATTTTGGTCTATTTTATGTATCTTTTTTAGGTCTTGATGCTCAAACTATGATGTCTTTGGAGGCAGGAGTACAGTTCAAATATTTGACTGCCAGCCCAGCAACAGAGCCCTGAAAAACCAGAATTCTGGGACACAGTCCAAGGTGATGTTGCACTTAGAAACTAGAGAAACTAAATTAATCTGTGAATTTAATCTCCCTTCCCAGAAATTAAGATGGTGCAAGGTGATTATGTCCTCCAGGTATTGGAAGATAGGGAATAATAGTACCTTTGTTCTTGTTATATCTTTGAAGGAAATATTCCTTGGTAAAAACCAATCTGATTGTTAAGTAATTAATAGAACTGGGGTATAAGGGATCTCTAAGATTGGGAAAACACAATTGATAAGGGCTAGATTCTAGTGGAAGATACTAGAGGCCCTTTAGGAATCTCAATAGCATGCCAGGCTTGGAGTTAGTAAGACTCATCTTCCTGAGTTCAAATTTGTACCCAGACACTTGCTGTATCTTGGGTAAGTTACTTAACCCTTTTGCCTCAGTTTCCTCATCTGTCAAATGAGCTGGAGAAGAAAATAGAAAATTACTCCAGTATCTTTGCCAAGAAAATTCCAAATGAGGTCATGAAAAGTTGGACATGACAGAAACAACTGAACAACACTTTCACATATGTTTGACAGGGCTAGCTATGCTTCTTTTACTAAAGTCTCTTGGTTTTTATACTTCTAAATAAAATGTTGTTATATTTTTTAAAAGTAAACACTATTCTTAGTTATCAGTCTTATTAAAAAAACGGGGGGGGGGAGTCTAATTTGGTCTGCCCATTTTCTACCTGTTCTATCTAGCTTTTGGATCTTAACTCTGATATACAGTATGTTAGATGTCTCTCCAAGTTTTGTGTCATCTGCAACTTTGATAAGCATGCTATTTATGTCTGAATTTGAATGAAGAGGATCTGGGTTCAAATTTCAGCTCTACTACTTAACTGCCTGCATGATCTTGGGTAAGTCCCTTAAACTGAGCCTCAGTTTTCTCATCTGTAAAATGAGAGATTTGGACTATATGACTTCTAATATCCTTTCCAGTTCTATGATCATTGTTTAATTATTTCACCAAGAAATAATGTGAGACCTTGATGAAGGGACCTGTAGGGTGGGAGGAAATCTCCTGAGCAAAAGTAAATTTAACAAACTTAGCAAAGCCTAGGGAAATCACAAATGATCATACATATTCTACCTACATTGCAGCCACACTGGCATAGTTGCACATATATTTCATTCCTCTGTTCCCCATTCCTGGAATGCCCTCCCTCCTTGTTGCAGCTCATGGAATCCCTCATTCCTTTAGAGTCTCAGTTTAGATATCACTTCCTACAAAAGACAATTCACTTCTGACCAAGCCTACAAGAGGTTACTCCAAAGGGACATCCCTCACCGATTGAAATAACCTTTGGAAGAAGGACTTGAGGAGATAAGGATAGAGAAAAGCAAAGCATGAAGTGGTGAATGACATCAGGAACCCTTTGGAGCTACAGACATAAAAAACTCCAATCTTGTCCCTGGACTTTAGTGCTTGCAACTCTAGGGACTACAGAGAGTAACCTCCCTGGCTGAGATCATTCTCTTTCTCTTTGGTTGAGTTGAAGTGTTTTATCCAGATCCCACTTAACCTCTGGTTTCTGTTTACTGCTTTTCATGAATAAAAGATTTACTTTCTATTCCCTATTCATGGTGATCATTTGTACATGTAGTCTTCAGTGGAAAGGAGATAAAATAGTGATATTAAACTATCAATCTTTTGAGAACAATCAAAGTGGATACCTAGGTCCCCCCAAGGTATCAAACCCCTAGATTTAAAAATATCTGTATTGTGTTGGATAAATATAATCTTAACCCAATAAATTATAAGCAAGGTATAGAGTAAACATACAGGCAAGGTCTTCTTTCTGCTTTCTTCAAAGGCAGAAATCAGTGTCTTTTGGAGAGAGGTGAGCCAGATACCAGGTCAGATAGTTATCCATGTCACATCTGAATGAGTCATTTTTATATATTTAGACAACCTATTGAAACTATATAATTTTATTTGTTTTAAAGCATGTTTTATTATTAACATTTTTATGCAACATGTGTGGTTATATAACCTATATCATTTGTATATAACAAATACATTATATATTTTATAAAGCATATGTATAAAATGTATAATGTATAACATATAAAATATAAAAATATTGACACATTTATACATTTATACACCTAATTCCCTCAGCTGCTGATGCCTTTTCCTTCCCTATCATTGACTATTTATACTGTAAGTGTCCTATAGGGCAGCTATTTCACCAAGAAATAATATGAGACCTGTCGAAGGGACCCATAGGGTGGGTGAAGTCTCTTGGGCAGATGTTAATTTAACAAACTTGGCAAAGCCTGGGTGAGTCACAAATGTTTATACATATACATATACTATCTATATTGCAACCACACAGGCATAGTTGCACATATATTTTATTCCTCTCCTGGAATGGATAAAATCAGTGGATAAAGTGCTAGACCTGATGTCAAACTCATCTACCTGAATTTAAATTTGACCTCAAAATATTTACTACCTACATGACCATGGGCAAACAGTAAACCCTGATTGCCTCAGTTTTCTTATCTGTCAAATGAGCTGGAGAAGGAAATGACAACCCACTCTATTTGTTAAGAAAACCCCAGAATGAGATCACAAAGGGTTGAAAAATGGCTGAATAACAATAAATTTCCTATCTGTCTTTATCTGTGGATATTTTGCATACCTGCAGTAGAATACATGTACTGTCTCACTCTAGTGTTTATAGTTCAAGTTCCTTACACATTGTAGGCGTTTAAAAAATGTTGATTGATTGCTTGGTGGAAGAAGTGGTTGGTCACTACTCTGCCAGCATTTCAATTCAATTCAATAAACATTTATTAAGTAAACTGTGGTAGGCACTAAGAATACAAAGATGAAAAATGATACAGTACCTTCCTTCAAATATTTAAATTCTATGTTTGGGGAAAAAGAATATGACTTGTACAAAGAGAAGCCTGAAACAAGATAAGGAATGATAGGCACAAAAAAAGGTATCTAAACCAAATAATTCAGGAAAATATGAATAAGGAGAAATCATGTTGACCTAGAGACATCAGGTAGGTTACAAGAAAGTGGAGGAAGATATACTTATCTTTGAAAAAGAAAACAGAATCACACCAAGTCAAAGGATCCTAGATTTAGACCTCAAATGGATCTTAGAGACTATGAAGTCTAACTCCTTCATTCTGTAGATGAGGAAACTGATGTACAGAGAGAAGAAGAGATCTTGCTCTGATCAATGGACATAGATTTCACATGTAAAGTACAATAACTAATTTTAATAAGAAATCTAAAATCTAAAACTGATGATTCTTAGCATTTTTCCTGTATCCAGTATATCCTTTTCACCAGTGTGTCATTTTTTATCTGTTGGCAGCACTTTGTCTGGGCTGCTTCATAATCTCAAGTTGGGTACAAGAAAGAGAAATAATCTCAGGGTTCACATGTGTGCCATATAATACCACCTTTCTAAAACTAACTTACAAGCCCCCACTGCTGTGCTTCCCATTAACTAGTCCATGATAAATTATTCAGTAGGTCAACTAGCAAATTCTAAGCTACTTAATGTCCTTTTCCCTAAAGACAGAGACTCAGCCTACAACTTGAGGATGTTTCTCTAGTTTCCCCCTCAGGGTCTTAACTCTAAATTCTGTCATTTTTCTAACAGGAGTTGAGAGAATAGAGTCTTTCCATTCAACAATATTTCCTGATTCAGGAATGTGTCCCCTCAGTGAAAGACTTTAATTTATAGTGACCATCCTGTATCTTGCCATTTCTTTCTCGTATGTCTCTTTGTCACTAACCTATTTCAGGATCTCATTAGATCTTGCCTGGATTCCATGCCTCATGTTTCTTCTCAATCCAATTCATCCTCCATACAGTTGCCAAAATGGTTTTTCTGACCCCCATGCCTAGAAGGTTCTTTCTCCTCAAAACTGCCTCTTGTAGAGCTGGCTAGGTGGTGTAGTGGATAAAGCACCGGCCCTGGAGTCAGGAGTACCTGGGTTCAAATCCAGTCTCAGACACTTAATAATTACCTAGCTGTGTGGCCTTGGGCAAGACACTTAACCCCGTTTGTCTTGCAAAAATCTAAAAAAAAAAAAAAACTGCCTCTTGGAGACCCTAACTCCTTTCAAGGCTCAGTTTAAGTTACCTCTCCTACAAAGATTTTTTTTTTGCTAAAACATTGGTCTATTCCCTGCTCAGTAAACACAAGTGACTCCAATTACCTATACATGACTGTATGGTTGTTTAGAGAAGACTTGTACCTCTGGTATGAGGGCTGCTGAGCCCTTTTCAAGGCTATCTTCCATCTTTGGTGTCCACCTGATATCCAAGCTCACCTGTAACTCCAAGGAACTTTACCATGTGCAGCAATTACAACCTGGTAAACCATTTCACCAGACAGGCTAAACCAGATTGAAGATAAGGATTGGTGAGTTAAGGGGGTTTCTACCCAAGCATGTGAAGACTTCTCCCAGCAGAATGGATGAATAACAATTTGTTCTAACATCTATGAGGGCAATTGAAGCAGGCACTGTGGAGTTCTTAGAGCTTGGTTAGACATGCAAGATGCCAAGGTCATCCACTGTTTCTGGGCCATTACCAGTCTTCCAGACTCTTGCCTTGCTGCTATACTTTCATGACTCTTGAAAGAGAGATTGAGGTTGATGACTTCTGACAACTCTGACTCACTTAAATCCAGTATAAGTACAAGTTCAAAGATATCACTCATATCACTTTACTATTTTTTACCTACCTCTAAGGCCTATAGCAGCAGACAAGTGACAAAGCATCAGGTGCAGATTTACTGAGAGCTCTAGTCACAACCGTGCATATAGATGGGCCAGGCCATAGGGTTGTCTTCTTCTAAACTGAAACAGCAGTGGGATTCAGCAGCCCATGGTGTCTGAGCAACATTTTTGAATGTTGCTCACTTCTTGTCATGAGGAAGGGACTGGAAAAGGTACCCCAAAATAGCTACTTCACCTAATCCTAGCCTGCTTACTGTTGCAAGTAGGGATCCCATTCTCTAGTCAAATCACATAAAAATGTTCAAAAATGCTTATGAACAACATCAAATCCAGTAGACTGGAAAGATGAACAGCTCTTGTGAGAGAGCTCAGCAGGAGTCATATCCAAATAGCAAACCCTGAGTTCAAGGTTGGCAAATGAAGACCAGTTTACCAGAGCTGAATACAGATTTTTCTGGAGTGGTCACTGTGATGGCTGAGAAACTGGCATGAGTTTCACAATCAAAACTAATCTAGTCAACAAGCTTGCTTGCTTCCCCAAAATAGTGAATGACAAGCTCATGATAATGTGATCTCCATTTGCAGGAAAACATCACACCATCATTACTTCCATCTTGGTGAACCCTGATGAGATCAAAGAAAAATTTTATGAAGATTTCAACACCCTCATCACCAATGTGCCAAAAGAAGACAAACTTGTAATTCTGTGTGACTTTAATGCCAGAGAAGGCAAAGACTATCAGATATGACAGGGAGTCCTTAGGAGGAATAAAGTCAGAAACAGCCACAGCAATGTTCACTTACCCCTGAAGACTTGTGCATATCATGACGTTTTCATTACCAACACTGCCTTCCATTTACCTAAATAAATTTTCATGGATGTACCCTTGTAGCAAACATTAATATTTAACATACTATGTATTTTTAATAAGAAGAAACAGATAAGATCTTAGAATGAGGAAGGTTGTATGTAGCACAGAATGATAGCAGAACAAGGGCTTATCCTCTCCAAGACAATGAAACATTAATGCACTGTTGGGAGGAGTTGTGAAATGATTCAAATATTCTGTAGAGTAGTTTGGAACTATGTGCAATGTCCTGTAAGACCATGACCACCCTTTGAGTTTGCAATGTCACTGCCAGGTCTATATTCCAGAAGGGATGAAAAACAGGAAGGAAAAATACTTCTATGCATAAGGATAACTATAGCAACTTTTTTCTGGTGGCAAGTTGAGGGGATGCCTATCTGCTGGGGAATGACTGAACATTTTATGGAATGTGATTATGATGGAACATTATTCCGCTGTAAGAAATGATGAACAGGATGCTCTCAGTAAAACCTAGAAATATTTACAAGAGCAAATGCCATGGGAAATTTGTTATATACAAATAGCAATGTTGCAGGATGATTACCTGTGAATGACTTTCCTTTTCTCAGGAATGCTATGACCCAAGACATCTCTGAAGGACTTATTTTACCACAAGACCCAAATACCAATACCATTCATTCTCAAAAACAGGGTTGATGGTGTCTGAATATGGATTGAAGCATTAAAAAAGCATCCCTAAGGTAAAACAACTACCAGAAGACTTAATATCTACAAATTAGAATAATTTTCTGAATGAGAACAGCTTGTAGCTAATTTGGAGGGAAAGTTTAGCTAACACATGTGGACAACAATAGAGCAGAAAAGGAGTGGGAAGCTTTCAGAAATTTGGTGTACTGTACTACATTTACTTAATTAGGTCAGATCACTTGCAAACATCAAAATTGGTTTGATGAAAATGAAGGGGAAGTTCAGAAGCTGCTAAATGAAAACAATTAAGAGCTCAAAGAGTTTGCCAGAAGGACAGTTCATCTGTATCTAAAGAGGCAGCAACTCCATCAAAGTTCAAGTGGAGCTTAGAGAGATGTAGGATTCTTGGCTCAGTAAGAAGGCAGATGAAATTCAGTTTAACACTGATAGTAACAATTCAAAATTATTTTATATTGCACTAAAGACAATTTATGAATCAAAGACCTATGGTGCATCTCAACTACTTAGTGCTGATGGAGCCACATT
This sequence comes from Macrotis lagotis, assembly GCF_037893015.1. Taxonomy (NCBI): domain Eukaryota; kingdom Metazoa; phylum Chordata; class Mammalia; order Peramelemorphia; family Peramelidae; genus Macrotis; species Macrotis lagotis. Next base: position 213,285,417 of record NC_133662.1, read on the forward strand.
GATTAGTGATAAGGACATGATCCTGGTGAGATAGATTGAACACTTCCATAATGTTCTCAACAGACTATCATCAATCAATGATGAAGCCATTGACTGTAAACCTCAGGTTGAAATCAATTCCTCCCTAGCCCCACTTCCAACTAAATATGAGATTTTGAATGCCATTAGTTTCTTCTAGCATGACAAAGTACCTAGTACCAATTCTATTCTCATTGAGATTTATAAGGCATACAATCCACTGCTTCTACAAAAGTTGACTGAAATTTTCTGGGTTATATGACAAGAAGAGGTTATCCCCCAGGAGTTCAACAATGCCTCCATTGTACATAACTATAAAGGTCCTGTGAAAATCAAGAGTATCTTAGTCATTGCTAGAAATATTCTTTCCAGAGTCCTCCTTAATAGACTGATCCTTCACCTGAAATATGTTCATCTATCTAAGAGCCAGTATGGCTTCAAAAGGGTCAAGCAAAGGTTGTTATGCTATTTGTTACCTGAAGCTCTAGGAGAAATGCCAGGAGCAGAACAAAGATCTGTATACAATGTTTATATTGAAATGAAAAATCATGACAAAATTTGGCTGCCCAGAAAAGTTCGTTATGACACCATGCTTACCTGGGTTCTGAATAATGGACAATGTTTCCACGCTTTCCTGATCATCTGTGGAATGAAGTAGGGCATGCTTTTTAGCATGGTGCTTTCAACCATGTCAGACACTTTCAACAAAGCATCAGTGTTAGCTATCACACTGATGGTAAATTGTTTAACTTGAGAAGGTTACAAGCCAAGACTAAAGTGGAAGGAGAGTCAGTGGGTGACTTTTCATTCTAGATTATTGTGTTCTCAATACAAACTCTGAGACTGAGATGCAACAAAGCATGGATTAATTCTCTACAGCTTATGCTAATTTTCACCTAACAATTAGCACCAAAAAAACCAGAGGTTTTCCACCTGCCAATCCCACAGTATCCATATGGAACCATCAATTACAGCAAATGGAGAAATTTTGAATGCTGTGGATAAGTTAATTTGTCAGTATAGTTTCCAGGAACGTGCAAACAGAGGATCAGCATTTAGGAGACTCTGAAGAAAAATATGGGAGAGAATAGATATTAAACTGCTCAGCAAACTAAAAGTCTATAGAACTTTTGTGCTGACTTTATTGTTGTATGCCTGTGAAACCTAGACAATATACCAGAGCCATGCCAGGAAACTGAATCACTTCTATTTGAATTGCCTTAGGAAGATTCTGAAAATCATCTAGAAAGAAAAAGTACCAACCCTTTCTTGAGCTTAAATGGCAAACTTTCAAACCCTACTGCAGAGAGCTCAAGTCCAATGGATTGGCCATGTTGTTTGAATGCCAAACATCTGTTTGTCAAAAAGACTTTTACAGAAAACTCACTAAAGGCAAGTGATCAGAAGTAATACAAGGACACTCAATATCTCTCTGAAGAACTTTGAAAATGATTGTGAGGGGGTAGCTAGGTAGTGCAGTGGATAGAACTGGCCCTGGAATCAGTAGAAATTGAGTTCAAATTCAACCTCAGACATTTAATAATTACCTAGTTATGTGACCTTCAGCAAATCACTTAAACCCTTTGCCTTGGAAAAAAAAACAAAAAAAGAGAGGAAAGAATTATTGTGAGATGTAGGGTCACTGGCAAAGAACCACCCAGCATGGCCTGTCTTCATCAAAGCAGGTGTTGTGCTCCATGAACAAAACAGAATTGCAGAAGTTCAAAAAAAAATGTGAAATGCACAAATTTAAACATCTCCACTCCAAATGTTCATATGGACAATTGGTGCCCAACCTGAGACAGGGCTTTTTGAGATTTTAGTGGTCTGATTAGCCACAGCTGGACACACAGTACCTTGACCCTGAGTGGGATAAAGTCTGAGATTTCTTCAGTAGAATATTACAGATTAGAAAATAGGTGAACTAGGTGCCCCTCCTCCCTTGACAAAGTAACTTCTGGGATATTGGTGAAGAGTCAACTGACCCCATTTTATCTGTTGAAGTCTATATGTCCATTCAATTCCTGGGGTTGGAGGGACAATCCCGTTTCAGTTTGAATCATATGCTCTTTTCCTTAGATTAATTTATGCATGTAATTATGAAGACCACATTCCTCATTAATGAGGATGGGTCAGTGGGGGTAGGGATTGAGTTAGGATAAATGTGATTCTTGGGTCTTTTGCTTTTGCCTCAAGTCTCTCTAATTAATTGGGTTCTATTCCTGGAGAAAGGAATCAAACTTTTTCTTCATACCTTGAGAGATCTCTGAAATTTATTTAAGTGGCATTTGTCCCACACAACCCCAATACAGTGATGTCATTTTGGTTCTCTTTGAGAATGAAGAACAAACATTACCCCCTAGAACAAGGGTTCTTATACTTTGTGTAACAGACCCCTTTGGTAATCTGGTAAAATCTATGCATTCCTCAATATATTGTTTTAAATGCATAAAATAAAATACCTAGCCTTACAAAGACAATCAATTATATTGAAATACGGTAATAAATTTTATTTTTCAAAAGCAAGTCCACAAAACCCAGGTTAAGAATCCTACTCATAGGATTTAATATAAAATCCTTCATTTGGCATTTAAAGCTCCTCACACACTGGACCTTATTTTTCCATTCTCCTTACAATTGACTTTCCTCCCCATATTCCTTCTTCTAATCATACTGGCCTTACACACTATAATCCTTTCCATGACTCTGCACTGGCTGTCTCTCATTTTTGGAATGTTCTCTCTCCTAATCTCTGTTTTGTAGGATGTCTGGCTTACTTTAAGACCTAACTGAAGGTTGTTTAAATAGGTGACTGGGACTGCTTGAGGAGCATTCTGGGAAGGAGAAGGCTGAAGACAAGAACTGAAGAATCTGGCAACAATGGCTATATTCTCCATCCTAAGGGTGAGAAACCAGTAAAGCAACCCGTTTCCTCCCCAGAGTTTGCATCCAAAAAATGCTGGATGATTGACATCCAAGTAAATAGAAATGGAAGGCACTAAGTCATATATAATGATCCCTGCATGCTTTATATTGACTTAGTAAATCACAAATGAACTAGGTTCTATTGTATTTTTATTTATTTTGTTAACTATTTCTCATTTACATTTTAATGTGGTTCAGCAGCATCACTTGAGTTTTGCAAGCAGAGTGTAGATACTTTCAATTTGTACTAAATCTGCTTTGAGTGAGATGATCCCTCAAAGAAATATCCTCTTTCCTATAGGAGGAAAAGGTATGGATGAATTGGCGCTGTCACCTGAGCAATAAAAAGTAGTAACATCACTAGTGGCTATAGTTACCCTATCTTTTCAGATCCTCTCCCTCCCTGCATTGAGTATTCTTCTGGTCAATCCTCTCTTTTTTCTGTTCTGATAGTTGTTTAAGAAACAACAACAGCACACTATTTTAATGTGCTAACCTTGGATTTGGGGTTATTTGAGGAACACTGATAGTAGGAAGGGAAAGAGGGAGAGAGGGATACAGAAAGAGTTGAGAGAGAGAGAGAGAGAGAGAGAGAGAGAAGAGAGACTGGGCTGGAATCAACACAACAGACCCATTCAAGAATCATTCTGGAAGGCATACCCTTGGAACCAAAGTAACCAGGGCAACTAGTCTCCAGAACAACATCATTAGCATCTCATCGTTTTAAAAATAGAAGCAAGAGAATTATTACTAAAGATCTGAGAGAATGATTTATCATATACCCCTAGTTAGAATAGGATCCCAATCATGAGAACAGAAATATGGACAGAGAAGGATTTTGAGGCATTTTTTCTAAGACTTCCTCTACCTCTGGCACTCAACCCTAGTTACCAAAAGTGATGCCTGTGAGCCTCATTCTCTTACTCTTCATTTATTTCCTATCTATTGATTTATGGATATATTGTCTCTCTCATTAAAATGTAAACTCTTTGAGGACAAGGACTGTTTGTTTTTTTAAATTTTGCCTTTTTTGGTGTTTCCAAAGCTTAACACAGTGCCAAGCATATAATAAGGGCTGGCTAATTCTTGTTGATTGACTTATTCTCCTGTTGTCTTATGAAGATATAGGACAGGGAGAAGGTATAGAAGCAATTCAGGCAATGCAGGCAAAGTCATTGTCTCTCCTGGCTTACAATAATTTATCAGATGTAGAATAATTTGCTCATATCTGAAAGAGACTGAATAGGGAATAAAATGATCAGCTAGCATCTGAAAAGGACTGATCTTTTATAAAATATAGATGACAAGCAAATTAAATTATCTGAATATCTCAGTGCCTCTCTTCCTTTTAACTTAAAATATGACAATGTGCTGAAATCTGAAAGGGATACATACATTTGTTTCATGTAGCAATTTATCTTTTTCTGTGCTATAGACTCCTCTTGCAAACTGATGAGACCAAGGGGACCCCTTCTCAGAATAAATTTTTATATAATTATGTATTTATGTAATTAAATCCTAAATTTCTGTTGGAACTGTTCACAGTGAATCAGAAGGAACGATCCAGGGACACCCTGGAGGGCTCTCTTAAGAACTCTTGAATTGATCATAGGAGACATGGGCACAGGACCTCCCAGGAGGACATGCCCTCATCAGAGAGGGTGCTGTGCTCTAGAAGCAAGGCAGAATGGAAGCAGCTCAAAGGAAATGTGACATATGCAAGTTTAGAGTAACTATCCCAGGTGTTTATATGGACTATTTGTGCCCGAGCTGTGGTGGAGCATCCTGAGCTAGTACTGGCCTTATCATCCACGGTTTGGACACACTGCAATTTATCTCTAACAGCGATGTCATTCTTGATCTTCTTTAATAAGGAAGGACAAGAACCAACCAGTCCCCTATATGTTGCATAAAAAAGTGAAAATGACATGAAAAATGAAAGGACAAAACTGGTTGCACGGAAAGACTTATACTGCACTGATCAGCTTCTCTTTCCTCTTAAGGGATCTGTTCACTCTTCTTAGTTCTGATTCATTCTTTATGTTACTTTTTTTTAATTATTAAACTTGAGCAACTGTCCATGTTGGATCCATAAGACAATTTGAAGGGTCTTAAAGGACTGAATTGCAAGACATCTGAAAAATGAAAGCATCTTGAATTTTTGGCAAAAATCACAAGTCTTTTATTACCAAAAATAGGTATCTGGGGGAAGCTAGGTGATGCAGTGGATAGAGCACCAGTGCTGGAGTCAGGAGGACCTGAGTTCAAATCCTTTCTCAGACATTTAATAATTACCTAGCTGTGTGGCAAGCCACTTAACCCTATTTACCTTGCAAAAACATCTAAAAAATAGTATCTGAGGAAATATCAATAACTACTGACCTGCCTACTTTCTCATTTCTGAAAATTAATAATAATAATAGCATATATAGTGCTTTAAGGATGGCAAAGTATTTTACAAATATTAGCTCATTTTTATCCTCTCAGCAATCCTTGGTGGTAGGAACTTTTATTCCCATTTTACTGTTAAAGAACCTGAGGTCAAGAGGGGTTAAGTGGTCACACAGCTAGTAAGTATCTGAGTATGGATTTGAACCAAAGTTATCCCAACTGTAGGTCCACTTTGACTAGAATGTCAAAATTCATGAAGCTGTGTCATATGAAAGAAAAAGAACATGAGTTATCATGGTTTCATGGGAAGTCTAGAGGGATGGGTAATTCAGATATGGGAGGGAATAAATATTTATTAAGAGCCTACCATATACCAGACATCGTGTTAAGCACTTTGAAAATATGATCCCATTTGATCCTCACAACAATCCTGGAGAGTAAGTGCTATTGCTACCTTCATTTTATAGTTGAGGGAAATGAGGTAGAATGACTTACCCAGGATTATACAGTTAGTATATGTCTTTAAGGTCAATTTTGAATTCAAGATGTTTGTATCCAGATGCTTAGATATATCCGTCCTAGATTCTTCTCTGCTGGTTTACATAGTTCAAGTTGGATCATAGAATCACAAAGGTAGAGTTGGCCTTTTGGGCAACCATTCCTAGGTTCCAGCTTCTGTATAGCCATTGAAATATGAGATTGTTTATCTTGTTTTTTTAATCTTTCTTTTCAGAAGTATTGAATATTGGTAGATGGTGTGTGTGTGTGTGTGTGTGTGCATTTGTGTGTGCACACATGTGTGTGTGTGTGTGTGTGTGTGTGTGTGTGTATGTTTGTGAGGGGCATATAATCAGCCATTCCCCAGTGTCCACAGAAATAGCTGGAAGGACCCTGAGTGTGGGAGTGTTGGTGTAACAGTGACAGGTTGGTCTCCTAGCTCCTCTCTCAAGACACTCCATCCATCACTTATCAGACTGATGAATTCCTTTGATCCTTTGATGTAGCTTGGTGGGGTGGATTGCAACCACCCGTGTCCTCCATAGGCCACTGACCTCCAGGAATGTCCCAGCATCAGAACCTGCCAAAGCCCTTATAGAAGGTAAGGTCTATCTTTAATTCTGTCAGCTTACATTTCCCCTAAAGAAAGGATTGTTAGTTCTCCATGGTCCATCCGTTTTTCTCTTCTGAAATGACAGGCACACTTTAAGGATGCCTCTAGGTCAGCTCCCACCATGGCCTTCCCCAGTGTTTAACAGACTAGGAGGTACTCAGGTCCTAACTCTGAAGACTTCTCCCCCACTTCTCTTTTCCTGGCTTTGTTATGCATATTGCTCCATGGTGATTGATTGCCTATCCTAAACTTGAATGAAAGTTGGCAAGAGTGAAAAGGAAGCTGGATCTCTGCCAGGGATTAGAATAAAGGCTTCCAGTAAAAGAAAATATATGTAAAAATACTATATGTAGAATCTATCATTGTTATTATTATTATATGAGACCTCAACAATTATTCCAACCTTCTTTTCTTATGAATTGTAGAAATTAAAGCAGTAAAAATTGATATGGTAACATGCCAAAGTCACCCAAATACTAATCAGCAAAACTGGGGTTTGAACCTAGGTCTTTTGACTGCAGGACCAATGCTATAGGTATAACTGCTTTTCTTGGGGCTGTAATGTCTCTTATAATTCCACCTCTATGTCCTCGCTTGTTACTATTGCTGCCCTTAATGGTTTGGACTCAGCTCAGATTTTCAAGATTAGAGTGACCCTTTATGAATGACATACTTTTCTCTGGTGCAATTCCTTACTAAGGAGAGTTATTCTGGTAACTGAAAAAATGGGTGAGAAAATTTAATTTAATTTAATTCAATCAATATTTAAATGCCTCTCAGAGGCAAAGTCCTATACTGGGCCTGAGGGCATGAAAATAGATCTCACAGAGGCCCTGTTCTTATATAGTTTAAAATTGCAATAAGAGGAAAAGATATACCCTCAAAATAAACTTGGAAGGTTGTAGTAAGTGTGGAAGGAGAAGGTAGGAGAGAGGGACATGATCAGAGGAGTTTCCCAACAACACAATGAGCTTTCTAGAAGAGACTTTGGGATTTTAATTGTATCTTCCTATAAAGGATTTGTACATACTCCATTTAGTTTGAGGGACTGGGAATGAAGTAGTTTGATTGGTGTAATGTATTATTTGTGTGGGATCACATAAATGGGTCACACGCCCTATTTTCAAGGAGCCAAGGAGAGTGTCTTAGAAAGGCAGACCAGTATAAAATATTGAAAACATTTCACTGTTTTATGCTTCTCCGTTTTAGAATAGACCTGGGTCCCAGAGGTGAACTTTCACTTCTAATAGCCAATAATGGCTACCTATCAGATCTTCACATGCTCATTCATCCATGCCCAAACTTGGACATAAAGTTCCTGGCCTCATTGGAGAAGCAATGGGCAAATCTCCACTTGAGAGACAGCAATTGTGGAGAGGGAAACCACATGGACTAAAAGGTGGAAGTTTTAAAACCCCAGCTTCTTCTATAGAGGAAAAATGACTTCCTAAGTGCATCAACTCTGCAATTTCTGGAAAGAGAAGGGGGAGTTCTTGGGTAGCGCTAGCATCTTAAAGAGATATGAGGATGTCTGGAATTGTCTTCTAATGGGAACCAAAAGATTTTGAGCAGCACTAGCCTCTCAGAGAGCAGAGAAAAAAAGGTATATGGCTCTAGAAGTTGCAGGAGAAACTAGGGAGTTAAAGCAATGACATGAAGAAACAGAGGACATGAACAATGCTGCTAGTCACTCAGACAATACAGGTTCAATGGAAAGTAGGGGCCTGGAAAGTTCAAGCTTTCAGCATGGCTTCATTAAGCATCATGCTTGTGTGGGTCCCTGGGGATAATATAAGACTCACAAAACTATCTGGGAGTTGCTGACTATCAACCTTAAGATCATTTCACTTTTGAGAGCAGTAGGAGAATCTAAAGCCCCTCCTGGACCACTGCCTTGTCATAGGGGAGAGACTTGCGCAGCTCAGTGAGTTATGCCAGAATAGACAGGTCAGAGTGAGAATTCAGATAGATGATCCCAGAAGATGAGCTCCTCAGATGCCATAAAGGAAGAGCAGAGGACAACTATAAGCAACTCTAGTACTAATGAAGTTGCTGGGCCAAACTGAAAGGAAGCTCAGTTGTAAATGTTTCTGGTAATGAAAGGAAAGTCTAATGTTATAAAGATCAATATTGCATAGAGGGGCAGCTAGGTGGCGCAGTGGATAGAGCACCAGCCCTGGAGTCAGGAGTACCTGGGTTCAAATCTGGTCTCAGACACTTAATAATTACCTAGCTGTGTGGCCTTGGGCAAGCCACTTAACCCCATTTGCCTTGCAAAAAAAAAATAGCAAAATGACTGCCAGATGAAGCTTTACAAGGAGCTGAGGGAAGAAGGAAAGCAAAAGGGAAAAGAGAAAGGGGAAAAATATACTCAACTGAATTCAGAATCCCAGAGGATAGCAAGAATATATCAGAAGGTTTTGTTAAATGAGTAATGCAAAAAAATTGAAGAAAACAATAGCATGGGAAAGATGAAATCTCTTCAACCAATTTAGATATTTCAAGGGAAAGTTTTATGCAGCAAGATAAAGACAAAAGTGGTGGGGACTTAAGAGGTAGAAGACATTAAGAAGAGGTGGGGAGGAGCAGCTAGGTGGTGCAGTGGATAGAGCACTGGCCCTGGAGTCAGGAGTACCTGAGTTCAAATCCAACCTCAGACACTTAAAGATTACCTAGCTGTGTGACCTTGGGTAAGCCACTTAACCCCATTTGCCTTCCAAAAAACTTTAAAAAAAAAAAAGAGGTGGTGAGAATACATAGATGGGTGTGGTTACTGATCCAGAGCCAGACATACTAGAGAATGAAGCTAAGTGCACCTTAGGAAGCACTGCTAACAATAAAGTGAGTACAGGTGATGGAATTCCAGCTGAACTATTTAAAATCCTGAAAGACAATGCTATTAAAGTACTGCACTTTAATAAATCTGGAGAGATCAGCAGTGGCCACTGGATTGGAAAAGATCGGTTTATGCTCCAGTCCTAAAGAAAGGTAAGGCCTGAGAACATTCAAATTACCAAACAATTGCTCTTATGAAACTCATCAACAAGGTTACACTTAAGATTCTGCAAGCTTGGCTTCAGCAATAAGTGAACCAAGAATTACTAGAAAAGCAGGCTAGTTTTCAGAGAGGTAGAGGAATTAGAGACCAAATTGCCAATATTTCCTGGATTAGGGAGAAAAGAAGGGTGTGCCAGAAAAACATCTACTATTGTGTGATTGACTACACCGAAGTCTTTTCCCTGTGGATCGAAACAGTGTGGTAGGTCCTCAAAATTATGGGAGTACTAGATCATTTTACTTGTTTCCTGAGGAAACTGTAGGCAGGCCAAGAAGCAATAATTAGAACCAAACATGGAACAACTAATTGGTTTAAGATTGAAAAAGGAGCACATCAAAGTTCTATATTGTCACTTTGTCTAACTTCTATAGAGTACGTACATAATTTGAAATGCCAGGCTGGACAAATCAAAAAGAGTGCTGGGAGAAATATTAATTTCAGATATGCAGACAATACACTCCGATGAATTAAGAAGCCTCTTGATGAGGGTGAAAGAGGGGAGTATAAAAACTGCCTTGAAGCTTTATATTAAAAGCAAACAACAACAACAAAAGCTATCCACTAAGATCTTGATAACTGATCTCATCACTTCCTGGCAAAGAGAGGGAAAAGAAATGGAAGCAATGTCATATTTCTTACTCTTGAGCTCAAAGACCACTGCAGATGGAGACTTCAGTAAGGAAAGTAAAGACACTTGGCTCCCTGCAAAGAAAGTTATGGCAAATCTGAACAGTATGCTAAAAAGCAGAAAAATCACCTTGCCTCCAAATGTTCACATTGTCAAAGCATTGTTTTTTTTTTCCAGTAGCAATGTATGGATGTGAGAGTTGGACTACAAAAAAAGAGAGAAGGCCCTACAGAAATGAGGCTTTCAAATTGTGAAAAAATGTGGACAGACTTTTGAGTCTCTTGAACAGCAAGGAAATTAGATCAGCCTATACTTAAAGAAATTAATTCAGACTACACTGAAGTTGAAGCTTAAATACTTTGGTGATATAATGAGAAGACAGGACTAATTGTAAAAGATCCTGTTATTGGGAAAGATTGAAGGCAAGAGGAGAAGGGGATGGCAGAGGATGAGATGGATTGATAATGTCATGGAACAAATGAACATTAGCTTGAACAGACTTCAGGACATAATGGAGGAAAGAAAGGTCTGGTGCCCATAGGGTCAAAAAAAATCAGACATGTGTGAATGAATGAACCACAACATATGTCTGAAGGACTCAAGAACAGTCCCACCCCCACTTTCACCCCACCCCCAGGGAAAGGTGAGACTTGCCAAAGAGGGAAAAATATATTGATTGTGTATGAGTATGTCCCTTAGATATTTTCTGCTTTTTATTATGGAGTGGAATAAAGGTTGACCTTTCCATAATGGAGACATTATTACCAGGAGTGCCATTAGGGATCGAAAAAGCTCTTAGCTATTAGCTTTGGTCAAAGAATATTCTAGAATTGTTTAGAGGTAACTCTGGGTGGAGGCAAAATAAGCTGAAGGTAAATTGATTTCATGGGATCATAGATTTATAACTAGAAGGTACTATACAGATGAGAGGAAAGGAAAAAGCATTTTTTTAAGTTCTTATTTTGTCAGGTATTGTGCACTTTACAAATATTATCTCATTTAATCCTTACAATAACTCTGCTAGCCAGGTGGTATTATTATCACCCTTTCTGAGGGAGGTGAAGTGCCTTGCCCAGAGTCACACACTTTAATAAGAATAATAGCAGCTATGATTTATACTAAGCACTATGTAATTTTTACCTCACTTGATCCTGATAGCAATCCTGAAAGGTGAGTACTATTTTTATCACCATTTTACATTTGGGAAAACCGAAACAAATAGAAGTTGTCATTTTTCCACTTACTTCATAGACATTTAGGCTGAATTTGAACTCAGATCTTCCTGACTCCAGGTCCTGTGCTTTATCCAACAAGCTGTCCAACTTCTTCATTTTAAAACTGAAAAAAACTGAGACTCAAGAGAGGTTAAAACATGCCCAAAGGCCTATAGACAGCAAAATGGCAAAATAGACATTAGAATCCAGAACCTCTGATTACAATTCAGCATTCCTCCCACTGCAGGCTTTGAGAGAGTTGCTTCCAAGGTTGAACCTAAACTCTGTAAGGTCAGAATTTGAGATACTGGTCCATGGGTTATAAGTACAAAGTTTTTCAAAGGAAGTACTAGGGGAAATTTGAATGAGGAAATACTATTTTCACCTGGGTATGGTGATGACTTAATTCTGGAAGGATGGGAGGAGCTCTAATAGGTAAAGATGATATCTTTGTATATCTCTTTAAGGTTTAAAAGGCATTCTTTGAGGATTATCATATAATATCCAGCTAATAAAGGAGGAAATGAATACTCACAAAGGTTAAGTGATTCTCCCAGGATCACTCACCTGGTAAATATGCAAATTCACATGTTAACCTGAGTCGACTAATTCTAAGGAAGTGGGAGGAAAGAAGAGGGAGGAGGTTGAGCAAGTAGGTGAGCATGTTAAGTAATACCAGGCAGAGTATAGTAGAGTTTGACTAGAATGTATATGTGAAGATAAATAGCTTGAAAAAAGGATTGGAAAGAAAGTTTAAATCAAAAGCCTTGAAAACCAGGATATAGGATTTGCTATGTAGACAATAAGGAGTCACAGATAATCTGATATGATAATCAAGTAATTATAAACATGTCTAATCTCAATTAATATAATTCCAGAAGGCCCAGACAGCTCACTGACTCAATCAATCAAAAGTATAGACAGATGGGAACAAGTCTTTCATTGATTTGAGGAAAATAAAATGCTGTGATATTAGATAAAGACAGGAAATATCTTTTAATTGTCCAAAATTGTTGGACTTGCCTCGGGGCCTATAGGAAAGTTTGGAATCAATTCCAACAGCAAGCCAGTTTACTGGTAAAAGAGCTACATTCAAGTTTCTGAAAGAGAATTATTTTGAGGCAAAATTTTCTCTCTTTCCTTCCTTTCTGCCATGGTCAATCGATCCTGGGTTTCTATCAGAGGTCTCACCAGTGACCATAATCAGTAATTGAGTCCACTAGAACATAGATGAGATGAACATAGCTAGTGATTTTTGTAAACTTTGTCTCCTCAAAGCTAAGCAGAAGCTAATATCTTCTTGGGTTTCTTTTCATTTTCAAAGAAGACCATGACATCAGGAAGGTGATTCCATGATAACAAGCAAGCAAATTGGATTTGAGTGAGGGGGTGATGTGCTAAGTCAACAACCCCACTTTCTCCTCCAGAGCCATCTGGATCAAGTGGCCAGATAAGAATCAGGACTGGAGATGGTCCTGGATAGGAGGCAATCAGGGTAAAATGACTTGCCCAAGGTCACACAGCTAGTAAGAGTTAAGTGTCTGAGACTGGGTTCGAATAACTCCCATCTTCCTGAATTCAAGGCCAGTGCTCTCTCTCCACTGTGCCACCTAGCTTCTCTTTTAAGCAAAAACTGAGAAGTGTCAGTCACATTGGAAAAATGACCTCATCTAGAAGAGGACTGGCCCACCCAATAGCAATACCTCTCTCTTTTTGAAGAGCCAGGCCAGCAGACAGATTTGTTCATTACTTATGCTAGGTGTACAGTGAATTTTGTGAGTACCATACAAAAGAGGAAAAGAATTTCCAGTAACCAGGAGTTGAGAGGCATCTTTTCATATGTATTCCCTATGCATGTATCTCACTTGTTCTCTTAGTTGGAGCCCACTCTCCCAAAGAGACTTGTGCATACAAGGAGATAGTGTCTCAGTCTCATCCTCACCCCAATTTAGGAGGTATTTTTGTACCAATGGTTCTTACTATGCCATATAAGTGAATACTTTTGCTAAAAAGTAATTGAGGATCCAGCTAATAATCATTGAAAAGTACACTGTGGGTGCTCATGATTAACATTATAGGATAGAAACTCAGTTTCTTATGGTTATCTTTAGAACCTTGAGGGAAATTGTAGTCAACTACCCTCCGTAGCTAAGAGTTATGGAAGTGGTCTCAGGGTATACTCCCAGCATTTAAAATTAGTTCATAGATATAAAAGGATCTCAGTCAACTCATTTTTTTTTTAGTTTTTGCAAGGCAATGGGGTTAAGTGGCTTGCCCAAGGCCACATGGCTAGGTAATTATTAAGTGTCTGAGGTCAAATTTGAACTCAGGTCCTCCTGACTCCAGGGCTGGTGCTCTGTCCACTGCACCACCTAGCCACCCCTCAACCCCTTCATTTTATAGATGGAGAATCTAAGATCAAGGAGGTTTAGTGACTTAATCCTATAAATCTTTATGGATCCTTGATACTTTATCAATGTAGAATGGTGTCTCTGAGATGCACAGTTTTTGAAAGTTGTTTTGAATGAACATTGAAAAGTTTAAATGATTTGCTCAAGAACCTGGGACTTCTTGACACTGAAGCCTGTTTTTCTACCTAACTTAGCCACACTGCCTTTGCAGCCTGATAATAGCAGGAGATTTGAACCTAAATCTCTTGCCCTCATAGCCAATGCTCTTTTCAATCACCTTATTTGAAGAAACTCTCCAGTCACTTTAAACCAGCAGTTTTCAAAGTATGGCCTGAAGACAGCCAGGGGGTCCTTGAAACTCTGTGGGTCTTCTAGGTCAAAGTTGTTTTCATAATAATACCAGAATGTTTTCATTTTGAAAGCAGTAAATAGATAGATAAAAATCCACTTAAAGATCTTTGGGGCTTTTTTAAAAATGTTTTTATTTCTAATATACAGTAAATATGATGAATATGATTCATATAAAAGGTAATTTTTAATAGTGGAAAGGGGTCAAGTTTGAGAACCACCGGGCTAGTGGATGAATGAGGCTGGTTCTTATTTGTAAAACCTTCTCACCCAAATCCATCCATTACACTATCCAGCATCCACCAGGCCCTTCTTTATCTAGCTATGTTTGCATAGACCCTTCTTGCACTCCATTTGACAGGTAGGCTTCCAAAGAGCAGAAATGATCCTGAATCGTCCCTTCATACCCCTGGGACTCAGCGGGGACCCCAGGAAGGATCTGCCGGTGATTTCACAAGCTCATGGACGTGAGCACTCAGCGCCCCCGGGCCAGGCCGGGCCAGGCCGGGCCAGGCTGGAGGAGGCGGGCGGTGCTGGGGGTGCCCAGGGCGCCCCTGACTTGCTCCCCACCCTCGGGCCCTCCAGACCCCCTCCCAGCGGGCTGCACAAGAGTCGGCTGTGCCTCGGGGGAGGGGGCGCAGACAATGACTGTGGAGCAGCCGGGCCACTGCCCCCCAAGGCCGGGTCTCAGCTCACTAAGGGGGGCAGAAGGCGTGCCCTCTGCAGCGCCCGGCCCCCCTTTCCCCCGGGGCCTTGCCCTTGCGCTTGCTGGGCTTCGTGTTTCCATGTCATTAGCCCCCCACTGGGGCGGAGCGCCCTTCCTCCCCGGGTTCAAGGCCAGCTTCCCCGTCTCCAGTCCTGCTTCACAGCGGGTCCCTGGCCCCAGCTGACTCCGGAGGGCAAGGGGAGGCTGGGGGCTCGGCGCAGACCCCCCGCCACGCCGCGGCTGGAGGCCGGTGGGCCTGTTTGTGAGTCTGCGGAGGCAGCAGCCCGCAGGCATCCGTACGCGCGGGTCGCCGGGCTGAGTCGCCGCGGCGGGCGGGCCGGGCGGGCCGGGCGGCCCGGGGCAGCGGGGCCGGCGCTGCCCCTCCGCTCCTGCGAGGGCTCGGCGCGCCCCCTGGCGCCCCGCGGGGCTGGAGGCGCCAACGGCCGGCGGGGGCGGGGCGGCGCGGGGCGGAGCCGGGGAGCGGGGCGGCGCGTGCGCGTTGGCGTCCCCTCCCCTCCCCCGCCCCGCGGCGCCTCGGCGCCGGCTCCCCGGGCTCTGCCCGTCCGTGACGCGCCCCCGGCGGCCTCTGCCCTGACGGCGCGTCCCTGCGTGCGTGCTGGCGTGCGGCGCGCCGGCGTGCGGCGGAGGCGGCGCGGGCCGAGCAGAGCGCGCCGCTCCTGAGGTGCCCGGGCGCGGCGCGGCGCAGCGGACGGGCCGCCGGCGCCGCCACCTCAGCGTGGGCTCGGCCGAGCCGCGGGCTCCGCCGTCCGCCCGTCCCGACGCGCGGGAGGCCCGAGGCCCGGGGCCGGCATGTCGGTGGCGGAGGCGGTGCCGCTGCCCGCGGCCGGGGTCGGCGAGGAGCTGAAGCAGACCCAGGAGAAGGAGGACGCCGAGAAGTACTCGTTCATGGCCACGGTCACCAAGGCGCCCAAGAAGGTGCGGGGGCGGGCGGGGGCGCGGCGGGGCCCCGTGTGCGGGCCGCCCTTTGTCCCGGCGCCGGGCCCGCCCCGGCCTCCACGTCGGCGGCCCGGGCCGGGGGCGCCACGGAGGAGCCGCAGCCCCGGGGTGGTGGGGGGCGCCCGCAGGTCCGCGCCGCCTCGTTTCGTTGTGCGTGGCGGCTCGCCTGGAGGACGCGGCCGGCGCGGCCCGGGGCCCCGCACACGGGGGCCGCTCGGGATTGCCCCGAGCCCCTTCTGGAGCCCGCGACCCCGGGCTTGTAGCCGGGCCGCGGGGGCCGGCGCTTCTGCACCTGATCCCGAGCAAAACAAGCGGCCTCCCACTCGGCTGTTTGGGAGGCCTTCTGCCCGGCAGGTCAGCGGCCCAGTTAGGAAGCACAAAGCCCCCATTGTGCTTGCTCTGTCTGTCCTCCGGGGCCAGGTCTTACCGGGGAAAGCCTGTGTTTCCTTTTAAAAGGATTGAGGGAGTTGTTCTTTGTGCTCTCCGGGAGCCTAATCTCCTTCTCCGGGGCTGTAACCCTTTGTATTCTGTATTATTCACTCGAGTGACTGTCCCTTTACACATAGAAGGTTTATTTTTAGTTAAGCTTTCCGATGAGTCAGTGGTAAAGCTGCGGAGCTACCTTAGAATTATAAAGCCAGAAGAGAACGGAGAGATCATCTAGTTCAACCCCCTCACTTTGCAGAGGAGGAGACTCGGAGAAGTCAGCATCCAAGCTCCGCGGCGTGGGGTCCGAGGCCGGAGCCCAGGGCTTCTGGATCCCAGCACCTTGGACTGCTTCCCTGCTGTGCCAGCTTCTCAGAGCCTGGCTCCTTTGGATGGCTCTCACAGGTCTTAGGTCCCATGGGTCTTCTGAACCTGGACTATCCCTGTACTTGTAACCTACAAGTTTATTTACCGAGACACCGTCTCTGCCTGAAAGGACTGGCTGCCTAGCGATCCGTGCTTAAGTGCTCGTGGTCTCAGACTCCTGGTCTCATTAAGCAAAAAGCTACTCAGTCTCTAGGAGGAAGAGGGTGGGTTTTCATTTGCTTGTAAACTTGTCCTTATGGTTCTCATTAAGTTTGTCCTTTTTGAGTTTTATTGTTCAGCAACAATTTAACACAGTGCTTTATGATGACTAATTATTCTTTCCCCTAGTGATAACCAGGAACATTTATTTTGTTAATGGAGCCATCGAGGACTGGTTCAAGGTCACATACAAAGTCCAGCAAAGAGTCCTGGTGTTAAGGGCTTCACAGTGTTACATCAACCTCTGACTTACTTTTGTAACCCTGGCATGTATGAATAACTTGATTTCCTTCTCTCTAGAAAAGCTAGAAGGGCACAAGCGATATAATAAAATTAATTTCCAAATCCAATGGCCTGTTTTCAGTCCTTGACCTTTCTTTAGCATTTACCACAGCTGACAGCTACCTTTTCTTGTGTACCTTTGTCCTTCCTTGGCTTCAGAAATATCAGGCTCTCCTGCTTCTGACACCTTTCTTGTCTCAGTGGTTCCTTGTCTTCCCTGACTTCAGTACCTTCACAAGGTAGATGTTCCTCCCCTGAGTCTGCCCTTGGTCCTGTTTTTATTCTCTTCCTTGGTGATAACATTTACTTTAGTGGCTTCAGATGAGGAAACAGGCACAAGAATCTTGATACAAGGGCTCCCAAATGTGACTTATACAACTGGTTCCTATGTTCCCCCTCTCCCCAGTCCTCATGTCCTTTCATTTCTTCTCTGAATCTTTGCTGATTCATCATGTTCCTGAAGACTTTGTCCTGGGAACTCCTTTCACTTTTTACTTTCTCCCCTGGTGATCTCAATTCCCAAGAGTTTATTTGTCATCTTTTCTTAGATAACTCTCCAAAATAATATAAAGTATCTCATTTCTCCTGTACATTAGTACTGCATTACTAGTTGTCTGCTCAGTACCTCAAACTGCATGTTTCACCAACCTCTCAGATTCTATATGGCCAAACTGGAATTCATCATCTTTCCTGCCAAACTTTCCCCTTCAAACTTAGCAGATCTATTATTATCCTGTCACCCAGGTTTATAACTTCAGAGAGATTTTATGCCATGCCCGTTGTCAATTGCTTGCAGAACCCTATAATTCTAACTATAAAATATCTCTCCACTCATTCATCCTTCAAGTTCAGGCTCATCACCTTTCCCTTGGAATGTTGTTTTCAGTCATTTCCTATAATAAAACACACATTTAACCTGACATCTAAAGCTCTGGCTCCCATGTTTCTCTAGCCATATCTAACATTCTACTAAGCTGGACAATGGTATCCTGAACTTAGTATTCCATCATATGCCATCATACATTTGTACAAGTTAGGCTTCCTGCCTGGAGCTCTGCTTGTCAAGATTATTATTATTTTTTTTTTTGGTATGAGACTCCCTTTAGCTGTTTACCTACTTCAAAAAACTTTTGATTCCCTATCTCCTTCCACTATTAATGCCCTTTCCCTTTTCTGATTACCTTCTGTGTAATCTGCATACATGTTTTATTGCTGCAGTGAACCTACAGAACAAGGATCTTTTCACTTTTGTCATTGTATGCTTATGGCCTAGCTTAATGTTTTACATAGTTAAAAAATAGATATTTTGTACAGGATATCTTAATCTGGTATCCCACAGTAAACTCAAATTCAACTTGTCCAAAACCAAGGATATTCTTTTTAGATTTTATACTTCTGTCCATCTCATATTTTTTTTTAAGGATTTTGCAAGGCACATGGGGTTAAGTGGCTTGCCCAAGGCCACAAAGCTAGGTAATTATTAAGTGTCTGAGGTCAGATTTGAACTCAGGTACTCCTGACTCCAGGGCCAGTGCTCTATCCACTGCTCCACCTAGCTGCCCCCATCACATATATTTTCACAGTCATTGTGATGCCACATAAAGAGTACTAGAGTCATTGGAGAGAGACTTGTATTTGGGTTCTCTTCTGCCTTCAGCATCTTATTAAGTAGGTGATCATTTTACCCTTTATTTCCTCTTCTATAAAGTAGGGCTAATAATACTTGTACTAATCTCTATTGTTTTCAAGGCCTTTCAGTTTTCTCTCATCACTCAATAAATGATTCCACTTTTACATTTTCTCCCTTCCTTTCCTCCTATCCTCCCTTGTAGCTTTTCTAGTTTAGGTCTTCATTTCCATGTACTTTGAACTATTGTAGTACTTTTAAAAGTTTTCCTGCCTCTGTTTATTTCCATTTAGGTCATCCTTCATGGCACTGGTAGACTAATTTTTCTGATGCTTCGGCTTACTTTCTCAGACTCATTTCATATTATTTCCCTTCAGATACTACTTAGCTGCAGCCAAGGTAGACTATTAGTTATTCTCCCTACATGGCAGATTATTTCCTATGCCTTCCATTACTATTCTCTGTTGTTATGAACCACCCTTACCTTATGTCTGCCGTTCATCATCATCATTCTTTTCCATCAAGGCTCAGTTTTCCTGAACTTTGGAGCAGTTCTCTCTGTTATACTTTGCCCCATAATATTCTCTTTATATTATAATTAATGTATATTATATGCATATTATAATTAACGTATATTTTGTACCCTCTAGCAGAATGTGAATTCTTTGTGGGAAGGGACTGTCATTTAAAAATTGGGTTATAACCCAAATTTCTGGCACAGGACTTTGCATATTATAGGATTTTAAAGTAGGATTCAAATCCTAACACTTGACTAGCCATGTGACTTTTGCAAGTCATTTTACCTTTGTAAATCTCTTTTAAAAAATCACCAGTAAAATGAAGCTAGTGCTTGTTGAACCCTACCTTACAGGATCATTATGTGGTTCAAGTCAAAGAATGTATGTGAATCCCTTAACAACCCCTTGCATACTGCCAGTTATTAAATATTGAAATATAAATCTGGGAGTGCCAGTCTACTTCATAAACAGTAGTGACATCATATCAGTGATCCAGTCAGATTCAACTCTTGTTTCAAATTCTCAGCTCTGCACAATCTTACATTACTTAGTTTTCCAGCCTTATCTCATGTTACTCTCCTTTCCAAATATGCTACAGCCAACTAGACTACTTTTTCACGGGAGGTATTAAATCAGTGTATGTTGAATTAAATTGAACAAACACCTCTATAAATTGTCCTCATAAATTATTAATGTTAAAAAAAACCCAAGTCTTCTATAGTCCTGAAATTCCTTAGGAGATAGGGTAGTTCTGGGACTAATAGAAATATAAAGATTTGTAATTTTCTATAGAAGTCATGGAGCTAAACAGAACCGCTCACATGTAAAGTGTAAAAATGAACAGACCTATAGTTTCATATTCTTGCTTTGAGATCTAAACAGTTGTGGGTATGATTGTCAAATCTTTGAAGTTCAAGTAGATGAGTTTCAATGGCCACATTATTTTATATATATGTATACATACACATAGTAATAGATAAGCGTATTGATATTCATTTCAAAAATACTTTTCTAAAACATTAGACTCAAATCAGGAAACCTGGATTTAAGTTCTGTCTTTTGGCCCATTGTGATCCTGAAACAAGTTATTTAACTTTGTTGTGCCTTCATTTCCTCATCTGTTAATAGAAATAATAATTTTGCTCTCTGACTTACAGCACTCTTTAAACATTAATGTACTATTATTGTCATATTTCATGTTTGATTTGGAGAGGGGAACGAGGGAATACTTTGTTAAATCAGTATCAATAAATCAATACAATTATTGAATTTATATGATTATTTTGAAAATCATTATCTTCTGATCCACTTGGCATTACGTAGTCATCAGGTATTGAATGGTTTTATAATCTTAGTCTCAGTAACATCGCAGGATTATGTTGTCCTTGGGTCTTCATATCCTGACATTATGTCAAATTCTTATTAGCCAAATCCCAAGATTGAATGAGGATGGTTCTGGACTCATTTAGGTTCCTCTGGTTCCGCAGTAATGGGACTGAGGCAATTAACCTCATGACTCAGACTATGTTGTGCTTTAAAATGGGCAGGATATGATTGGCTTGAAGTATCTGTCCATTGCATTTTCTGCACTCTGTAATTTCTAAACATTTGAGAATAAATCTGATTAATACTTTGTGTTGTAAATTGGAGTGTTTTGGAGGCATAAACACATTGAATATTGAAAATTGAACCATGTTGAATAGATATTTAACTTAGGTAGCATGTCATTTGGGTCTGTTACATCTTCTGAAAAGGACCAGATTAGAGCCTGATGAGTGTTACTTAATGTGTTAGACTGGTAGGTGTAATCCAGGATGTTTATGGGGTTTCATTTAGGATTTTTCCCTCAATGAACTTTACTGGATGTAGCTTTCGTAGAAGTTTATCTATGTCAGACTGATGGTGTCCTTATGTGTGAGGCCTCTGCAGTTTGTCTTTGGTGTCTTCTATCCAGAGTTGATGTGATAGGATAGTAGTTTTTACAGGACTTTCCTCTTGGAGTCTTAATTATCTCTTTTTAATTCTTATCTGAGACCAAAATCAGTTCTTCTGTACAGATACTGAACACCCCTCTTTCCAGTAGTAGGTTAATTGTTGTAGACTAGAATTCAAATTTTTTGAGTCATTTAGCTTGCACAAAGGGAAAAAAAATCTCCATTTTATTCTCCACTCCCTGGGTTCCTGACTGTTGGGCATTTTAAGAAAATCTATCTTAAACCCCTCCCACCTTCTTTTATCAATCTATTGACTCCTAGTTATTTAAAAAAACCTAGACACTCCATCTCTCCCCTTAGGGCATTTTCTCTGACTGTCCTCCAGGCCTAGAATATTGTCCTTTCTCTTCTTGCCTCCTGGCTTCTCTGACTTCTTTTGAGTCCAAGCTAAAACTCCTCCTTCTACAGGAAGCCTTTTGGAATCCTTCTACTACCTTCCCTCTTACAATTATTTCCTATTTATATTATATAGCTTGTTTATACACATTTATTTGCTTGTCTCCCCCATTAGATTGTGAGCTCCTTGAGTGAGCACAAGGACTTTGCCTTTTTTTGTATTTCCAGTGCTTAGTTCAGTAACTGGTACTTAATAGAAACTTAGTAACTGACTGGCCAGCCACACTCTCTCACAAAAGGTTTTTTTTTTTTACTTTTGCAAGGCAACAGGGTTTAGTGACTTGCCTAAGGTCACACAGCTAGGTAAATTATTAAGCAGCTGAAGTTGGATTTGAACTCAGGTCCTCCTGACTCCAGGGCCAGTGCTCTATCTACTGCACCACCTAGGTGCCCCTTCACACAAATATTTCACATGGATTTAGTCAGTTAACATTTATTGATCACAGCCTATACAAGTAGAACTTGATTTTATTAAGCAACAGGAATGTGGAAATCAGTGGGGAAAACCTAGATTGAAATGGGACCCCCAAAGGTCATCTAGCTTATCCACATTTAAGACCTAGTAGGGTTAAGCATCAAGAAAATGACCTCTCCCATGCCTTGACTCAAGAGCCTCTGTAGTATTTGAATGGGGCTCTCCATTCTGGTTGAGCCTCTGGCAGATCCTCTTCTGTGCAGGCTTCAGTTTTCACATTTGTGAAATGAGGAGTTTGGACTAGGTATGTCTAAGATGCATCTCATTCTAACTTCTCTACAAAATTAGATCTCACCCATTAGCATCGGCAACTAAGCTGTTGAATAATCAAATTTCGAGTATAGTTAATTAGTTAATGTCCTTTTTGACTAGAGGTGTCCAGTGGAGGGCCTCAGAGATCTAGTAGCAGTGTGAATATGATCTTGGAGTGCATTGGGTGAATCAAGAAAGGAATTGTTTCGCTGGATATTGGGAGCCAGGGTCTCTAAGCTGTTTGACACAGTCGCAGCAAGAAGACTCAAGGCAGTCACACTGCCTGGTGGAACAACATTTCCTTCTTCAATATATATAGGGATTTCATAATGTTGAAGCCTTTTGTATGCTGAATGACCTGAGAGGCAGTCCTGTTAAATTTGGACAGAGTTTACAATCTGTTTTATTCAAGGAATTTTTCTGAAATCCTTCCTTAATAGTCATTCCAGTATTAGGGTGAGTAAATATTGTAATCAATAATAAACCTATAAATATCGGTATGCATGAAATCCCTATGTATATTGAAGAAGGAAATGTTGTTCCATCAGGCAGTGTTGACTGCCTTGAGTCTTCTTGCTGCGACTGTGTCAAACAGCTTAGAGACCCTGGCTCCCAACAGCTGGGTTCTACTTTGGTCAAAACACATCCGGCAATTAACTGTATTCACTTGGTTTCCATGGTGATGCCTCTTATTGATTGGCATTTGACGATCAACCTAGGAAATATCAAAAGACTTCACCAAGTTGGCCACAGGTTGATGAACTGATCTGATCAGAGCAATTCTAGAAAAAACATCTGCCAAGTATTAAAGCATGTGTGATGTTTTGGTGGTAGAGAAGGCTCAAACCTGTAAAATCATGAATCCCAGAAGAACTTAAGCACTGATTGCCTCCCACCACCATCAGTAGTAGGCACCTCTTTGTTCAGTTTCTACTTCGACCCACTTGCCTCCATTGTCATTTTGTTGCTTGGCTCTCCCACTATGCTCCTCTTTGAAAGTCTTTATTCTTTTCTATTTATGTAATACACAAAGCAGAGATGTTCTGCTTACTTTGTGCTTCCGGGCAGCAAACTTAATTGTGCAAAGGATGATATGAAGCATAGAACTTAGATACCTGTGGGTGGATAAGGGACATTCCCCTGACCAGTAAAAATAGGGGAATGGTTCAGGTAGGCACGACATAGATTGCAAGTAGACTAGAAGATTTGGATGTAGCAAGAACTTTTTATTGGACTAAATGATCCTTGTTTTGTTGTTTCTAACGTTCTTGAATTATAGTTCAAGGAACTCTTGATAGTATTTTGGATTGTACCTGTGATTTAATGGGTTTAGGGATCTCTTGGTGTAGAATGTCCTCAACCAGTGCAGACAACAGAGAGGTACTTTCTCTGCAACTGTCAAAAAGGTGCCCAGAACAGTGAGAAGTCAAGTGACCTGCCAGAGTCACAGTCTGAAGTCGCACTTGAACCCAGGTCATTCTGCCTCCAAGGCCTGCTCTCTATCCACTAGGCCACACTATCAGAGAACTGCAATCTTAGCTGCAGTTTATTAGTTGGAACAACCTGAGATATAAATAATAAGTGTTTATTATTGAGGAGGATTTGAGGAAATAATAAGCAAAAGTATGTTAAAACTACTACCAGCCTATCCAGAGGGAGCCCCTTCCTCTGCCCCCCCCCTTTCCTTTCCCATCTTGAGGGCCTGCCAGACAAATGCCTTGTTTCCCTGCCAGAATATTCTGTCACTTGACCTAGAGGAGCGCTTTGTGCTTTCCCATTCCAGGCTTGGCCAGTTTGCTTCTCTTTAGAGCTTCAATCTGTGCTCAGTTATGCAAAGGAAATGAAGGTTAAGTAGAGGGGGCTTTGGGCTGCTCACTGTTCCATACTGTCCCCTTACAGACTTACTTGAGCCAGGGTCTCATGCAACCTGAAAAGCTTCCCAAGCTATAGCAAACCTTGTGAGCTCTCTCTTTCTTGCCCTCTTCTCTTGAACCCCCAAAAGATGGCATCAGTTGAAATCCCTCTGAGGCTGTTTACTCAACAAGGTGCTGAGGAGAATGCTGATATGTTACTGCTGCTTTGCAGTATGGTTCAGACAGCACTGCTCTGTGTGTGGGAAGTGGTATGAGGAGGAAGAGCAGGAAGGCCTGGAATTGATGGGCACAGCAAGCAATGTTTACCTGAATAAGTTCAACCATCAGAATGAGGCAGTGTCTGTCACTGTTTTGGCTGACTCTGAGATTGGGGCAATATGTTACATGTTTATGAATCTCCTCTTATTCCTTTTAGTATTTTAAAGATCTTTAATTTCATTCAGTGGTCCCTCCCTTTGCCAATCTGGATTGCATCCTCTCCATTCCTTAGATGTTGTAGTCCAAACATAATACTCATATGTATATCTATTTCTAAGTGTATATATAAGTACCTTCCTATCCTTGATGATAAGCAGCTAAGACTATCTAAAAGGACTTTTCAGCAAACGATTACTCATTTGCCTGGAATCATTGCTCCTTTGCCTGGAATCATTGCTCCTGGATATGAGAATGAATTTTCATTCTGCATCTTGCCTTTAAGTCCTCAGAACACTACTGAAGGTCTCCATGTCTTTGCTATACCTTTGGGATCTTTCCCAATTTCCCAGGGACCTCATTAGAGATGCCTTTAGGGTTCAACTCAGGAACTGACGTTGTTCTGGGTGCTGACATTTCAGCAGAAGTTTTTTAAAGTTGTTTTGTATTGCTGCCTCAGCCTTGCTCCCTGTTATCAGATCTTTGGGTCACCCTGGGGTTCTAGATTATAAATGTGGCAGATTCACTATACTAATTGTCAGTGAAGACATCAAATGTTTTTGCTTCCTCATCTCAGAAATAATTTGTTTTCAAAGGGGTAGAGTAGTATCTTTTTGTTTGACTTTAGATTTTCTTCATAATATGTATCTAAATCTTACTCTTAATTTGACTTTCCCCCTTAGCTTTTAGTTTCTGCAGCTATATGTGGTCTTCCATGAAACTTGGCCATATGGTACCTTGTATTGCCTCACTCCCCCTTATCTTTCTTGCATATTTAAAAAATGACATTTTTCTATTGTGTGAGTAGGGGTTATTTTGTTCTTTGTATTGGTGTCCCCAGCTCCTTGGAGACCTTGGTACATAGGCATTTAATATGTACTTGTTGATTGATTGACATCTGAATTGCTATGAGCCACAGAAATAGGAGAGTCCTGTAAATTTTCAAATGGCAAAACAGTATTATATCCTGCCAGAGGGTAGTGGTTCATTACACTGTACATTTGACAGTTATAATATAGCCAGCATGATATAAGGAGAAACTTGAATTTCCTAATGGAGATTGAATCTTGGGCCCTCCAGCACTGGGGACATCATGCATTTTGGTTTTCCCTAGACAAAAATGAGAACTTGAAGATTTGTGATAATGCTTTTAATTTAAATGGGAGTGGAGGGGGGTGGTGTATGTGGATAGGATCTGTGACAAAAGTAGTTCTTGGGGGCCTGAAACCAGTGGAACAGCTTGACCTCGTGAAGAGTTGAAGAGAGCATAGAAATGACTGTATTTGCATAATTGATCAGAATTGCTCAGATAAACAAACATGTACATATCCATCATCTTTGTTGACAAATCCTGATCTTGAAGGTGAAATATTTGTATATGACCTGGATGTCTTTGATTAACATAAATTTTCTTTTAGGTCAGCAATATTCTGGGAGATGGATCTATCCCTATCTTAGACAAGAGCCAAGTGTGTCAAGAAACTTTTGGCACTCAAGGAGTCTGTTTTGTTTTGTTCTTTATGTCAATTTTTATTTTGTTTGTCTTTTGCCTTTGTTTTGATTCAAGTAGCACTAGAGTGAATGAACCTCTAGGTCTTCCTGCTTTGGAAGAAGAACTTGGTACTTTCCTTCACAGATGGTAGGTGTGTCCAATTGCTCTGATAACTGAGTTCCTTCCCTGTGTTCAGGGGGCATCCAAGTTAGAGAATACAGTTCGATGCCTAATGTCTGGGAACTAGGTCTTTGAGCAGGCAGAACACAAAGGTTTCAGATTCACATCTCTTGGAGGACAGTCCAGCTGTCCTGTGGTGCTGGACCAAATGAATTGTGAATGCTAATTACATTGATCAATACGGTGGCCTCGGTAACAGGCTTGTGGCTGCTTTAGAATCTGTTTATTCCAGATTTGTAATAGAAAAGAGACTAAACTGGTAGGGGACATGATGTTCTTACTGTAGCAAGCTGCATTGTAATGCCAGGGGAAGAAACAAACTGGAAGTAGCTGATCCTATGGACATCCCTATACAAGGATTTCCGGAGGAGAAATATGAATATTCTGGGTGGTTTATTGCCCTTGTCTATCAGTCATAAATGAATCGGGGAGTGGAGAAGGAAGTCTTGGTTTAGCACTGGAAGTGAGAAAGAAGTGCTAAAAACCCAAAGACTGGATAAAGAATACCCATTTGGGGAAGATTCCTCTCATTATATTCCTTAATTTGTGTTGTTTGGAATTGGAAGTTTGTGAAAAAAGATAGGTCCTTGGCCCCTGTCAGTCAGCCAAAGGAGTCCCTCCAGCCTGTCAAGTAGGGGGTTCAGAATTCTGCACATTCTCTTCTGGCTCCACAGGGAGAGGCTTAGCTGAGTACGGAGCATGTTTGGAATGAGTTCACCTTGCCAATTCTTACCAAACTTGGATTGAGTTATTGTGAATATAGTCTTGGATCTCTGTTAGACAAATTCTCTCAATATTCTTTTGATCTTTTTGGATAGGTGTGTTATCTATTTCTGGCAGATGAAGTAGAGTCTTGGCCTTCCTGCCCCTTTTTTTCCCCAACCCTCTTTTCTTCACTAAAGTAGGGGTTTTGGATTATGCAGCAAGGCCAAATGTATTAAGATGGAGTCTTTTTCCAGAAACTGGGTAAAATCTGGGCTGGAGTTACATTCTAGATACTACATCAAAGACTTTTGAAACCTTTGGGTCTATAAGAGATGGCGGATCTTTCTCAAAGTGGAACAATCTAAAATGACTCTTTTACTTCCTCATTCCATTCAATTCATTTTTCTCCTCTTCTTTTTTGTGTAGTAAGGCATGATCTAAAGTGGTATCCTTATGACAACTACGTGCTTACTATGTTTCATGACCAAAAAATAATCTTTTATAGGGGAACCCAAGCCTCTGCTAAATATATAGTGCATGTGGATGCAATTGTTTCTATTCCTTTCCCAGAAACCACAAGGTTGAGGTGGGGGGTTGTATCCAATTCAAATTGGATTTCGACATATTGTCTCCTTGGATCATAAATCGAGAACTGGTGAAGACCTTAGACCACAGCTCACTCAACTTTCTTATTTTTATCCCAGATAAATAAACTGAGATCCAGAGAGCTTTAGTGACTTAGCCAGTGTCACAGAGGTAGGAATACACAATAACCCTACTAATTTGGTGTTGTCCCAGAGAGATGAGGTGACAACTGACTTGGGATGTAGGTCTCTCCTGACTCAAATCTTAGTGCTCTTCCTATTGTGCCGCACTGCCTAAGCAAGCCCCTGAAACTATTGAAGTCATTTTCTTCTGGGACCAACTTACATGAGTGAGCCATTTTGGAAAAACATCACATAACTTATTGCCAAAAATGGCAGTAGATCTATGGGAAAATGGCTGCCACCCAACTTTGATCACCTTACTTCATTTAATATTTTGAAAAAGACCAACATTTTTCAATTATCAAGTATTTTGTTTTTTTCCCTCCTCATAAACATAGAGGGTGAAATCCCTTGTAACACATAAGCATAATTAAGTAAGACAAATTCTCACATTGGTCACATCCAAAACTTGATGGCCTGGTTTGAATAGTAGTTCATCATCTCTTTGTTATATGAGTAGCATTCTCTGTTATCAGTCCTCTCTAATCAGTGATTGATCATTGTGTTAACCAGAGTATTCCATGTTACACTCAGAAAATATGGAAACAGAAGGTTCTTTTTTTTTTTTTAAGATTTTTCAAGGCAATGGGGCTAATTGGCTTGCCCAAGGCCACATGGCTAGGTAATTATTAAGTGTCTGAGGTCGGATTTGAACCCAGGTACTCCTGACTCCAAGGCCAGTGCTCTATTCACTGCACCACCTAGCTGCCCCTCATAAGATTCTTTAATGGAATTATTAGCATTATCAAAACTCTGTTAGAGAAAGGATCATTAAGTGGTATGATGTCAAAGCACTGAAGACAATTAAAGATAGGATCATGAGGTCTCAGTTCTAGACTTAGGCCTCAGAGGCCCCCCTAGTTCAACTCCCTCTTGACAGGGGAGGAAGCCAGAGTGATTTGCCCAAAGTCACACACTAGCCGTCTCAGAAGAACTTGAGCCTGGACTGGTATGAATCTTAGGATTTGCTCTTTTCTTCTGTAAGATATAAGCTCTTTGGGAGCATGGCTCTTTTTATTTTTGTCTTTGTGTCCTCAAAGCCTGGGACAGAACCTGGTACACTTAATAAATGCTCAGCCTTGTGGCATCAAGGACAGCTACCTGTCTCAAACTCATCTGAATGTCTCTGACATGCTGCTTAGTTTGCAAATCTGTTTTAAAATAAATGAATTCAGAGAATTGTAAATCTAAACATTGTTCACAATATGTAAAATATATATATATATGGGCCAGCATAATTTGAAACTAACTGAAGTAGCAAATCCAAGAGCAGGTGACTTCATTCTTCCAACGTAATTTTTAAAGTTATTTGACCTTTCCCCCCAACTTGATTGTATTCAGTATTTTCCTTAAATCAAAATTTAAATTGGAAAATTAAGACTAATTGAGAATTTTCATTTTCTTGTCTTCTCAACAGATTATAAGCTCACTGAAGTGGTTGCCTTGCTCTATACTTTTTCTGTGCCTCTCAGTTGCTAGTTAGATTGATTTCAGATGAAAAACTTTCCCTAGAGATAAACAAAAGCAAGTTCCACGAAGTCGATAGTAGTTTCTGTACTTCTGGAATGAAAAATGTATTATCACATAATTTCATTTGTTGTTAAAGTAGAATTGACAGAAACATGTGCTGTTATTCATTTGTTTTATTTGTTTCCATTTTCTTTAGAATTCTGATGCCAGGTGATCTAATAAAATTACCCAAACTATGAACTATTGGTCCCTAAAGAAGTTGGAATGGAGATATTTTAGTCTTGTTCTGTATAGAAATTATTTGCCAATCTATTCACATTTACAAAAGCAACATTTTACTACTTTAGTTACTATTTAACTTTTAGATCCTTAAAACTAAATTTCTTTTCTCTACTGTTACATTCTGATGGTGTTTCCCTCCTGTTCTTTTTAACCCTTATGCTTTTTAAGGGAGTGGTGATTAGTGGTTTAAAAAGCAGATGGTTCTGTTTTATTCACCTGTGTGAGAGTATTGCCCACTTGATCCTCAACTCCCATCTATAAGAATATAAATAAAGTAGTACATTTATCGGTTGCCATTTGGTGACTTTCAGCTTTAGCGAAGCATAACCTCTCTTGATATTCCAGTGGTTCTATGATCCTCTTTATGTAACTTTTTCCTCCAACAGTTCAGGGCACAAGCTCTCATGGGTTACCTATCCTATGCAATTCTTATTCATGCCCTCTCAATTAATTTTGCTGATCCACAACTGTGATTCATTCTTTCAAGAAGTACCACATTAGGCTAGGTTTGTTGAAGAACAATTTTAATATCAACTCAGGGAGGGTGCTAGATCAGAGGAAGGAAAGTACTGCCTTTACAGTATTGGCTACTTGATAAAATAACAGAAAACCTAATTAGTTCTTTCTAGACTTTGACCCTGATATCTGATAGATTACTTTTTGCCCTAAATTATTTCTCAAAAGTATAGTTTGACCTAGAGATTTACCTATGGTATGCACATCCCATGAACCCCTGGCAAGCTTTTATTTTGAAGAGCTCATCGCAGTATATATACTAGTATACGTTTAATCCATGACTTTCGTTGATTAGAGATGGTCTGTGCAGACACAGAAATGAGAGATTGAGTGTCATGAGCATTGATCTCCAAGTAGCTAGATAATAGAGTATGTGGAGGGAGAGCCTGGGGACAGAGAGACTAGGTATGTCACAGATGGCTGTGACAGTGAGCCAGGCAAGGGGGTTGTGAATGTGCAGGTACAAACAAGATTACATATATGGGGTGAGAGAAAGGGAAGAGGAGAGGATGACATCAGAGCCAAGCAAGAGGTTGATGAATATCTGAGAAGAACTGTAAGTAGAGAGAAGGGAACATATGCAAGAGATGTTGTGCAGGTACAAACAAGATCCATATCTGGGGTAAGGGAAAAGGAAGAGGAGAGGATGACATCAAGGTGTTTGGGAAGACTGTGTGGCCTTAACAGTCATAAGAACCCATGGAAGGAGATAGAATTTAGGATGAAAGATAGAATTTGTTTTGGTCAGGGTGAGTTTGAAGTGCTAATGGGAAATTCAGTTTTATGTATCTATGAAAATGCAGGACCGTAGCTCAGAAGAAAGACAGGCTGAATATATGTGTGTCTGGGAATCATTTGCTTAGGGATGGGAATGTTAACTGAGATTTTACTGAACTGTCTCTAACCTGAGAACAAAGCAGACCAGAGATAGTGCCAGTAACAAAGTGATTTATTCATTACTTGCTTTGTAAGGAACCCAAGACTGGAAGTGCAACAGCATCTTGGGGCCCATCTCAGGGGGAACTTGGACCTGCTCCATTTTCAACCTAATTTGGTTCTTCTCTTCTTGGTTAGGTAACTTGGTGGTGATCTCCAAATGTACTGCACTGGAATTAGTACAAACATCTAACTGGTTTTTTACCCTACCACAGCTTCAGCTCCGGAAACTCAAGTGATCCACCAGCCTTAGTCTTCCCATAACAAGAATTACACTACTACACTTGGCCCAACTTAAGAATTTTTTGAAAAGACATGACATATTTATAGTTGGTAGATAGGTGGATATGGAGAGCTTGAACTTGAAAAGAGGGAAGGGTGGGAAGGGATGGTGGGGGGACCTGCTGGAGACATCAGGAGGAGATAGTATCAAGGGTATGTTAGAGAGATTAGGGAGGTTTGTCTTGTTAAGGAGTACTACCTCTGTGAGATTTTAGAGTGAAGGATAGGGGGAAACATGTGTGAAAGGAAGTTTGTGATGAATGATTTCAATTTTTTTGAAGCATGAGGTACCACATTGAGGAAGAAGGGTTGGGGTACCATGGGAGACTTCAGGAGAGATTAAAAGTTTTGCAATAGTTACTGGAGTGAAGAGAATAGTGACTCAATTAAGGAAGCTACAGCGAGTCCCAGTTGAAATTAGATAGCAAATTTATAGTGAACTATTACAGTTTCATGGAGTTTGTCTAGGAGTGATCAGTGATAGGACAAGGGGGCTAGGAATTTGGAAGTAGAGAGTAGTATAAAGTAAATTTTGTTTCTGAAGGCTAGATAAAATGTCAGAAGGCCTAAGTTCTTTCTAGACTTTGACCCTGGTATCTGATAGATTACTTTTTTCCCTAAATTATTTGTCTAGGGGCGAAAGTGTAGATGTTACTGGGACAGTGACTTGGAAGAGAACTGAGAGGTAACAGGAATGGAGGTCATGGTAAAATTGAAGACTGTGATTTAAGGGTTATAAGGCAATGGAAAGTATAGAATGATGAAACATTATGATCCAATAAAGGAATTTGGAGTTTTTGATCAAGTGAGTGGCAAGATATATGGTGGAGGAATAAGTCATGAAAACCAAGTAGACTGAAGAACTGTGAAGTTAGGGTAGTTGAGGGAGCATAAGTTGAAGATTCCTAATATGGATAGAAAATGGATAGGAGTGAAAGACTGTGAGTCAGGCACTATTGTTTGTCCTTTGTTCTTGAAGATGACCTTGACTTCAGGAAGGGGAAGGTGATTCATGACTTGCAAGTGAATTGGATTTAAGTAAGAGAGGGCTTTGCAAAGTCACCAGCCTCACTCTCTCCTCCTGAGCCATCTGAATTCAATGGCCAGATGTAAATCAGAGCAACTGGAGATGGTCCTGGGTGCAATGACCTTTTTTAAACTAAGAATTTCAATTGGTCCCAGTTTGACTGTGGCAATGACCATTCTGTGGCTAAGAAATGAGGCAAAAAATAGTCAATCTGGGAAGGGAAGACAGAAACAATTGCTAATTTGCATTCACTTTGATTATATAGAACCCAGATCATGACCATGGACCTATTCAGTGAGAGTCAGAATGATTTAAGTGATAGGGTGTGGACCTTAAAAAAAAAATTAAGCTCATAAAGCCCTCAAGATGTCTTACGAGATTTCAGGGATCAAAATTCATATTTCTTTGGACACAGATAAAGCGTATGACTTCCTACATGGACAGAGAAACAGGAGAGAAAAGAGGGGGAAGGAGGGCGAGTAAGGAGAAAAAGAAAGAAGGCTAGAGTAAATTGTGTTGCCTAGCTGGAACTGGAACTGATCCCAATTGGTTCCTCAGTGGGGCAGCTACTACTACTTACAAGTTGTTGCTTGTCCTTCCTACTGTGACATGGGGAATGAGATATCATGACTTGCAAGTGAATTGAATTTAACTGAGTCAGGGCTGTGCAGTCCTATGGGGCACTGAAGTCTTTGAGGGAAAAATATCCAGTGGTTGACAGATAACAGCCAACCACCAGGAGTTGAATTTGATGATAAATTTGAATAGCATGAACATTGAAGGGGAGGTTACTTAGTGAAAGAGGTAAATCCAAAATGGACGTGGAGTAAGGAGCATTCCAACTCCTCTGCTGTGACCAAGGAATGAAAGTGTAGCCAATACTGGAAAGGATGGTGAGGAAAATCAAATTATGGTGAGAGCTATGTGCCAGTTAGAAGTAGAAGGTGGAAGGGGTGAGAAAAAGAAGAGGATTAAGATAAAAGAAACTTTATTATTAGCTTTCTTAACTGCCATTATTGATAAATGGGCTTTCTACCCACCTTTCAGTGGACTCCAGCTCTCTTTGCTGTGAAGAATTTGGACAGAAATATATGTGCAATTCAGAAATTTGTTTTACTTGGCAAGACATGTTCATAATGAATTTTATTTTTCTTTCTCAAGGGGACTGTGTTGGGGCCCCAATTAATGAGCCCTTCTCTTAACATTGGGATCTGCTCTGAGTGTCCTTTCTGGGTCACAATTAAAACCTAACTATGACTGACAAACCCCAATCTCCTACCTCATGCCCAAAGCCTTTGATCTTCTATGTCTTTGTTATCAGAATACACAAAATAGGGTTATCTCTTTTAACCTTATGCAAGTATCAGGTCAAGTGCTTCCGGCACCTGGAGTATTCTTTGATGTGCAAAAACCCTTTTTCAAGCTTGTGTTGTAACTCTATTAAAGGGTCTGTCCTTTTGGAGGCACCAACTTCTGACCTTCAGGTCCACAGCTATTTGTCTGAGATCATGTCTTCTCTCTTCCTATCCCCTCTTTCCCTATGTAAAGGAGGGTATGTCTTATATCCTTTATCAGATAGGACAGCAAAGATATCTCCTAGCTCTCAACCCCCTGTTCTAGCACAGTGCCCAATAAAATGCCAACATGCCTGGGAGAGAGCTCCTGTCGCATAAATTCCTTCTCAGACCAGTGCCAACCCCAATATTATGGTGATGTGAACCCCAACAAATGGAGTGAGGAATGAAAATGGGGGAGAATGTAGACCTGAAAATGAAGTAAAATTCCATTTTAAAAAAGTATTGTATTTATGAAGTTTGGTTTTTTGAACCCGTCTAAAACTTTACATTTATTCTTATTAAATTTCATCCTTTTGGATTTGGTGCAAGGTTCTACCCTGTTAAGATGTTTTTGAATCCTAACTATTGTCCATTGTGTTAACAATCTCTCCCACTTTGGTTCATCTGGAAATCTGACCAACAGACCATCATCTGGCATGAATGGATACTATGAAAGATTTATGTAAAGGCATAGACAAAAATGGTTTGAAGAAGAAAGATGATTTGGTGGAGTTGTAATTTACACTGCTTACAGGAGTCTTCTCACTCATAAGATCCTGGGTCCATCATATATCTTAGAAGAAAAGAAAATTATCCCATTTTCATTGTTTCCCAACCAATATCAAAACTCTTCAGTATAACAGAAAGTTCCATTATTCTGTTATCCTTAATTTCCTCCTATCTGTTCACAATCTGGAGATTTGAATTAGGGATAACTTTGGTGGGGAGAGTAAAGGGAAAGAGGCTGGCTATAAGACTAGTCTATATGTACATAGATCTGTGTGTGATTGTAAGTGGAAGGTGTGAATGGCGAGGGAAGGAGATGGGGATAAATGAAAAGATAGCTGGACTGCTCGAAGGTCTACCCCAGCATTTTCCCAGGAGTGTAGAGGTCTGCTATAATAAAAGCAGCAGGAGACCTGACTTAAAAACCTGGGTGTGGGGCCTGACTTTTCCACTGTCAGTTCCCATTATCCTTGCCTTCAAAGTAGGGATAGTATTACATTGCTCTTGTCACAAGACTGTGAGGAAAGTTCTTTAAACTGTAGGCACTATGTTAATATGAGTAATGGTAGTTACAAATTGAAGCAGGAGAAATTTTCCCTGTTAGAACGGACAGATATTCTTTCTTTCTTTTCACACCCTCTGTACTCTTTGTGGGCCTAAATTGAATGTCTTCACCAGAACACTTAAGACAACTAAATATATTTTTTTAAGTTTATTTTTAATGAAAGTATGGGTAAGGCATGAAAGCAAACAATGGTGCCCTGATGCAGGGGTTCACATGTTCCGTACTTCACCTTGATTTCCCATCTGGATTGACAAGAGGATCAGATTGAGTCCCATTTTGAAGGGAATGTTCCTCCTGGTGGTGTGTGGAATTGGACTCTTAGCTGTGTGTATGTTGTATCCTGTTACTGTTGAGACATGACCTGGGAGAGGAGTGGGGGTGGAGGGGAGGCTTGCTTTGATTAGTCAGCCCCCATCTCCAAGAACTCAAGCCCCATCTGGGGAGACTGAGAACTTAAGAAACTTGAGACAGGGAGAGGGCAGAGTTGGTACGAGGGCAGGGAGCAGCCAGAACCTGCTGAGACGAAAAAGACCAGTTTATGTGCTGGGGAACGGGAGAGGTGGTTGCAGACTAGTTGTGAATTTTTTTGACTGGGCTAAACGTTTGTTGAATTTTCTAAGGAGGTGTGCCAAAAATTTCTTGGTGTTAGAGAAGAGGAAAACTTTGAGAGGACTTTACTTTATTGTAGATCATACTGGGATCCATCAACGTAGTTTTCTACAGCTAACACTAAAGCTTTTGGATGGAATTCTTTTGAGATGAGAGTTGAGCCAATCTCTGGTAAGTATGAGGAAAATTGATATTTATATGAGGCTGCTTTCATTCAGACTGTTAGATCTCTTTGTCCTGGGAGAATGCAGGTGAGGGAGGGTCAGAGTGGACTATGGAGCTGGGTTTAGGGGAGACATTCTCCAAGTATATAGGGAAGTATATAGGGAAGGGAATATCAAACTTTCTGGAGGTGAGTACTTTTTTCCCCACATGTGCCCAATGTGCAGTGTAATTAATCCTAACTATATAGCAAGCACTTTCCTTGCAACCTTGAAATAGGTAGTGTATTAGCTGTGCTTTGTAAGAGAAAAGGAAGCTCTGAGATTTTACAGCCTAAAGTATCTGCCATGGGATTTGAATCCTAGCCTCTCTTTTCTGTTAGGCCATCCCACTAGTCAGCTACAGCTCTAAGTCTCTTATTATTCATCTCTTGAGGCTTTTAGTTTTTCTGAGTTTTCCATGATCCCTTCTTTGAGCTGAATCAACTTTATCACATAATGTTAAGTTACACCCAGAATTAGTGCTGCTTAAGCAAGACTTTTGGCATTCTCTATCTTGGCCTAATTTCAAGCTAGAGACAGTTTGCTATTATAATGGTCAATCTTGCTTTTTAATTATCTTGATTTTAGCAAATAAAACTGGATTTAGACTTGATATTTAGGAGAAAGGACCAGACTGACCCGAGCTTTGCTGGCATGATGTTAACTTGAGTAGAATTTGATGTTCTTATTTATTCATTTGTGAGTGAGACTTTTTAGGAGTTTGTAGACATATAAACAGCAGTTTTAAGGAAAAAGCAAGTTTATTCATGAATGCTTTATTAACTTTAAAGATTTTTGTGAATATCAGAACACCCCTTCCTCCCCTTTTCTCTCCTCCTCTAATCCAGGGAGTCTCTCATCATGCTAGATAATAAGATAAAAAGAAGCAAATTATTTAGTTAAAATAAAAATACTCTGCTTGACTAAATTTGACTATAGTTAGGCAGTTGTCAGTTGTGTAACTAGATTGGTGACCCAAACTATTTTTAATCTTTGTTACTTCATTTAAATTTTCATATTTAACTGGTAAACTTTGGGAGTTCTGCCCCTTTTGAAAGGCTTTTCTTGAGATCAAGTTCCACTAGAAAGAGCTTGTGACAACAAAAGATTTACTTTTGGGCTGTGGTGCCTTTTAGTTTTTCTTGTGAAGGTGAATAAATGTGAGCACCTCTGCCTCTGACCATCATCAGAGCTGGCACTGATGCTTTAAATGTAGTTTAGGACCCAGGAAAATTGAGATTAAATGCTGGGCCATTTATAAACAATGAGACTATCAACATCAAGAGAGGACAAAATTCTTTTTTTCATGATCTATTGGGATTTTGTGCCCTTGATATGTGGAAAGCGTCTGTTTTTGAGAAATGGGGAGGTTAGGGGCAATACACTGGATTAGTAAGCTGCTTTGTGATGCTGTCTAATATTTTTAGTTTAGACAGATTTTGCTAAGCTCTGGAGTACTGATGAGCTCTGTTAATACGAATATGGAGATTAATTCATTCTTCATTTGTGATAAAGAAATACATTGATGACTTTCAAAAAACCTCTTTTGAAAAACAATTTAAATCTAAAATCTAATTGCAAATGACACCTCCCTTTCACAACCCAAGGGTAGGTGGTGTCTGGGAACATGGCCAGAATCTTTTGAAAAGAGATGAGGTAGGGAGGGAGACAGAACAGCAGTTAGAGAAGAGCAGCTTCTGGATATGCTGGCATAGGGAGGCTGGTGAAGAAAGAGATGCCACAGTGGGCTGTTGGGAGTATTGATTGCTTTGACTGTGGGTTGTTGTTTTTCCCACCAAAAATAACAGCATATCAGGATAAAGGATACTACCTAAGAACTGAATATAATCTCTTTAGTAAAACTAGCTCTGCTTACTGTTTAAGTCATGTGATACTGACTGGAAATCCTATCTGGAAGGGCACATGCTGACCTGTGGAACACTTCAGTAAGGATTTTCTTAAAGGCAGCTCTGCTGTTGGCATTTAATCAACTTTAAAATTAAAGTTTAAAATTAAAGTATCCTTTGACTTGTCTTTCAGGCAATTTGCTAATCAAGCTCTAGTGCCAGTGGCTACGGGTCTGTGTTTAGAGTCCTCATTTCATGACTATTAGGGGTAACTTTCCTTTCTTGAATGAATAGCAGGTTTTTCCTTAGTCCATGTTCTCATACCAGATTTGAGTTTACTGTTTAAGAAAAGTGACTTGGTAATGTTCATACAAAAGAGGAAGAAGTTTTGTAAAAGGGGGGGGGGTTGAGGAATGAAAAGACCATTCCCTTACATGTCTTTAGAAATTGTCTGAGTTGAGACCTTCCAAGGCCCAATGTGGCTCTCCATTCCTCCTTTTACACCCCCCCCCAATTTACCTACTATAAACATATCTTTTCAATTAGATGTTATGTTAAACAGGATTTTAAATAAATGTGTCTAGGCTTTTAGTCCAGGGTCCCTAAACATTTCATTTTTGTTGATGTTTTATCTATGGGTATAGTTGTGTTGATTTTGTTCTGCAGAAGATTGAAAGCCTGGACTGGATTGCCACTGTGGCTTAGTCCTGCCTTGTGGTTTACTGCTGCACATTCTGGTCATTCCTGACCTTCATATGTCTTCTTGCCTGTTTTACCACGTGGATGCATGCATGTAAAAGGAGGTGGAATGCTTGGTAGCTTTAACCAACTAATGTGGTAATTTCTAGTTTGAATGTGGCTACTCATCAGCAGTGTGTAGAGATGGTTATATAGATTATGTTTTCAGAGATTGTGGGGGAATCTGACTTAGCTGATTTAGCAGAAGAGGTTTTTTTAGTTTTGTTTTTAGGCTAGGAATAAGTTACATACACAAGCTTCATTAGTTCATGTGAGAGTAAAACGTGTAATTCAAGAGTTTTTCTCTGTGTTTTCTTTAAAAAAGATTTAAGAGATAAACAAATATTGTAAATGAGATTTTGGGAGGAATACTTAAACTGGTTAGTAAAGTTAACTGTTTCTGAATTTTAAAAAGTGATAATTGAATAATAATATAAGCTAATATTTTCTATTCACTAAGGTTCAGTCTCTTTAGGAACTTTATAAGGCAACACATTCTAATTTATGTTCTTTCACAATTTCTGCTTAGTTTTTATTGTAGGTTTGGTTTTTCTCTAAATGGTTTCTTGTATCTGCATTTTTTTTTTTTAGGTTTTTGCAAGGCAAATGGGGTTAAGTGGCTTGCCCAAGGCCACACAGCTAGGTCATTATTAAGTGTCTGGGACCAGATTTGAACCCATGTACTCCTGACTCCAGGGCCGATGCTTTATCCACTGCGCCACCTAGCCGCCTCCTTTGTATCTGCATTCTGATGTTTCAAAGGTTTTTCCTGGGGGGCAGCTAGGTGGTACAGTGATTAGAGCACTGAGCTTGGCGTCAGGTGTGTCTGAATTCAAATCCGGCCTCAGACACTTAATAATGACCTAGCTGTGTGGCCTTGGGCAAGCCATTTTAACCCCATTGCCTTGCAGAAACCTTAAATGAAAAAACAGGCCTTTCCTGGATTAAGAATTTCTGAAGCTTCACTAGGGATTTTGTAAAGTAATGA
The DNA here is from genome assembly GCF_037893015.1 of Macrotis lagotis. Lineage (NCBI taxonomy): Eukaryota > Metazoa > Chordata > Mammalia > Peramelemorphia > Peramelidae > Macrotis > Macrotis lagotis. The sequence continues at coordinate 213,324,697 of NC_133662.1, forward strand.
AAATCTTTGGGTTTACAGAAAGCTCTTTGCTTCCAATACCTCCATGTTCCACAATTAGAGCTAATCTTTTATTTCCCAAAAGGATTGACCCTCAGGACAGTAATGGAAAATGTCCATAAGGAAAAAAGGGGATTGCTAACAGTTGGTCTTTAATGGAGGGCTGGACAAATGTAAAATTGATTTAATTGAATATTATTAAAGTTTGGAGTGGGGTAGGAAGGAGGAAAAATGTTGGTATTCAAATTAAAAGACAATTTGTAAAAGTTCTCATGGTATCTCAGAAAAGCTACCAAGCTGTCTGGTCAGAGAGGGAGAAAGTGACCATATTAGGTATTTTTGAAGGCCAATTCTCCCCTGGTTTCCGGTTATAAAGTTGTTGGTGGGATTTATATATTTCCCTAGGTACCAAAGTTATATGTTTCCTTAATTAATAAGCCAGGGCACATTTCCACAGCACTGCCTCCTTACTACGGGGGGGGGGGGGGGGGGGGGGGGGGGGGCACAGACAGAGTAATTTTCTGGAATCAAGGATATTTCCTATGTGGTTTTCAGCTTTTTCTTTTTATCCTATAGCAAATTCAGTTTGCTGATGACATGCAGGAGTTCACCAAGTTCCCTACCAAGACTGGCCGAAGGTCCTTATCTCGTTCCATCTCACAGTCCTCCACGGACAGCTATAGTTCGGGTAGGTATGGAGTTCACTTTAATGTTAATTCCAGCTTTCCATTCTCAGTTCCCTATTTATTTGCCATGGAGTTTACTCTGCCCACCTTGAACTTGAAAATACAAAGCAATAGCTGCTGATTAGAAGTTGGTAGAGGGGAACATTACCAATCAAGCTTATCTGTGAGGAAATTTCTTTCCTCCCTTCAACTGGACTGGGGCAGATTCTCACCTAAACCCAACAACATTCCAGGGAGAGCTAATGGGAGTGTCTGAAAGAACAGGCTTTGAATCAGAAGTATGTGTTCAGCCCTGAACTGTTTTAATAAAAATAGACATTGACCATCTGTGTTGTTAAATCTTCCCCATTCCAGCCCAGAGGTTGCTTGAACTGGGGAAATAGACATTGATTTGAACATTTGAATTCCTTTAATTTGCAAAGGTAATGTTTAAATTGAAGTGTGTTTCCCAGAATATTCCATATGAACATTTGTATATTCTGTGCTTTGGGAGAAACTGTAATGGAAAATATTGTACATTACTTATTCTAATCCCTTCTATTAAGGATCCCCTCAGTAAATTTTTTATTGAATTTGGAGTTGGGAAAAAATTTCTCACTCCAAATGAATTTATTTGTTTTAAATCAGATAACAAAAACTACATTCCCCAAAATGTTTCTTTTTGCCTTTGCTGTCAGAAAATTGGAGCTAAATTTCAGTGTTCATCTATAAGAACTATCTTAACCCAGGAGTCTGGTAACATTTATTTGGTCCTTTTAACTAGTTTTTCTTCTGTTTTTCTTTTCAGTTGTTTAATTTTATATTGTGCTTAAATATAAGGTCCTTTAAATATGTATCTCTGTAGATATAGTCACACATTTATACATATAACAAGTATTTGTGTATTTCTTCTTTTGACTGATTTCATTAGGGAAAATTAAAGGGAAAGACCATCATCTGATAGCTTCATTAGTAGGCAACTCCTTTTCCAACTACTTTAGACTCAACTGTTCTTTTTTCCTTTGGGGAGATAAATGAACTGTATAGAATACAAGGAAGTGTATTTAGGGGGTAGACCTAAGATTTTAACTATAGGCTGATTCTCGTTGTGCCTTTCATTTACAAACATTTATTACGTGATTACTCTGGGTCTTAGGGAAATTAAAAAATGAGTATACTGAAGATGGTCCTAAATGAATCCTACTCTAATGGATCTTATAAATAAGACAAACATGAATGACCATAATATATTGTATAATAAATGTTTTTGAGGCTCAGAAAATATACATATGAGATCCTGGGAAATCTGGAAATGTTTCCCGGAGAAGATGGCAGGGAAGGGGATTTCAGACATTTTTATGAGTGTGTCTGTCCAAGGGCAGAGGATAATAGAGTTAGTTGGAATTTTGGAGGGCATAGTAAGGAGTAGTAGGTAAGATGAAGCTTGAATGGCAGAGTGGTACCAGGAAGGCCTGGAAAGCCGAGCAGCACAGAGAATCTGTTTTACTTTTTCAAAAGAAATCACCGAAACTTTTGCTGATCATTCCAATTTTTCTATCCTCCCATTCTCTTTAAAAGTGCCATAGGACATTTGGTCCAACCCAGATCTGATCAAGAATTTCCCTTGGCATGGTCACTGAGAGTGATCATCTAAGTTTCCATCCTTTATCATATATTACTCTATTCTTGCATCCCATAATCCAGCCCTTCACACAACACTCATTTTCCTTCTCTGTGCCTTTTCAATTAGTCTTCCCCTGACATGAGCTATACTCCTTCCTTAACCTCTATCTCCTAGTATCCTTAGCACATCTTCTGCATGAACCCTTTACTGATAACTCCTACTCCTTCGATCCTCTGTTCCCTAAGTACTTTCAACTTACTTTGCAAATATTTTTTCAATATTTGTTTATAGACATGACTATCCTGAAGGTGGGAATGATTTCATTTTGATCTTTATATCCTCATTACCTGGCTCAGTAAGTGGTTAATTGATTGTTTGACTGCACCTAAGATCACGAGTATTAGCTCATGAAGTAGTATTCATTCTGCTTTTGATCATCTTTAGTTGTTTTTCCCCCCAGAAATAACCCACATTCTCTTTTCCACAACTTCGATTTCTTATTCTTTGTTCTGTCCTTTGATTTTGATTTAAAAAAAAAGACATCACCCTTACTCACAATAGTCCTTCAAAAACCTAAAGATAGTTATCACTTTCCTCCGAGGTCTCCAGGCTAAATATTCCTTAATCCATTAACCAATCTTTGCCAGAATTTTGAGGTACCTCCCAATCCAGGTTGCCTTCCTTTACATGCTCCTAATGTTTGATATTCTTCCTGAATTGTGTGCTGAGAAGTAAGCACAATATTGAGAGTTTTCTTAGTGTTTTATCTTACATTAAGCCCTTACACCCTTCCTTGATTCTGTGAAGTACTTGTGAACTGAGTAATCTGGAGTATGGTATGAGCAGGGAAGAGCAAAATAAAGCCTCAGACTCCTTTATTCTGGACATTCTTCATTTCTCTTAATGCCTTTTGGCCTGCCATAGTTTATTACTGATTCCAGTTTCACTTGGGGTTCATCAAAACACCTAGATCTTCTTGAGAGGGGTTCTCCAACCTTTTTCCTTGTGTAGTTGATTTTTTGAACTTGTGGAGTAGAACTTGACACTTATTTCTGTTAATTTTCACCTTTGTAAATTGAGCCCATTATTCCAACCCATGGAAATCTTAGTGCCCAAGTGTCATCTGTTTTGTTAAATATCCCTCTCAGCTTTTTATCATCTTTATGTTTGATAACCAGGGTATCTTTTTCTTCATTAAAGATACTGATAAAAATAGAACAGTGCTAAAAGTACTCCACTACTGGTGTGAACATACTGAATTCTTGACTGTTTGGGCATTCACCTTATTCCTGGAATATATATTTCTTTTCTTAAAATTCTTCTCTTTTGGGAACCAATTCAGTCTTCTCTGCCTCCCTTGCGCAAACCTTTCTTTCTTCTGTTTTTTAAATTTAAGGCAATGGGATTACGTGACTTGCCCAAGGGCATACAACTAGGTAATGATTAAGTGTCTGAGGCTGGATTTGAACTCGGGTACTCCTGACTCCAGGGTTGGTATTCTATCTACTGCGCCACCTAACTGCCCCCTGCAGTCCTGTTCAAATTTTCCTAGAGCACTTGCACTAGTGGCATTTTGCCCCTATTCCATTCTGCCTTTTATATTACTCATTTGTCCTCTATTAGATTATAATTCCTCAAGGTTAGAGGCTCATTTTTTTCTCTTTTTATCTTAGCCCCTGGCCAGTGCCTTGCTCCTAACAGGTGCTTCATAAATGTTCTATGAATTTAATCAAAAGGCTATTTCAAGGATGAAAGCTTCTACAAGCAAGGACTTCTAAAGAAACACATACAGTTACGTTAGGAAAATTCAACCTATTCTAAGAGAGAAAGTGACTCCGTGGTGGAAGATGAAGGAGAAGATAGAAAACAATGGCAAAGGACTTGTTTGATACTCTAGCAGCTCTTGCTGTTAAAAAAGTTAGGGGTGGGGCGGCTAGTTGGGCAATGGATAGAGCACTGGCTCTGGAGTCAGGAGTCCCTGAGTTCAAATCGGCTCAGACACTTAATAGTTACCTAGCTGGGTTGCCTTGGGCAAGCCATTTAGCTCCATTTGCCTTGCAAAAACCTTAAAAAGAAGAGAGAGTTAAGGAACTGTTGGAGGGTAGTAGTATGGTCATATTGATGAATTGAATGTGGAAGATTACTGACATTCAGATGAGACTGAAGGGATCTTAGACTAGACAGATCATTGTAATGAGTCAGGGAAAGGAAGACAGGTGGCAGAGGTGTTTTTAAAAATTGATTAACTTATTTTTACAATTATATGTAAAGATAATTTTCAGTGTTTATATTTGTAAAGTTTTCTTTCTTCCACCCTTTCCTTCCCCATTCTAAAGTGGCAAGTAATGTGATATAGATTAATACGCACAATCATGTTATACATATTTCCATATTAGTCATGCTGTAAAAGAAGAATCAGAACAAAAGAGGAAAACCACGACAAAAAAATAAATGTAATAAGTGAAAATAGTATGCTTTGATCTGCATTTATACTCCACAATTCATTCTTTGGATGTGAATGGCATTTTCCATCACAAGTCTTTTAGAATTGTCTTTGATCACTGTGTTGTTGAGGAGAGCTAAGTCTTTCATAGTCGATCACACAATGTTGTTGTTATACTATGTACGGTATCCTAGTTCTGCTAACTTCACTCAGAATTAGTTCATGTAACTGTTTCCAGGTTTTTCAAAGGAAGTATTAAGGGGTGATGATGGTTTGATATCTGTACCTGAAAAGAGACCTTTTTTGGCTTGTTATCACAAATTGCCTGTAAACAAACAAACACATTTAACTTTTTCCCAGACTATTAATAGAACCTAAATGATAAATCTTCTTTGATGTTCTTCCTGCCCCCCCCCCATTGTTTCTTTTGAACACAACCTTCTTTTAATCTCCATTAAAATTTCATTGCCTCCATGCACAGCTTTCCTCTTTAGGATAATGCTATTTCTTTTATTAGTACTGAATTTTTTTCCTATGATTGTGCAAATTCTGTTCATAGTCAGAATTGGCAATAAATATTACATTATGTTGAGTCCTTTGAAGGTGTTGGAACGGCTTGATAATGATGCCACTAAAGCCAAAGAGACATCCAGGTAGGTGGGATGACAACAAGATGAAAAGAGAGTTGGAAGTTCCAACCACATTCCCTATTAAGCTCTGAAGGTGCTGGCCTCACTCAGAGCCCCTTAGGCAGCTGGCCTGTGTTGAGTTTAGAGCCATTTAAGATTCTCCTATTGTCTTTTCTTTCCTCCCTGGCTCTAGCTGCATCCTATACAGACAGTTCTGATGATGAGGTTTCCCCAAGAGAGAAGCAACAAACCAACTCCAAGGGCAGCAGCAATTTTTGTGTGAAGAATATCAAACAAGCAGAATTTGGACGCCGGGAGATTGAGATTGCTGAACAAGGTAAAGGAAAGAAGAGGGTAAGGGAACCTGCTGGGTTTAGGGATTAGAAGCAACACTTTCTGAGTTTCTGAACCAGTTGGTGTCTTGAAGCTCATCCGAAGATACCTGGGGAAAATGCAGCATGCTCAGCTGCTAGAGCAGTCTTTGAGTTTAGGTGGGGTCTTGTTTTCTTGCTCTCTTTCCCTCTTTTTCCCCCTTAGCACCTAGTAGGTACTTTATGAATACCTTTTTATTCTTGCCAGCACCACTATTCTTGATCTGACCCTACTATGTAAACAGTAAACAGCCTACTTAACCACATTGTAACTGGTTCCACAGGGTCCCACAGAGGTAGTCAAAGAAACTTCAGGGTGAGAGTTTCCTAGAAGCATCTACCCTCAGTTATATGTGAGAAGGCTAAAGTTAGGGTGCAGTGGGCTGAACCATCTCAGGTGCCTGCAGTATCCTCTCTCCTGGAACAGCCGTAAGTGGCTCGAGGCTAATCAGTTGAACCCTTTGTTTCAGGTTAGCTCACCGAGGAAGTCTTGAGTTATCCTTGTATCAATTTCACATTTCAGGCATATTCTATACAGGGAGGGAGTCGGGGAACCAAAGAGACCTTCACGATGGGGTGAGACAGAGCATGGAAAAGCAGAAGCAAGTCGCTTCAGCTGAGGGTGAAGTCTCCCTTCTTGGTCTGATTTGTATATAATATCATTAGCCAAACTCATCATTTTCCCCCAAATGAGCAGCCAGAGTATCTCTAGTTTCACCAGTTTTGAAAATTTGCTACTTCTGTTTGTCATCTAGCTGGAAGCCCCTCTGTGCTACCTAGAGCTTGAAGGAGTGCAGGAGATGGATTTTCAGGGGCTTCTGTGATAACTTGCTCACTCTAGCTCTGCCAGCCTCATCACATGTAGCCTGTAATCATTGTGGGAATGTGCTTGGTGCTTCTCTGCCTTTCGCTAATTGGCCTCAACTGAACTTTCCATCATGGGTCTTCAGTGTGTGAACTTGACTGCCTCACAGTGCATTTTGGCAGGATTGGTGCCACCACTAGTGCAGTCCTAGCTCAAATCTCTGTTCTTTCACAGACATGTCTGCTCTGATTTCACTCAGGAAACGTGCTCAGGGGGAGAAGCCCTTGGCTGGTGCTAAAATAGTGGGCTGTACACACATCACGGCCCAGACTGCAGTGAGTAAATACAGTGGGGAAATGGCAAGAGCCTTGTGATAAAGTAGAGAGAGAGGAAAAGAGGAGACGTGTTATGGTTAGCATTTAGCTCAGATTCTTCCATCTTCATCCTTATCTAATTAACCCTCAGACTTGATTAGGTATCACCTTTCAGGATTGGATTTTCTATAGGTATGAAAACCTTTATTTTATATGAGTGTAACCCATTTTATGTATACTTGTTATGAAGAGCTGAATTTCCAAAGCAAAGATATTAAGAGATTTTACACATATTCCTTTACCTAGCAAGGAAGGTCCTTTGATGCATTTTAAAATAGTACTTGATTTATGCTCATAAGGAATATATCTTTTATATAAAGCAAGGCATTCCTCTACCCCTAGTTTATATTCTTTTTTTAATTTAGCAATTGTTGCATTAGAGCTTGTGGGTAGTCTTTTTGATAGCTTTTGCATGCTCCTTTTTGTTACAGTTTCTGTTTCTCACTGTGTTTTTCTACTTGTGTAAACAGGTGTTGATTGAGACCCTCTGTGCGCTAGGGGCTCAGTGCCGCTGGTCTGCCTGCAACATCTACTCCACTCAGAATGAGGTGGCAGCTGCATTGGCAGAAGCTGGTAAGTTGGCCGTGTCATGTGCCATCTTTGTTTCCAGAAAGATGCCTAAGCATTTCTTGTAAGTAATACCAAAGGAAAGGAACAGAACTGTCTTGTGGTTTAATTATGGAAGGAATTTGATAACGTTTAAGAAGGGCAAATTTTAGGCTTTTGTAGTTCATCACTGTTGTGGTGTTATTCTTATTGAACAAATCCTAGAATTGGGCCTACTTGTAGATGTCCCTTTGAAGGGCAGAGATATTTCTGCCTTTGTTTTGTTCTTGCACTACTTAGAAGTCAAATGTTCTTTATTTTGTAATTGCTTTTTGAGGATCTTAAAGTACTTAGATTCAGGTGTCCCAATTCTTTTACCAAAGTCATTGCCAGACTTACAATGGTAATTTGGCTCCTTTGGCTTTCTATCTCTAGGAGACACTTAACCAAAAAGAAGAACTAATTGTGTTGACTTCTTTCCAGGTGTTGCTGTGTTTGCATGGAAGGGGGAGTCGGAGGATGACTTCTGGTGGTGTATTGACCGCTGTGTGAACATGGATGGTTGGCAAGCCAACATGGTAAAAAGCAAACAAAAGTTTTTCCTTTATGACCTATAGAGAAATTATATTTCTCTTTTCCTCTTTCCTCAAAACATGACTCCCATTACTGATTATGTTCTAGATGTTTTGTCATGTCCATTGACTGTGCCTTTTAAAGTGTTTTATTTGCCACTTGTCAAGAAAGGGTCAGAGGGTTGGGTATAGAATTAGGGGAAGAAGGGGGAGTAGCTAGATGCTGCTGGCTCAGAAATAACTGATGGAAAACAAGAGGAAATTACTCATAGATATCTTGTTCCATTAAAAAATTCTGTGTACCTCACATCTTAGAGAAAATTAGGTTCTGCAGAGTCCCTTGACCAATTTGGAACTAAGGCCCAGAATCTAGGAATCTTTGATTGTGGTCCTTTTCATGTCAACAAGACCAAATCTATCTTCCCTATGTGAGCCTGATCATAAGAGGCCACTGTAGGACTCACTGTTGGTTCAGAAAGTGGGTCCAAAGTACCCCCAGCTTTAGCAGCCTGAATGCCCATAGAAGTCTTCTGGCTGTTCTGTAGATCCTGGATGATGGGGGAGACTTAACTCACTGGGTTTATAAGAAGTACCCAAACGTGTTTAAGAAGATCCGAGGCATTGTGGAGGAGAGCGTGACTGGTGTGCACAGGTAACAGCCTCTGGGGTAGTGGCCCCTCTTACCTTTGCCTCAGCAAGTTCCTATGTCATTTCTGCTGGGCTGTATATTAAGCCTGTAGCAGAGGTTGAGAAGATTTTCACTAGCCAAAGGCTGACTCTTGAATTTTCATTTTTGAAAAATGGGGGGCCCTAGAAGAAGGTTGATTCCAAATATGATCCATTTTTTTTCTCTGTCTTTGAATCAGGTGAGTCTAAGGAAATACATCACATTTTTAGAGAAATGAGCTTTTCCAAGCCTTTCTCTAAATGTTACAAGTGAGGAAAGACAAGAATAGGCTTTTGGTTTCTGAGATGCTTGGGAAATAGGGGTGAGAAGGGTAGGGCTGGGCTTGGAAGGGAATTAATACAGTTGTTCCCACATTTTATTTTCCTTCACTTAATTTATGTTTATGGTTTCTCCTCTTCTTAGGCTTTACCAGCTCTCCAAGGCTGGCAAGCTCTGTGTTCCTGCCATGAATGTCAATGACTCTGTTACCAAACAGAAGTTTGATAATCTGTACTGCTGCCGAGAGTCCATTCTAGATGGGTGAGTGGAGACTGCAAGTGTCAAATCCATGAGGAGATGAAAATGTGAGGAATGGGAGGAAAGATAACTTGAAGCTGTCATGGGAAAGGCCATGGATTTGGGATAAGAGGATCAGGCCCAGGACTGCTCTGTGACCCACAAGAAAGTCATTTTACTCCATTTGGCCTCAGTTTCCTCCTCTTTAAAATGAAAGGGTTGGACTAGATGGTATCTAGCCTCTTTTCCAGCTCAATCTTATTCTCTTTTTTTAATTTATTTTTATTAACAATATTATTTGAGTTTTACAATTCCCCCCCCATCTTGCTTCCCTCCCCCCACCCCACCCCCACGGAAAGCACTCTATCAGTCTTTACTTTGTTTCCATGTTGTACCTTGATCCAAATTGGGTGTGATGAGAGAAATCATATCTTTAAAGAAGAAAAGAGAAGTCCTAAGAGGTAACAAGATCAGACAATAAGCTATCTGTTTTTTTCTAAATTAAAGGGAATAGTCCTTGTACTTTGTTCAAACTCCACAGCTCCTTATCTGGATACAGATGGCACTCTCCTTTGCAGACAGCCCCAAACTGTTCCCGATTGTTGCACTGATGGAATGAGCGAGTCCTTCAAGGTTGATCATCACTCCCATGTTGCTGTTAGGGTGTACAGTGTTTTCTGGTTCTGCTCATCTCACTCAACATCAGTTCATGCAAATCCCTCCAGACTTCTCTGAAATCCTGTCCCTCCTGGTTTCTAATAGAGCAATAGTGTTCCATGACATACATATACCACAGTTTGCTAAGCCATTTCCCAATTGAAGGACATTTACTTGATTTCTGATTCTTTACCACCACAAACAGTGCTGCTATAAATCAATCTTATTCTCTTACTTGGGACAAATGACAACAGCAGCCTTTTCTCACTCTGTCTGACTCTTTATTGCCTTCTTTTACTCTGGCCCAGGTGGATGTGAATCCCATTTCAAGAGATGCCAGTTTGGAGTCCTTTATTTGAGGCACCCCAAGCCTGGAAGGCTCCCCTATGTGAAAACTGCATACAGGGATTGTCTTTAAATTAGCAGTATTTGAATAGAACCTTCATCTTTTTTTCCACAGTCTCAAGAGGACCACAGATGTGATGTTTGGAGGGAAACAAGTGGTGGTGTGTGGGTATGGTGAAGTAAGTAACTGGGCTTTGGCAACCACCTTTGACTTCCACTCCCCTCGTTTCTGCCTGCTAGCTATTATCTTGTTCTTTCCAGACTCCTGTGTTGAAATTTGTCTTACAGAAATTTATGCCCAGTAGAGGAATCTCCCTAGGATTACTACTGACTGGGCTTTGTGTGCACATTTTTAGATGTTTTCTCATTGTAGTAGGAGAAAACTTTTTTCATCCAAACTGTAGATGGACTTGCAAAATTGATTTACCTCACTTGGAGTGTGAGCAGGGTGGGGAATGGAATGTCTACATCATGTTCCTTACTGATAGTAGCTTTTTATGAGTTTTGGTTCAGAGGAATCCATTTTGGCACTATCCATACTAGCTCATTATTGGCAGTGTGAAGTAAAGGTCTAAATTCAGGGTGGCACAGATCATAACTGATTGTCTCAAATGAATCAAATCACTGTTGTGGGTTTTTTCCCTGTTGTAAGCCACAGAAAATCTGTGCTTTTCAAAAGGTATAATTTTTATGAACTAGCCTTTAAAAAAAAAAACAAAGCTAAGCTTGAGTTGCCAGCTGTTTGTAGCACCAGGCAGATTTTCTGGAGATTCTCAACTTTGGAGGGATAATAACCACCATTAAGGTTATGACTTGCTAAAAGGGCTTGCCTTTCTAAGAATTGTGTACCTCCATAGAGAAAATATCTGTCTTATTCATGCAGTTAGGAATCACATGCCCTCATTTTTTGTCCTCATGTCCCCACACCCATCCAGTAGTCTCGGTGATGTGCTGTGGTTAAATAAAAAAAAAGAGAGAGAGAAGTTCTTTTTAAGGTCGTAATCTCTATAGAAGGAGCTTGTAAATTTTTATGGAATGAGAGATAAGACATTGCTATTGCAGGACCTTGGCCTAGTTCACCTCCCTCCATCTCCCCACTGTTTCTTTGCTTATTTTCATTTTTCTAGTCATCCTGCTTCTGGTATAAATTACTGGCTTAGCAAGGAAAATGCAGCATTCTCTGTATTCACATCTGATCTGCTTCTATTCTCTAGATTAAATTCAGTTGAAGGCCTTCCAAATACGAGTCCCATACACCAAGAAGTTAACCCTTTCTCTGAATACTTCAGGCTTGCAGGTCTGAGAGCCCAATTTCTTTCTCTTGCTTTGCAGGTGGGAAAGGGATGTTGTGCTGCTCTGAAGGCACTTGGAGCAATAGTCTACATCACAGAGATTGACCCTATCTGTGCTCTTCAGGCCTGGTAAGGAACAGAGTGACCATGTCACCAGATTCAGTACTAGATCCCCCATGTAAGTGTTTCTCTTTGTACTCCTCAGGCCCTGTAAGTTGATATTGCATTCATACCGAAGGGAGCCTAGAAGGAATGGAGAGGGCATAGTTTAGCAATCTTTGGCTAGCCAAATAAATAAAGTCCTCTGGACAGCCTCACAATCATAGAGTATGAATAAACTATGCCTTAAGTCCAGGGTCATTCTCTTACTCCAGTTAGACTCTTGGGTTATTTCAGAAAGACAATCACTAGCTTGGCATAGTCTGGTCTGTGACTGAGTCTCACCTTTTATTGGCCTGGCTTCTGTGTCAATCATTGCCTGCTTGCTTGCTCATCAATCTCTTTCTTCTTCCAGTATGGATGGTTTCCGGGTGGTTAAGTTAAATGAAGTCATTCGACAGGTGGATGTGGTGATAACCTGTACAGGTAAATGTAGAAGCTTATATGTCCAAGTAGGAGGGCTTAGAACTTAGAGCACAGATTCTTAAACTGTGGTACAGGGACCCTGGATATCCCCAAGACATTTTGGGGGTACTTTAGGTAAACCCTATTTTCATAATTAAAACTAAACTGAAGCTCCTGGGGGTCCGTAATAATTTTTAAGAATAAAAAAATCCCTTGGGGCGGCTAGGTGGCGCAGTGGATAAAGCACTGGCCCTGGAGTCAGGAGTACCTGAGTTCAAATCCAACCTCAGACACTTAATAATAACCTAGCTGCATGGCCTTGGGCAAGCCACTTAACCCTGTTTGCCTTGCAAAAACCTTAAAAAAAAAAAAAAAAGAATGAAAAAATCCCGAGATTAGAAAGTCTGAGAACTGTTGAACTAGAAGAATAAGCAAAGTGTGAGACATAGTCTGGCATTTGAAGCTTGTACAAGGCAAATGAGGCCTGTGTTTAATTTTATGCTCTTTTGAACTAAAAACTGGGTTAACAGGGCTTATAAAGAATGGGAAAGCTTTGACTCCCTATTGGCTTCTTTGGCTTGCTTAGCCTTGTAACCAAATCTAGAGGACCCTTTTCTCCTAAATGTCAGTTCTCATGCCATTATGATACCAGAACAATTCAGCCTTTCCATTGGTATCTTTTTTCCTTAATAAACTTTTATCCCAGTCACCCTTTCCTTCCCATCAGGAAATAAGAATGTAGTGACTCGGGAACATTTGGACCGAATGAAGAACAGCTGCATCGTGTGCAACATGGGCCACTCCAATACGGAAATTGATGTAGTAAGACTCCTCTTTCATTTGATCCTGAGTGGCCACTGCCTTAGACATTTGTTTCCACTCTTTTTTTTGCTTTACTGCTACAGTTCAACTTGTTCTCTCCTTTTCAGACAAGCCTCCGGACACCGGAATTGACATGGGAACGAGTTCGCTCTCAGGTGGACCATGTTATCTGGCCAGATGGCAAACGTGTTGTCCTCTTGGCAGAGGTATACTTGCATATGAGATATGGTTTTGATGTAGGATAAAGAGATCTATGTATGGCAAGAGGACAGAAAGGAATGGAACTTTTAATGGCTGTCTATAGTTGAGTTTGATAGTTTGCCAACTCTTACTCTTTAGCCCCTTGGATCCAGATTTATTTACAAAGGGAGTACCAGGCATTAAGGACTGAGAGGCAAGGGGGTGGGGGGGGCAGGGTTAGAAGAAGGGGGCAGGGGCCTAGCACTTAGAACAATATTAGAACTTTGTTTTTTCAGAGTCTACAGAGACTCTGAATCCCATTCAATCATAGGTTGACCCCTCTTAATCTGAATTTCCGACGACCCAAAAAGTAGCAACAGAACTGATCCCTGCCATTGTCCTCTGCTTCTTGATGCATTTTCAGGGTCGTCTGCTTAATCTGAGTTGTTCAACAGTTCCCACGTTTGTTCTTTCCATCACAGCTACAACCCAGGTATGTGACTGGAAGCCTTACATCCTTCCCCTAATAACTGGAATTAATTGAACAAGATAGTTCTTACCATCATAGGGGAATTTGTACTAATTTTTGAACAGGTTGCCATCTACTTACTGTCTTGACCACATTCCTGTTCTGAAGTTCTTCTGAGATCATCATTAAACAAGGGATAATATAAAATGCTCTCATAAAGGAGAGAGGAAAATTTAACCAGACATAATCAGTGCTTGAAAAACCTGTGGGCTACACAGAGTTTTGTTTCATCTTTTACCTTGCTCAGAACTTTAATAGACCCTGGTCATGTAGTATTGGCTGATATCCAACACAGTTTGAGGTCAGTGAAATGAAAAACCCTACCAAATAAAACTTCTTATAGATTCCTGTTAGCCTAGGCTATTGTTCCTATGCAAAAACTGTTTTTTATTCTCAGTTTTTCCCATTTTATCTACCATAGGCTTTGGCTCTGATAGAACTCTACAATGCTCCGGAAGGACGCTACAAACAGGATGTGTACTTACTACCCAAGAAGATGGGTGAGTACAAAGCAGCAGGGATTTCATCTGGATTGTTGAGCCATGTGGATCATCATGTAATATTCCAAATTATCCTGATGAGAGGGTAGCACCCTGGCCCTGGAGTCAGGAAACTTGAGTTCATGGCCTGACTCTGGCTCTTCTTAACAATTTCTCTAAGTAAATTCCTTAACTAATCTAGGCCTTTGTTTCCTCATTTGTAAAATGAGGGGGGAAATATGAGCATCACCTGCCTTAGGGATGATGTGAGGAGAAAATGCTTTGTAAATCATGAAACTTGTAAGTTTGATATTGTTGTTGCATTTGTAAACTTTATCCTTTAATGTATGTCACTGTACAAGGTAAACTGATTTCATTTTCTTTCTTGAGACAGTTACTGTCCTGATAGATCAGGAGAGTACTGCATACATAGTCACTTAGATTTTAGCAAAACATTTTGACAAATTTCTTTAAATTATTCTCATGGACAAGATGGAAAGAGAAGTGAATTAAAAAGTCAGTCCTTAGTGGAATGTCCCGGGGAACAATTTTATCAGTTACTCAGATAAAAGCATAGATGACATGCTTGTCCAAAAGACAGATGACACAGAGTTAATAGAAATAGTTGTTTAGCACATTTGCTGTCAGTCAAGATCTAAAAATTGTATCTACCTTAGAATAGGAGACCAAAGCTAATAAGATGAAATTTAATAGGGATGCATGTTAAATCTTATGTTAGACTTGGGTGCAAAAAAAAAAAATCCACTTCACAAGTACAAACTGGGAAGATATGGCTGGCTAATATTATTAAAACATTCATCTGAAAAAGTGGGTATTTTGGTGGACTTCATGCTCCACTAACTCAACAGTTTAGCCTTAGCTATTTTAACTAAGGACCAAACGAACATTTTACATTATTGTTAGTTATACCCACCAGCTGCTTCCTCAAAACCTGCTGCCAGGAAGGATAGAGAGCAGGGGAAGGGGAAGTTGTAGCTCAAGGTCCTCACATGAAGCAGCCAGTCTGTTCAGCTTCCTTCTTTGCTCTTCATAGATGAATATGTGGCCAGTTTGCACCTGCCTTCTTTTGATGCCCACCTGACAGAGCTGACAGATGACCAAGCAAAATATCTGGGACTCAACAAAAATGGGCCATTCAAGCCCAATTATTACAGGTAACCTGGGAAAGGGGAAGTAAGAACTTCCCTAAGTCTAGCTTGCTCAAGAGGTGGACCATTTTAAGTCAGGTCCAGAGAATGGACCTGGTTGTGACAGGGGTCTTCTTCTGAAGTAGGCAAAGAAATTGTAACCCCAAATGGTGGTAGGAGGCAGATAGGATCCTAGATTATATAATTGGAAATAGGTATTTGTGAAAGAGGAAAATCCTGCAGGAGAGAGTCATTCTGATTATATGAGAATTTCTAACTTGAGCTGTTGAAAGGAGTGGGAATTGTATTGGAGCTAATATCTTAAATTTACTCAAATGAAAGGCAAGAACTGACAATTAATCTCTTTTTATTACAGATACTGATGGACCATATTGCAGAGGACCAGTCCACACAGAACCACATAACTTTTAAAGAAATATTTTTTAAAATAACTTTCATTTTCATTTTACTCTTTTCTTGAATTTCTTTTCGCTGTGGTTTAATACTTTTTCTCATGTCTTTTGTCTGTCTAAGCTCGCTAAACCGCACAGGGATTTGTTTCCTAGCTTTACAGATGAAACTTGAGGGTTCAAGATTTTTTTACCCTAGTCACTACAGAAGGAATTCATTTTCCTAATTTGGAGGGGTGATACTTTCCTATAGTTACCTTTTCCCATCCTGGGGCACCTTAGTCTTAATGGGGTACCTTAATAACAGAAAACACTAAGGTACTCTTTCCTATGTGGAACAATCTGCAATGTCTAAATTGCCTTAAAAGAGCCCATTTCTTAGCTGCTGAATCAGAACTTCTTCATGACTGTTGGAGGAGCAAAGGTGGTCCCGCCCAGCTGGGTAGGTGAGATGTAGGCTGTGCACGTTAGTCGATTTCCCTCAGAAGTCACAAGCTCTGTTCCTTGTGCAAGGCACTCACTGGTTCGGAGGAGTGCTGGCGGGTTGGCTACCTGTTCAAAGCCCAGCTGCCCACCCAGACCAGAGTATATCCTCCTCCACTCCCAGTGCACCTTCTGCATTCTTCTCTAGTTTTTAGCCAGACTGCACCTGACTCAACTGAAATTTCTCTTTTGACACCAATTTCTGTTATATGATTTTTTTTTTAAGGAAAATTTTTAGAGTTAACACTTGTGGAACTGCTTGGCACTTGGTAGGTGCCAGTCCCTCTTTCTCTTTTAGACAACTGATAGGGAGGGTGCAGAGCCATGTCTGCTGGGCTCAGACTCCATGGGAGGCCTCTTTGTTTCTAGCCTGAAGTTTTATAGTGTCAGTAAATTGGGGCCATAGCTGCTCGTTCATCAGCTCTTCCACTGTATTGCTTGTGCTAAAGGCGAATTTATTAAACAGTCACTCAGAATAAAGCACTGATTTGCTTTCTGAAGCTGTGTCCCTAAAGAGTGCCTCTCTGGTCAGCTACACAGCTATCCTTGAATATATTTGGAGTAGTTGGCAGTGTGGAGAAAATTGATAGGTGGAGCCGCGGTGACAGAGTGACTTGTCTATAGCTTTGAGCTGTGTTCATATGAGTCTGATGTTTTGACTCTAGTGTCATTTTGGATCGGTATATCCAGCAAAAGGAAATATAGCCAAGTATATCCAATTCAAGGCAAAGAATGGGGCTGGTAGGTCCTGGCTCCTGCTCGTCAGACACTCACAGAGCCATTTCCTGAAGCACTAGAGAAATACAGTCTTAAACTAGACATCCAACTTGCCTGTGTCTCTGCATGGAACGCTGAGCTTTGGGCTCAGTGACTTCTAAGTACATACTGATTTAAAACCCTTATCACCCACAACTAGCTTTGAACAGTGATATCATGGAGCTGGTTCATGAGTCGGTATTGGGAAGATAGGTCTTTGATTTCTCTACTGCTGCTGACCAGAGACAAATCACAACCAGGAGCACAAGAGAAGCAAGTTTCCAACCTGTTCCTTCCTAGCAGGATACAGTGCCTCATGCCAAAACGTTTCTCCTTTTCCTTTCCTCTTCCTTTATTAGTGTGACCAGGCTCTCTTCTCCGTAGATGCTATTGGAGCCCCATTTTCCTAAGGCAAACCCACTTTGTATCTGTTCTTCCAAATAGAACAGGCCACCACCCTCATTAGGAGGTATTCTGATCATCAGTGTCCCCACTGACTTTCCCTGTTGGAGGGAACTAGCCCAGGTTCATGCTACCCTCTGGCCTACTTCCCTGCTCCTGTATCTATTACTATGTCAATAGGAATATTAGATAAGGGCTCCATCTCTGTTCAAGCCATGGAACAAAGGACATTATGGAATGAGGTGTCTTAGATCAGAGGGAGCATGTGGAAAGCAACCTGGGTGGAATAGGTTTATTTTGTATATGAATGATTTTTAATGAATGCAATATTAATCCTTGCAGATAAGCAATAATCATTAAAGTCGATTAGAAAATTCCTGGTAATCTGCCTCATTCTTGGTGGGAATACAAAGGTTCTTTATAATCTGATGGAAAAGATATCATTTGTCAAAACCACATTCACCAGATATTGGTTGCCATGTTCTTCTATGTCTAGGGTGCTTCAAAGGAATAAAAACTATATAAGATATCTCAGTCCTCAAGGAGATAAGGAAGAAGTAGGGGAAATAAGACTCAATAATATCTTTTGAGATAAGACAATTATGAATTCTTTAATTTTAGTAAAGAGAAGGAAGGAGCAGGTTGGGTCATTGAGAGTTGGGGAAATTTCCATCTCTGAAAGGTCAGTATTACCAGCACAACATTTGAAGAAAATATTCTTTTGTCCTCTCAGCCACTGGTGGGGATGCCACAGTGGTCTGCATTGCCATCTTGGAGGTTCATAGTTTGTGACTTGTCTAAAATCACCTCTCTATTAAGTGTTGAAACTGAAACTATAGTTCAGGTCTTAGGGCAGTGGATTCTTAAAATTTTTGTTTTAGAACTCCTTTATACTCTTAAAAATTCCAAAATAATCCAAATTGCTTTTATGTATGTGGGTCAGATCAATATTTATCACAATATAAATTAAAATACAAAATTTAAAAATATTTTAAAATAGTAAATTTTATGAAAAAATAACTATTTCCAGAACTAAGAAATTTAGTGAAAATGGCATTGCTTTGTATATTTTTGCGGATCTCTTTTAATGTCTAGCATTGTCTGCTGTGATACATTGTTCTGATAGGAGTTTAAGAAAATCCAAATTCACACTGATAGTTGATTGGAAAAGAGAGGAGTATTTCAATAGGCAAATGGCATCTTAGTATTATGAAAAACATTTTGACTCGGGTTCACACTGGTCTATAATATTAGGGTTGTGTTAGGGAAATGAAGCTGGAAAGTCAAGTTGGGCTTAATTTGTGGAAGCTTTGGGATCCTAGAATTATGATTTGGGGCTTTTTTCAGTAAGCTATGGGGAACAATTAAAGCATCTTATATAATAGCACTAAAGGGATTTTAATCTTCTGGCAGTGATTGGTGGTTTAGAGAGTCTGGACCCAGACCAATTAGGAAAGAACACAGTTTTAAGTTTGAGATTAAGGAAGAGGGAAACTACTATCCATCCCTTCAAAAATAAAGGAACCTATTATTCCTAACTTTTTCCAGTTTGACTTAAGAGTACTTCTGGTTCTAGTGTGACTTGTAAATAGGACTTCTGGGAAAGCTGCTATTTGTATTGACAAGGTACTTGTGGCTGTGGTATCTAAGGGATGGTGTCTCGACCCAGGGAATCGCAGATAAGAGTGGAGCCATAGGGCAGTTGGCTTACATGGCCTTTCTGGATGAGTCCTGTGGCAAAGGGAAAAGTTGTTTTAGTGACCAAGTCTGGCCCTGCTGTATTCCATACTTACTGATCACTTCCTATTCAATAAACAGAACCAAATACATAAAGATGTTTGGCATTTAAAGCCCTGCACAGCCTAACTTTTCCAAACTTGTTGCACACTGTATGATCCTGCAACACTGGCCTTGCTCAAGTAACTTTGCTTGGCTCCCAGTCTTTTTGCTGGCTCTTCCTCCTTCCTGGAATGTTCTCCCTCCTACTTCTTGGATTCCTAGATTTCCTTCAACCCAGCTCAAAACATACCTGTAAAACGACTTTTCCTGCCACTCCCACCCCTCGGCCGTTAATGTCTTATATGTCCATAGTTGCTTATTGTCTCCTCTGTTCTAGTGGGACCTCTCTGATGGCACTGGCCTTTCTCCACCTTGGCCTTTGTACAACACTCCACACCCTGCCCGAAGCCTAAAAACCACTTGAATTCAAATTCCAAAGCTGTGGTTTGGCTTCTCTAGGGCACGGTTTCTGGAGGCCTGGGATTGAGTACAGTAACTGCAGAGTAACATGGAAGACAGATGGGAAGTGAAGTGGGATAAAAAAACCTGGAGCCCCTCTAGAGAATAACCAACATTGCTGACCCTCAGCAGCAGCCCAGAGTGCCTCACTGGCCCTGATGATCAGCATCAATGCCAGAGTAGAGGGTTGCCCAGGAGCTTGTACCTGCCGCCAGTCAGTCCTTAGCTACTTGAGCTTGGCCAAGATGAGAGGTCCTGGAGCTGGTTCTCTGCTGCCACCTCTACGGAAACCCACCAGATGGCGCCCTTTCACTCTGGTGAGTTAGTCCTCCCCGGTCTGCCCATCAGTCCCAAATACCAAATAAGCCTTCCTGGGTTTTCAAATCATTTTACCTTCTGTTCCTTCCTCATCAGGATATCTGGGGTAGTCTATGCCAACCTGGCCACAAGTAACAACATAACAGTTAAATAGTTACAAGCCCCTGCAGAAGTAAGTCTGAAAATGAAGTGAGAAGACTGCTAGGCTTAGTCTAGTGAGTCTCTCAAAGCTGGCCCAGAGACACCCCAACAGTCTACTTCCTTCTGGACAAGGTTGTTCAATACCCATGATGAACTTTCATATTAGCAAGGCTGTGGCTGCTCTTGGAGTCAGAACAAACATACACACTTGTCCATTTGCTATCACAGGGTTTGGATCAAAGATACTAGAGCAATCTAGTCGCACCAGAAATAGATAGCAGCATCCTAGAGTCATAGATTTAGAATGTTATGGTAGAAACCTTCCATTTACATATCAGGAAACTTGAACTAGGTCCTCTTGGTTATGTTTTAGAGTCTTGTATGACATTCTGTTCTAGATGAATTTCCCTTAACCTCATGAATCAGTGCCACTCATTTGGAAGAAGCTATGTGATAACCTGAGTTGTGAGTTTGTTGTGCAATAGGACTTTAGAGGACTCGAACACCCATGGCTTTGGTTGAGGAAAGCTTGATTCTTCTAGGTTTCAGGAGGTGGGGGGGGGGGGGGGGTCGTTTCCTAAGGAATGTAAGCAGGCCTATGGCAAATAAGTATCTTCGGTTGATGCCAGAACCAAATTGTCAATTTGCATGTGTTATAAATGGCTTGAGAATACTTAGTCCAGAGTGATTAAAATGTTTTTTATTAAGATATCTTAACAAAATGGCAGACCTTCTTCATGGTAGGAGAGGGGTGAGGAAATCCCAAAAATACAAGCTCTTTTATGCAGTTGTCTGGACAGGCTTTGTTCCTGCCCCTCATACCAACCACAGGCTGGGGTCACAAATCTAATTGATACATTGGTTCCTATATATTTCCCCACCCTGCTCATTATACTAATGAGCAAGAACAGATAGATCTCCTTGAGCATGCACTAAGGAGAAGGTCAAGACTCTAGGTTAAGTTAAAAGCTGGTGGGGCAATCTCATCAGTTTTTGATAAGATTGAGGTCTCCTGCCCATAAGGCTATCTAGGCAGAACCCAGTCTTTGTAATATAAACTTACAATCCTCCCTTCACATTCTTGTGGATCCCAAATACCCACATTTTCCTCACACATGTGATTTGCATATTAATGTTAAAATTGACCCATCCTTAGCCCTTTCCCTTTGTCTCCACTGTTAGATTATCTTGGGTGCTGGCCTAGGAGAAATGATTGTGAGATTTTGAGTTGGAAAGGACCTTGGAGATCCAGTTGCTAATTCTGTCATTTCTACTCAACAATATCTCATCTCCCAGTTCTATTCACACAATTTAGACTCATTTCTAGTCTGTAATAATCTGGTTGTCCTGTTTCAAATTATTTCCTCTCATTCATCATCCACATAACTGCTAAAGTGATTCCCCAAAGTATAGATGGGTCCAACCATGTTCTACCTTTTTATTATTTCTATGGCTCCCTATTACTTCCAGCATCAATTCATTTAAAATTTGAAATCCTTTCCATTTAAAATTGAAACCCTTTCCAACTTGGCCCCTACTTTATATTAGTCTCCTTTTCTAATTCTGTGGTTCAGCCAACCTGGGCTCCTTGTTTCTCACAAACAATACCCCATCCACTCACATTATTCTTTTTCTCACATGGAACTGTCCTTCATGCTTAAAATGTATTCCTTTCTCATCTGTCTCTGAGAATCCTTCATTTATGTCACAGCCCAATTGGAGCCTCCCACATCAAACCATTCTTTACTCCCCCAGCTGTTGGTGACTGAATGAAGGAAGTATTTTTAAGCACTTTTTAAAGCATAATAGTACTAAGCATACAAATAGAAAAGATCCTTTTCCCACAGCTTACACAGAAAACTTCCACAGCAAGTCAGGTTGAAGAGCCCCATGGTTCTCAAGGAACATCAGCAAAGCAGGTAGTAATTCTTCTTTAAAAAAAAAATGTTATTTCCATTGATAATACCATATCATTTTCTAACATTGGACCATTGGATGGGGTCAAGGACTTTAGTGACAATAATTTTATTTTCAGCATCTTCAGTATCTGATTATATTACTGGCCAGAACAGTTACAAGACTGAATAGGAACTGCTGGAGTTATGACTATTCCCATAGATCTTAGGCTCAGGGCCCTGGACCGTCTCCATCAGGATCTGAGAGAAGATGGTGGTCAAGGTGGTGCTGGTGATGGTTTGATTTACCTGGCACATGCACGTGATCCTTCTCGTCCTTCCCTTAAGGCACCTTGTACTTGAGTGAGGCTGGTGGACCCTCCTGGACAACGCTGTGTGGGGGAGGGAGGGAGGGTTATCTTTTATTTGTGTATTTTTGTGTGTATATGCCCGGATTATCTCTCCATTAGAATGCAAGGTCCTACCTTTTCCTTCTTAGTTTCCTCCTTGTTTTCAATGGGAACTGGGACAGGCCTCACTGATCAGTAATCCTTAGGATAGACTTTTTTACCTGTTGGGGGACGGAGTGTGCCATTTTCTTGGCAGGGCAAGCTCCCTCTACCAGTGCAGGTTGACATCTTAGCAACTTAAGGATTGTGATTTGCCCAAGGTCATACAAGGGGACCTGAACCTTCGGGGAGCTGGATCACCTACACCCCTCCTCCGTTTGACAGATGAAGAAGGAAATTCACTGCTTTTCTCCACCTTGGCCATGCTGCCATTAGAGGAGGCGCCAAGCTGGGTTGGCATGGTTGGCGAGGAGACGTGGATGCTCTCTGCACCCTCCCTGCTGCCCGCCGGAGGGCTGGGGCCGCTTCTCCCCAACAGCCTTGGCAACTACTGGGCCCATCACGCCATCCTGCGGCTAGGTGGCGCCCACGCGCAGAGAGCACGCTGGAGTCAAGTTCAAAGCTGGCCTCAGGCACGTTCTAGCTGGGCGACCCTGGGCCAGTCACTTCACCCTGTTGGCCTCAGTTTCCTCCTCTGTCCAGGAAGCTGGAGAAGTTCATCTCAAACCACTCCGGTGTCTTTGCCAAGAAAGCCCCCAGCGGCATGGGACCCGCTAAAAACCGGCTGCGACAATCTGACCCTGCCTGCGTGACTAGGCGCCCCCGTGCAGGCCCAGAGACCCTCCCGGCCGCCACTCTCAAGATGGCTGCTCCCAGGCGCCGCCACACTCGTTATGGCGGAAGTCAGGGGGCGCGGCTGGGCTGGAGGTCAAATCTCGCGAGAAAAGCGGTCCGAGGGCCGGGCGAGAGCCGGGCTGGGGCCGCAGGAGCCAAGATGGAGGCGGGAGGCGGCGGGCCGGGCCCTCTGGTCGCCAACAACAAGCAGCCGCAGCCGCCGCCGCCGCCGCCCCCCGCGGCCCCGCAGCCCCAGGCCGCGGCCCCGCGGGCCCCCGGCGGCGGGGGGGGGCGGGGGCGTCCCGGCCGGCGGCAAGGGGCGGGAGCTGAACCGCAACCAGCGCAAGGACTCGGAGGTCGGGGCCGGGCCGGGGCCGGGGCCGGGTGGGCCGGGTGGGCCGGGCTGGCGGGCCAGGGCCGGGTGGGCCGGACTGGGCCGGACTGGGCCGGGTGGGCCGGGTGGGCCGGACTGGGCCGGGTGGGCCGGGTGGGCCGGACTGGGCCGGGTGGGCCGGGTGGGCCGGACTGGGCCGGGTGGGCCGGGTGGGCGTGTGCGCGCCCCGGCGGGGCGGGGCCTGGGCCCGGAGCTGTCACTGAGGGCCCCGCGGGGCCCGGCCAGAGGCCCGAGGCCTCCCCCGAGCCAGGCCGCGAGAGGGACACACCTCCTGGGGCTCCTAGGCCTCCTCCTCTCCTGCTACTCGTCCTCCTCCTGCTCTTCCTCCTCTTCCTCCTCCTCCTCCTCTTCCTCCTCCTCCTCCTCTTCTACTCTTCCCATCCCACTGGCTCTTCCTCTTCCTCTTTTCCTCCCTTTTCCTCTCCTCCTCCTCTTCTTCCTCCTCTTCCTCTTCCTCTTGCTCTTGCTCTTCCTCTCCTCCTCTCCCACCTCCTCTTCCTCCATCTCTTCTCCTCCAGCTCTGCCTCCCCTTCCCTTTCCTCACTTCCTATTCCTCTCCTCCTCCTGCTCCTCTTCTTGCTCTTCCTCCTCCACCTCCTCTTCTTGCCTCTCTCCCTCCTTCTCCTTCTGCTCCTCCTCCTCCTCCTCCATTGGGCCAGCCATTGGCAGGGTCACCCCCTGACTTCTGGACATAAATGTGAAAATACCAGAAACAGCAGCAGCCGTTCACAGAGTAGCTTTCCCTTCTGCTTTATTTCCTCTCCAGTGCCATCCCAGTTCATCCAAAGTCATTCACCTGCCCTGGAGTAATTCCACCCACTAGCCAGCTTCATGAATGAAAGTACACATTTTGGTTTCTTTCTTTTTGGAAATCATGTCACCTCATTCAGCATATTCCCGAGTACTTTGCTATTCTTTTCTAAAAGAACCATAGCTACTGAAATTGTTACTGCAGAGATAAATGAAAGGAATCAGAGCAAAAGCGAATTTTCTCATCAGGAATTTTTGTAATATTCTGGGTGAGAGAGGCAGGTGTCTTTTAATAAACCTATACTTAAGCTTTGCTCAGAATAGGTTCAAAGTCAATTGTCACGTTTTGAATGGTTTTTGTCTTTTGATCAGTATCTGTGATATATTCGGGGTGAGAGAGGCAGGTGTCTTTTAATAAACCTATACTTAAGCTTTGCCCAGAGTGGGTTCTTAGTAAATTGTCACGTTTTGAATGGTTTTGTCTTTTGATCAGTATCTGTGACAAACGAAATCAAAAATTAACTGATCTTAAAGTTGGTCAGATAGTGTTGATGTGGGTGGCTTGAGAAAAGCCAGAGGGACTGACTTCTCACAAGGGTGAGCCAAATTATGGAGGCCTTTGAAGGGTAGGCCAAGGAATTTGGATTTTATCTGGTAGGCAGAGAGGAACCATGAAATGATTGGGACTGTTTGTACTTTAGGAAAATTACCTGTAGGGTGACATGTTGAATGGACTTGAAAAGAGGAACAGTTGAAGGAACCCTGCCTTGCATCCTGCCTCTGCTATCTATGTACCCTTGGATTGGATGATCTTTCTAGGGTTCCTTCCAGTTTTAAATCTATCATCCAATTGGAGGCAATTGTAGTGATCTGGAAAAGACCTGAATTGGTTGGTAATGATAGAATGGAGGAGCCTTATGGAAGTAAAATCCACTGAAATCAGTAATTAACCAATTGTGGAAGGATGGGGAAAAAATCTAAACCAGTTGTTTAGATTCTGAGCCTTGAATAACCAAGAAACTCAGATCCATTAGAAGTCCAAAAAGATTATATCCTTAAGCTAAGAAGAGATAAAAATGATGCATCTGATTTCAGATATGTTGAGTTTGAGGTGCTTAGTAGCACATTGATTTAGAGATGTTCAGAAGACATCTTTTTTCTTTTTTTTTTTTTTTTTAGATTTTTCAAGACAATGGAGTTAAGGGCTTGCCCAAAGCCACACAGCTAGGTGATTATTAAGTGTCTGAGGTCAGATTTGAACCCAGGTATTCCTGACTCCAAGGCTGGTGCTCTGTCCACTACGCCACCTAGCCACCCGCAGAAGACATCTTAAAACTTGTCCTAGGTTTCATATAAGGGGTTTGGACTAAAAACAAAAACAAAAAGATTTTATATGATTCCCCATAAAGGTGATAACTAAAGTAATAGGTGGAAATATATGTTGGAAACCCAATTCTACTACCTAAGCTAGTATGAGCTCGGTTAGGTCTTTTTCATTTCTCTTGGCCCCAGTTTCCTCATTTGTAAAGTGGAGGTGAGGGGGTGGGGGGGCAGTTAAATTGGATTATCTCTAGGGCATCTGATCTAAATCCTATGCCCTGGAATTTACCAAGGTGGAGGAGAAAAAAATACCAGTGAAGAAAACAGAATAATCAAAGAAGTAGTCATAGAAATAAACTGTGATGTCACAACAACCAGAAGTAAAGAGAATTTCCAAGAGGGGAAGTTGAACAGTGTCAGATGCTACACAAAGTTCAGAAAGGATTCAGACTGAGAAGAGGTTGTTAGAATGGCCTTTATAGTAGTGAATTATACATCATCATATTC
This sequence comes from Macrotis lagotis, assembly GCF_037893015.1. NCBI lineage: Eukaryota > Metazoa > Chordata > Mammalia > Peramelemorphia > Peramelidae > Macrotis > Macrotis lagotis. Next base: position 213,350,720 of record NC_133662.1, read on the forward strand.
CAGAAGCCCATCTGCCTTAGGTAGATGTCAGCCACATGTGACAGAAATATGTGACAAATCTTACTCCATTTTTGCTAAAATTCAGTAGATGGATGTTTACATAATTGGGAGACAAATGTTGTTGGTGTTGTTTCTCCTTCATTTCAAAGATGACCAGTCACAAAGCTGTCAGCCTCACTTTATCTTCCAGAGACATTGAAGTTCAGACCCATATATCTAAAGATATTTTCCCCATTTATTAGTAATTTCTATATTTCTTCAGATTAGTCTTGAAAATCATTAGACCTAGAGCTCAAGTTGTTCAGGTAACTCAAATTTCTTTCAAAACTTACTCCTCTGCCAGCCTTCTCTATTTCTGTAGAAGACACTACCATTCTCCCATTCATTCCCATTTACAGCCTAAGTACTAACCTCAAATTCTCTCTCCCATACCCATTGTATCCTTTTACTTTACTAAAATCTTGTTTCTGTGATCACAACACTTCTACCTGAACCCCACCACCCCCCACTCATGGATTATTGCAATAGGCTTCCAATTGATCTTCCTATTCTCAAATCTCTCCTCACTCTGATTCATGCTCCAGACAGCTGCCACTGATTTTCCTAAAGTCTTCCCATGTCGCTCTGTAACCACCCCAATGCCTTTCTGTTTTCTTTAGAATCAACTATAGATTCCTCTGTTTGGCACTGAAACCCAGGCTTTCTTCCCATCCTTATTCTAGTTCCTTCTGCAACTCTTCAGTCCAGTTAGCCTAGTTGCCTTGCCATTTCCATCTTCCTTCTCCCCACCTTTGTCCCCAAAAGCCTCTATGTCTTCAGTCTCTCCCCTCCTCTCTCCTGCTCTTTAGAATACCTTGTTTCGATCCAAACTTGGGTTCCTTAGCCACCTTTCACAGGGAACCTTCAGTACTCCCGATCAGTGCTTATTTCTTTTATCTCTATTTCGATTTGGATGGACTTCCCCCCCCAAACCTAAGCTCTAGTCAGGACCTATTTGTTTTGGATTTGTATCCCCAATACCAAGCACATTGCCTGGTATTAGGCATTTAATTAAATACTTGGTACTATAGTGGAACCTCTTGATAACCCTGAGGAAGACATAATTATTCATTCTAATAATAGCTTATACTTATAGAGTGCTTTCCAGTTTACAAAATCTTCTTTTCTCACAACAAATCTGTGAAAAATGTTTTTTCCTATCTTACAGATAAGGCAACTGAGTCTCAGGAGTATTTCAAACTTATGTAGGTGTTCAAATGAAATAATTTATGTAAAGTATTTGCAAACCTTAAAACATTGTATAATAAGTGTTTACTATATAAGTAGGTAAAATAATAACCTGGGTTCTACTGTTATTTATAATTTAATGTTTGTCTTGTTATTTCTCCTGTGTGTTTTGTCTCCTCAGCTAGACTCAAAATGAGTTCGGGGAAGCTTGTTTGTTTTTGTCCCCCCCCCCCCCCCCACTGTCTTCCCATAGAGTAAGAGCTTAATCCACACCTGTCAGCTAGCTCAACTCTCTGCAGTCAGTTGACATTTTTTCTGCTGTACTTTGAAGGCTGAGTTCTCCTCAGCAGTCTTTCTGTGTTTCCTTCGGTCAGATCTCAGGGGCACTGGAGACCAAAATATTTAAGTAGACATTTTACTACTGAACATGTGGGGTAAGGTGGAAAGAGAGACTTGCTAAATTTCCAAGGCTGGAAGTGGTTGTGGTAAGCATTAGGTGCATTTATAAAAGAGCATAAGAGGATTTACATTGTTTCTATTTTAAAAGAACTTATAATATAAAAGTGTCTATTATATTAAAACATTTCTTCTTCTCCACAGGGTTATTCTGAGTCTCCAGACCTAGAATTTGAATATGCAGATACAGACAAGTGGGCTGCAGAGCTCTCTGGTAAAGGACGGCCTTTCATATTTGTGGGGAGTTATCTCCTGACTTTAGTTAGTGATATGAGCGCAGACCTGGAATGAATAAATCTTTTTTAATGTTTGGGGGAAATGTTTAGTTATTTGAGTCAGACACCAAGAATCTCATGGCTCCCAGTTACTATGATCATAAATTATTGCATCACTCTTATTAAGCACCTGTGGGTAGTTAAGCCAGTTAGACCATACTATTGAAGCCAGCAGACTCTTCCCTCAAGTCAGTACTTTGTATGGACCAGGTCCCAGTGCAAAATGTTTACTAGGGATACAAAGAAAGACAAAAATAGCCCCTGCCTTGAAGGAACTCCTATTCAGATGCGGGGAGACATTGTGCAAACAGCTGTGTACAGAGAGATCTTAGGATAAATTTGGAGACAGTCTCAAGGGGAAGAGACTATTAGGTATCCTTGTAGGGACAGGGGTTTTTCTGTGGAGAAAAACTGGAAAGTGGAAGAGGGAGGGGTGGGTTTAGAAAAAAGATGAGTTCAATTTTGAAAATGTTGAATTTGAAATGTCTATTGGACATCCAATTCAAAATGTCCAGTAGACTTTTGGAAATGTGAGACTAGAGGTTAGGATGTGAATGACATAATGTTGTATATTATTGGCATCTGGTGATGCTTTAACTTTTCAGATAAATTTGAGACAAATTAATAGACTATTTTTTTTGCAAGGCAATGGGGTTAAGTGGCTTGCCCAAGGCCACACAGCTACGTAATTATTAAGTGTCTGAAGTCATGTTTGAATTTAGGTCCTCCTGACTCCAGGGCCAGTACTCTATCCACTGCGCCACCTAGCCGCCCCCAATAGACTATTTCGCAAATGAGGAAAGCTAAAAGTACTAATAGTTCAATTTGAATCATTAAAGAAAACAGAATGGGAACATGATGCTATTGTTTCTCTTTCCTCTCGAATTGTTAATATAGAGCTGTGGCTAATGAACCTTTGTTTTTGATAGAACTTTATAGTTATACTGAGGGACCTGAGTTTCAGATGAATCGAAAATGCTTTGAGGAAGATTTCAGGATCCATGGTGAGATGATTTTCTCTTTTGCTATCTTTTTTTTCCATTTAGCCTTTCCCCTAAGGGCTATAGTAGTTTATTTTTCTTTATTGAATTCTAGACTCAGGCCCCTAAACACCCTGGCAGATGTGACAAATCAACAGGCCTCACGTGTCTTTTTGGTCTTATGTGTTCTGGGAGGGGTTTTAGAAATTTAGCACATTGTAAAAATTTTAAAACTCTTTTCTATGTTATTGGTGTTCAGTCATTTGAGTTGTGTCCGATACTTCATAACCCCATTTGGGTTTTGGGGACACAGATACTGGAGTGATTTACCATTTCCTTCTCCAGGTCAAATGAGGAAACTGAGGCAAACAGGGTAAAGTGACTTACCCAAGATCATGTAGCTAGGAAGTATCTGAGACCAGGTTTGAACTGAGGAAGAGGAGTCTTCCTGACTCCAGGCCTGGCACTCTATCCACTTTGCCACCCAGCTGCCCCCTTCTATTTATAATCACATTCAATACTGATGGGAAAAAAAATCAGCATTTCTGGTCTGGGCAGTTACATCTTTAGAACAATAGATTGAGTATCTTTTCTACACAGGGAATAGCTTCTCCTTATGTTTGTTGACACTTCTGGTCATTTTGGTAGTCTTGACTGTAACATTAAAGATACATATACTCCAAAGAACTTGACTTTTCAGCCTTAAGGCTAATTAGATTTTTTACTTTATAGTGGCAGATAAGAAGTGGACCGAACTTGACATAAACCAGCACCGTACCCATGCCATGAGGCTCCTGGATGGCTTAGAAGTCACTGCCCGGGAGAAGAGGCTCAAAGTGGCCCGAGCAATCCTCTATGTCGCCCAAGGTCAGTGGGGCTGCTGTCAAAGGGTATATGACTTCTTTGTCTGATAGTTGTCCTTGGGGTGATGACCTGTGTCCTGTGTGTGTGTGTGTGTATATCCAGGGACCTTTGGTGAATGCACCTCTGAATCCGAAGTTCAGTCGTGGTCAAGATATAATGTCTTCCTGCTCTTGGAAGTGGGCACGTTCAATGCTTTGGTGGAGCTCCTGAACATGGAGATTGAGTGAGCACTTTTCATCTGGGATTTAATAAAGGAAGACCATGCAGAAGGAGCTCTCACTGGCTTAGGGTCCATTGAACAGTTTAGACCAGTTGAGTCACCCTCCCCTGACCAATAAAGTAGCTACACTTTGAGTTAGAAATCCCCATGTTAACTGATCTGTGTTCTGTTGTGTTTTTACTTGTTTTTGATAACAATTTCCAGTAATGTTTTCCTCTGGTTCTGGTACATTGAGGGTCACACTAAGAAGGATTTCAGTACCTTGGGTATAGACTGCCAGCCCCAGACAATCACTTCACTTTCTGGTCTTGACTCATTCCTGGAAATAACAGAGGGGAAAACTCTGATTCAGATCTTCAGGACTAGGAATAATCCCCAAAGAGAAATCATTCAAACGCTTCTAGACATTTTAACCAAAGACTTCCCATCTATTAATTCATGCCTGATACTATGTATACTTGATAATTGTTCCCATTAAAAAAGGAGAATAGCCAAATAACCCATCATACAAATAGAACCTTGACTTGCCGCTAGCCCCTGTTATAGCTGGATTTGCTTTGTCAGGATAAAGTGACTGCTACTTGGCTATAATAATAAAATTTAATAATTAAAACTAACCTGGCACATGTGGTGATCCAGCTGATAAGCACTCTAAACACTGCCATTATTTGAATTATTTAACCTCATCTTTCATGGAGCCACTAGGGCAGTATCACCCTTAGGAATCTGACTCTGTCTTGTGCTTTAGCAACAGCGCAGCTTGCAGCAATGCTGTGAGGAAGCCCGCCATCTCCCTGGCCGACAGCACTGACCTGAGGTGAGTTCCCTGTCTGTTCTCTTTGATGAGGGTCTAGCAAGCCTGAGGCTAAGGCACTTTTAGCTTGGCTTGGGAAATCTAACCAGAGAGAGCAGGGGTCATAGGAAATTTTTTTTTTCCATTTTTTCCATTTCTGTTTCTCTCATATACATTTTTCTTCAGGGTATGATGAGACTCTGGAAAGTAATTACTGAGATGTGAGCCAAGGGAAGACAGGTCTGTGTGTGAAGTTAATGTATTTACATGTAAATGTACTGCGGCAGGTTAACTTGTAAAGCACATTGTTGGTCCCAGAAATGGAGCCTTTAGGAGTAGATGTGCTGAAAAGAAAGTGCCCAATACCAGTCAGAAGGAGATGTGAGGGAGATTCTTGAATTCTTATATGTTCAGTTTTCCACTCAGAAGAGCTTTGACACCCATAGAGTGCTTTGAACCATGTAGATACTTCATAAATAATTGTTGACTAATCTATGGATTTCTTTTTATTTGGGGGAATATAATGAAGCTTAGGTCAGAGTCTTTCTCTGAATTAAAAAAAAAGTGCTCCATCACTCAACTTACACAATTCTTTCCACTTTGGTTTAACTCAAGTGCCAGCCTGCTCTTGCTACTACCCTTGCTATTGCCAGGACTTCCTTCATCCCCATTGTTACCTACCCAGTCCTGGTCTGTTTCTGCCCTCTCCCAAATCCAATCCTCATTTCAGATTCTCCCTTTCTTATGATTCAGTCCTTCTGGGTTGTACACTGAAGAGAGAAAAACCAGATTCTTACAATGTTTTCAGAATGACGGTTGAAGAAGCTGAGATGTACAGCAATTTTTTTTTTTTATCATGGGAAACTCTGATTTTGACCACCTTCTCACATCAGTACATGTGTTTCTGCAAATTTTAGAAGTATATTTTTAAATAGTATGTACTGAAGTAACCCTTATTTCTCATGTTCTAGTCTTGATGAACTGGCTTTTCTTCTCAGGGTTCTGCTCAATATCATGTACCTGATTGTAGAGACTGTTCGCCAAGAATGTGAGGGTGATAAAGCCGATTGGAAGACCATGAGACAGACTTTTCGAGCAGAGCTAGGTATGACTCCTATTAATGTGCTGAAAGGCTTTTAAGACTGGCTGGAGACCAGTGCCACTGGCAAACCTTTTAGCTCAGGAAGGCTGCCCTGATTGAAGGTTTCTTTGTGTTGCTCTCTAGGCTCTCCCTTGTACAACAATGAGCCATTCTCCATCATGTTGTTTGGGATGGTGACCAAGTTTTGCAGTGGACATGCACCTCACTTCCCCATGAAGAAGGTTCTTTTACTTCTCTGGAAGACAGTATTGGTAAGAATCCTACCTCAGAACTGGTTGGAGGTGTCACATTTGGCTGATATGACCCACGAAGATTTGGTCTCAGATTATAATGTAGATTTGGAGAATGTGGCAGGAGATTTTATATTCTCCATACAAAGCTGTTTTTGGAGAATTAGTTCTCTAGCTTGTTTGGGGGCAAAAGTGATTGAGATTAAAGTTAATATAAAAATATAAAACCCAAGGGGACTGATAATTAACAGTGAGCCATCTACAGCTTTCTCAGTCTGGACAGGGAAACTTGACCTGTTTCTAGAGAGGGGAGTGAGTGATGCCAGGGGAGAGAGCCAACCAGTCCTCAAGAGATTGGCACTCTCATTAGTAATCAGAGACAGGGCCAAGCCTGGAGCCTTTCCCATCACCAGAGATGTAGCCGGGTGAAAGGATGGGGCTTGAGTTTTTATCTATTACCTTAGCACCGAGGAAATCACACTGCTCTGGTTGTTTGGAACCAACTTCTCACAGAATCAGTGAGCAGCTTCTAAGTGTAGGAGGAGCCTTACCAAAAACACCAGCAAGTATTCTCAGGTGTTCTTACACCCTTTTGGTTTATTTGTGTCTCATCTTTATCATTCATGCTGTTGGTTTCCTCCTTGTAATTCGCTCCAGCCCATATAGGAAAATGGAATTGTCCCTAAACAGTGAAACTGCTCAGATGTTATAGGGTTCTTGAGGATCAGCCCAAGTCATGAAGAAGGGTTAGATTTGTTATTTCACTTAGGAAGAATTGTGAAATATTGTGTCTGTGTCAGATTTTATTTACCTTTTCTTCAAAGATCTAAAATTGGAGTTAATTTATGATTCTGCAGAACAGAATTCGCACACTTTTTAATCAGTAAAACTTTTACGTTCACATACCCATAATATATGCATATTTATGATATTTGCCAATATACTAAGTACATTTTAAACATAAATAAAAAATTAAAATAAGATGAAGGTAGAGTAATGCTTGAAATTATTTTGAATTTATTGATGGTACAAAAGCCTTTTTGCTCTCAGTAATTTATATTGTTAGAGCAAAAAGGGTTTTGAGTTTTTGGTGTATTCTTAATGTTTTATATAATAATTTAATAAGGGCAATGTGATAGATGTTTCTTTATAATTTTTTAAAAACTTGCTTTAACATTTTTTTATTTAGCAGTTCAAAAGTCTAGTTCTAATGAATTAAATTTATTTCAGTTCTTTCCTTTAATGTCTGTTGTCCCAGAAAAAGAAGCTTCACAGTGACCCATAGATCCAAAGAAAGAAGCACTTGGTTGGTTGAATTCAATACTTATTCTTATTTTTCAACCTCACCTTCTAGTTATAGAGAGTATGTTGAGTTTGTTGAGATGTCTTCTTCCTAGTTCAGTCAGCTGTCCTTGGAAACTAATCAAAAGATGTTGTATTTTTATATTTTAACAAATGCATTTAAAAATCACTAAAACCATTTGATGAAAGGTCTTTAAACAGAATACAAAATTTTACTTCCAAGCTTTGTAAGCTATACATATGTGTTAATGACTGACATTTTCGGCAATAGAACTTTAGTTTAAAATGTCATCTTAATCATGATAATTTCACACCTTAATCTATATAAGGCACAATATACACATTGCACAGGCTTCATTGATGACAATAATAGATGGATAGCCATATTTCAAATAATGCCTTTCAGAATTTGAGGAGCTTCTTTTCATCTTTAATTAGATTTTCATTGTCTTTACTTCACAGTGTGACTGGAGAAGCTTTGCTTCTTAGTAGAACTCTCAGTTCCACATTCTGGCTGCATTCCTAGGATAAGCTTCAGTCTGAGATGCCTTCGCAAGAATCTTTTTGAGCTACACTCCCATTTTATGAAGAGTAATTTAGTTAAAACTTGTTAAGGTGATTTGTAAATTCACTTAACTAGGCAAATGTAAACTGCAGAATGCCACAATACACTGAAAATGAATGAATGAGGGGACCACTGTTGGCCCTTCTCTCTGTTCTGTAGAGCCCCATTCTACATGACCATCTGACATACTGTGTAAAGATGTTGATGCCAACCCATCTTAACTATTAGTTAAGCTTAATTTCTTACTTTGTTAGATTAAAAAGAGAACCGTCAATAGTTTTAAACATTGTCTGCCAGTATTTCCCTTGATCCCTTGTGCATTCCCTTTGAAAGCCCACTATTTAAACTCGACAGACTGACTTTGCTGTTCAAGAAACCTCCAGTCCTTGCATGATTCTTCAGCTTCTTTTTCCCCTCTTAGTTGCTTATCATTCTACTTATCCTAGTGACACGGTGTCTTCATCCACTGTTGGTGCCATTGAGCTCCTTGAATTGGATTTATACTCTTCATCAGAGATAATGGACTGCATAAAGATGAAGATTAAATGAGTGCTTCGAACCATTTAATGGAAGGCATCGGTGTTATTAGGATGGATGGGTGTATTCCTAGAAAACAATCTAGTTCTGCAGAGGCTCATGTTATCCCTCTTTGTTCCTAGTGTACACTTGGAGGCTTCGAGGAGCTCCAGAGCATGAAGGCAGAAAAGCGTGAGATCTTAGGCCTTCCCCCTCTGCCTGAAGACAGTATCAAAGTGATTCGTAACATGAGGGCAGCCTCCCCTCCAGCTTCTGCCTCTGACCTCATTGAACAGCAGCAGAAACGGGGACGTCGAGAGCACAAGGTTAGCAATGGACCAGGGCTCCAGAAATGCCTCTGGTGAGATAGGAAACATCTAAAGCAACAAACAGAGGTCTACAGTTACTAAGATTTCACATGGTCAGGGCAATGATTATCCCTTTTGCTTTCCCTCTGATGTTCTTAACACTTCACTCATTCTGACTTCATAGGTCTTTTGTCCTTCCGCCAATCACTCATTTCAGATCTGTTCTCATTTTCTTTTCTGTTTGGCTCCTGTTTTCAGGCTCTCATTAAACAAGACAATCTGGATGCATTCAATGAACGGGATCCATATAAGGCTGATGACTCTCGGGAGGAGGAGGAGGAAAATGATGATGACAACAGCCTAGAGGGAGAGACATTTCCTCTTGAGCGGGATGAGGTGATGCCTCCCCCTGTGCAGCACCCTCAAACAGACCGACTTACCTGCCCAAAGGGCCTGCCTTGGGCCCCCAAGGTTAGGTGAGTCTTGAGTCCCTGATCCAAGAGGAGCTTTCTTTGATCTCTCCATTGGTTGGCAGTGATATTCCTATCACCTTTGCTTGCAGTGTGGCCATGTGTCAGCCTTCCAGGTGCTATGTGGGGCAGACAGAGGGTCAAAACTTTAAGGCAGACTTGTTCAGAAAATGCCCAGCAGTGCCACTTGAGCAGCATTTGGGATTGGGTCCTCAGCACTTAGCCTCCAGGTCACGAGGACCTCTTGTAAGAAGTCCCCTTTAGGGGCGGCTAGGTGGCACAGTGGATAAAGCACCGGCCCTGGAGTCAGGAGTACCTGGGTTCAAATCCCGTCTCAGACACTTAATAATTACCTAGCTGTGTGGACTTGGGCAAGCCACTTAACCCCATTTGCCTTGCAAAAACCTAAAAAAAAAAAAAAGTCCCCTTTACTCAGGCCTGGAGAAAAAAAATATTATTCTGCCTTTCATCCAGGGCTCAGTGTGTAGTATGAATTTAAAATGGATTGGGAATTTTTTGAGTGATGAATAAAATGTTTAAAATAAAAATACCCACACACACAGTAACATGAATTAGTTTGTGTTTGAAAATACATAAAACAAAGGAAAAGAGGAACATGAAAAGGTAGAGAAGGGTTTCTCAATCCAGGAAAACTTCCAGTTTTTAAATGTCTATAAAAATGAATTAAAAAGTAAAACTGGGGTAGCTAGGTAGCACAGTGGATAGAGCACTGACCCTGGAGTCGGGAGGACTTGAGTTCAAATGTGACCTCAAACACTTAGTAATTGCCTGGCTATGTGACCTTGGGCAAGTCATTTAACCCCATTGCCTTAAATAAATAAAATAATAAAAAAAAACCCATAAAAATAAAGGGCTAGTGCCCACCCTCTTTTAATAGACAAACAAACAAATAAATAAAACCATCAGGAGACATGAAACTTTTTTCCTCAGCAGTTTTTCCAAAACAAAACCGTGTTTTCTGTATCTGAAGTGTGGGAAATACTTGGCTAGAAGAGAAAACTTTTTGTGTTGCTTTAATGCATGTGTTTTCTTCTTTTCTTAAAACTTTCCTGTTGATGGAAGCAGAGAACTGGATTCCTCAGAGTTCAGCAATTTGTAGCTTCACTTGTAATTTAAATCAAAGTAAAGCCATCATAATGAGTGAACTCTTCTTTTAACAAATCAAATTAATTTTTAAGAGCAAAATAAGTTTCAGATAATATACTTTGTGATCCTAAATTAACAGTTTCTTTAGATCTAGCCCTTTAACAAAAATAAATATTGCCTAAATTCCCCTCCCCACTCCCATTTAAAAAAAAAAGAAAGAAATTAGTCCTCTTCCTCCCTGCCATCCCCACTTCAGAAAATGTACATTTTAATTTATCCAATAATGTATCTACCCTTTCCACCCATGGCAGAGAAAAAGACATTGAGATGTTTCTAGAGTCCAGCCGAAGTAAATTCATTGGCTACACGCTGGGCAGGTAGGTATTGGCTCTGTTCATTATTGCCTCAGTGGTGGGTGGAAGGAGTTGGTGGGGTGCATCCTCCCCCCCCTTGCCCAACACAGTGGAATCCTTTTGAATCCTGCTCTTCTGAGCAGTTAATAGATTATAGACTGAAGGACAGGAGAGATAGTTTTGTTTCTTTCTCCCTCCTAGTGACACCAATACAGTGGTGGGGTTGCCACGACCAATCCATGAGAGCATCAGGACACTGAAGCTGGTGAGTGACAGAGAGGCAAGCCCTGGGAGACTAGGGAGGCCACTTGTTGGACTGTTTCCCAATCAGACCTCATTTTGGGGAGAATCATTTGTTCCCCAAGTCAATTTACCTCCTGCCTGAGGCTCATGCCTTCACATATCCCAGACTTGACATTTGGTGGGCAGTTGGCTCCAGTCTAAGTCCTGTATACTTCTTGATCTTCTTCAGTAAAATGCATTGGATTTAACTGGGTTTTCATACCTCAGGATTTTTATTTGGAACACATTTCAATGCTATAATGCCCTCAGGGGCTTGTGGAAGTGCTGAGGCTTCCTTGCTGTTCCTCTCAATGGCTCCACTCCAGTGCTGTAGTTCTTCCTCCTACCCCTTCTCTGTCAGACTTCCCTGCCCTTCCTTGCCCCTCCTCAGGGTGGGTACATTTCAGAGTTCCCACTAGGACTTGAGCTTCTCCTCTGCTCAGAGGTAGGAAACCAGATAGTGAGCGGGAGCCCAGAAATGCCTGAAAGAATCAGGCTTTTGCAGCAAGGGCTTCACCCCTTCTCAGAGAGCTGTGTTTCAAAAGAAAGTTGTTGAAAAGCTAGCTGCTTTGTGAGGCCCTTTGCTCCAAGCACAGTGAGGTATCTGGAGAGTGACTCCAGGACTCAAGCACATTCTTTCCTTTCTTTCCACAATAGCACAAATACACATCAATTGCTGAAGTCCAGGCCCAGATGGAGGAGGAGTATCTTCGCTCTCCTCTCTCAGGGGTAAGTGGATGTCAACAAGGTAGGCAGCAAGTACAATGAAGCACCCATATAGGGCCTGGGAGTACAAGGAAGGGAAAAGGAAGGCACCAGAATTAACAGTGATCGGGAGAGACTTCCAACAGAAAGTGAGATTTTAGCTCGGACTTGAAGGAAGCCAGGAGGCAGAGCTGAGCAGAGATGGGGCACGACCAGAGAAAATGACTAGAGTTGGGAAATGGCAACAGAAAGACGACCCAGTGTCATTGGATCTAAGAGTAGGTAGGGTGTGTAAGATGAAGGAAGAGAGAGCTCGGGGCTTCAAATATATGTGATTCTGGAGGGAGCTCCTGGAGTTGATGAAGCAGGGGCTACCATGGTCAGATCTGTGCTTTAGGGAAATCACTTTAGTGGTCGGTGGGGTTGGGGAAGAGACTGGAGGCAGGCAGACCTAGCAGGTTGCAGTGATGAAGGGCTGCACCAGGGCGGGACAGAGTTGGAGGAAAGAAGGGGGAGCATTGGAGAGATATTCTAGAGGTGAACTCGACAGCCTTCAGACTGGATGTGGTGAGAGAGAGGGAGGAATCCAGGGTAACTCCTAGGCTGTGAGCCTGAGGAAGGTAGTCGAGGGGGAGGGTTTTGGGGAAAAGCTGAGTATTAGACACGTTCCGTTTAAGATGTCCAGGGCACATCTGGTTTGAGATGTCCAGCTGGCAGTTGATAGGGGCTTCCAAAACCCCTAGGCTCCTCAGGCAATGACTTGAATACAGGGAGCTTCCCACCTACATTTCAGGCCTCACAGAGCACCAGCTAGACTGATGAAGAAACTTGCCCAGGATTGAGTAAGCCTAGAGATTTTGTTTCTCTGACCTTTTCTGTTAAAAGGGAGAAGAGGAAGTGGAACAAGTCCCTGCTGAAACCCTTTACCAAGGTCTCCTTCCAAGTCTGCCTCAGTACATGGTGAGTGACTTTTCTTCCTTTTCACCAAGGATGATCTAGATGTATGCCTGCCTCAGTCTCCATTAGTAAATGAAAAAGATCTTTTCTCTCTTGTTCAGTGAACTGTCCCAGCCAGGTCATGCTACCTTCTTCAACTTCCTGGGTAGATATTGAAAGAACTAGACCTCAGGATTTTGCTTTTTGATCCTAGGCCTTCCCATGCTTTTTTCTAAATATCTTGTTCCCACTTCAGATTGCGCTGCTGAAAATCCTGCTGGCTGCGGCTCCCACTTCCAAAGCCAAAACGGATTCCATTAACATCCTGGCTGATGTCCTCCCTGAGGAGATGCCGTAGGTATCATTCCTGTGACTCTAGTAGGGAAGGAAAGGTGACTGAGAATTTTCAGGGTCAGCTTCTTGGCTGTTCAGAGGCAAATCCCAGTTGAATTTAATACCTTGATTGGCCAGAGGAGACATGATAAAAAAGCTTTGGATTAGGATTTGGGGATTGTTGGGGTGCCCAAGATATTTCCCTGCCCTCTCTGGGTTTTCATTTTATGATCTGGAAAACTAAGTCGGGGCAGGACATGGGATGCTTCATGATTCTGTGTACCTTAGGGCCCAAGCAGCTTGCCAATCAAGTTTGTGAACCAGTTCCATTGAGGATGGCTCCTTTTAGCCAGTGGATTTGCAAGCAAGGTTTTTTAAATTCTGATTCAAGTTATAAAGAGAAATCTTTGGTTACCCTAAAATAATGGCTTCTCATCTTCTGTTCTAAGAGTGCCTTGTTTCAAATTGGAGATCTTGTTTGGAATGGGGGAGGTAGAGAGGAGCAGGTTGGAAGAAGAGGAAATTAAAATCTTAATATTGTCAATAATAGTAGCTGATATTTATAAAATGCTTTAAGGTTTGCAAAGCACTTTGTTTTTATTTCTCCTAACAGTTTCTAGTAATGGGAGTTGCAGGTATTTTTATCAGCACTTCACAAATGAGAAAAGTTAATTGAACTGGGAAGTTAACTGACTGGCTTTTGATCATAGAGCCAGTAAGTGTCTGAGATAGAGTTTAGTGCTCCATCCATTGTGTCCACAAGGGGAGCATTCTGATTAAAATAATTACAACTGGCATTTATCTAGTACTTTCAAGTTTAGGTCAATCTGCCAGTATTAGGGACCTATCCTGAGCCAGACATCTGTACTCTCCTCCCTAGGAAGACAAATACACAGAAGGAAGCAAGCCTTCCCCAAGGGGACTTTACATTCTGATATAAGAGAACACAAATACAGATACAGAAATAGAGAGCATGAATATAAAATGAATGAATGCTTTTTGCCAAGAAGATAAGTACAAGGAGTTGAGGAGGAAGAACACTAGCACTTGGTGGGGATCAAGAGAAATTCTGGCTTAAAGGAGGTAATGGGCCTCAGTAAGGCTGTGAGGTGGGCCTGGGTGAGGAACAAGGCCAGTGTGGATTACAAGAGTGCAGGAAGCCAAGGAAGGGCTATGAGGAATGTGGACATGAAACAGAAGAGTTTATATTTTACCCTAGAGGCAGGAGGAAGCCACTGGAGTTGATCTAAGTTGGGAAGTGACATGGTCAGTTCTTTTCTTAAGGAAAATTATTTTGGCAGCATTGTGTAGAATGGACTGAAGCAGTGAGAATTTTGAGAAAGACCATTTAAGAGGCCTGTGAAATAATGTAGGCAAGAGGTGATGAGGGGAGCAGCTAGGTGGCACAATGGATAGTACACTGGCCCTGAACTCAGGAGGACCTGAGTTCAAATCTAGCCTGAGACAGTTAATAATTACCTGTGTGACCTTGGGCAAGTCACTTAACCCCATTGCCTTAAATAAGTAAAAAAAAAAATTTTTTAAGAGGTGGTGAGGGCTTGAACTCAGGGTTAAATGGAGAGAGGGGCTGAGATATAAGAGATATGAAAAATCCCTTGATTTTCCTAATCCTGTGAGGGAGAGTTGCCACTGAGGTTATAATCCTCCCTCACAGAGGCCCTAAGGGATTGAATGACTTGTCCTTGTCAGGGTGGACTTCAGCCAGGATTCTCTGGCCCTAATGTCCAATGCTCTTTCTTTAGTACCATGACTCATCTCCAAATGGAGTTACCACTTCAGGAGAATTTGTCCCTACTCTGTGATAGAAGAGACCACAGTACCAGGGAGGTCCTGAGCAAAGTGGGGGGGGTGGGGAACGGGACCTTCTGGGAACCCTTCAGACTAAATGAAATTGAACTGAGAGAAGAGCAGCCAAACATCAGCCTTCTCGAAGCTGTTATGGGGTAGTAGGATGGATGGAGCAAGAGCATCGACGTATCACTCCTATAGACTCTGGGCCACCATTGGGCTGGGCTTAAGTTGGCAGTACTGGCTTTGTGTTTTCAGAACCACCGTGCTCCAGAGCATGAAACTGGGGGTTGATGTGAACCGCCACAAAGAGATCATCGTGAAGGCCATTTCTGCAGTCCTGCTGCTGCTGCTCAAGCACTTCAAGCTGAATCACGTCTACCAGGTACCTTGGCTATCCTCCAGCCCCATCCCCGACTTGTGGCCCTGCCATCCCTGTCCCTTGAGCCTGGCATACTTAGCTGTAAGTTAGGCTCTGCCCAACAAATGATCACTTACCGACTTCCTCTGGTTTCAGTTTGAATACATGGCCCAACATCTTGTGTTTGCCAACTGCATTCCTTTGATTCTGAAATTCTTCAATCAAACTATCATGTCCTACATCACTGCCAAAAACAGGTAACTAGGGCCAGGGAAGGGGAAAATAGGAGTGAGGGCAATGGGGACCTACAGTAATGGATCTCACTTATTAGGCAGCAACAAGCTCAAGATCCAGCTGCTGATCAGCCAGATGGACTAGTTCATAGCACATAGCAAAAGGGGCTCTTATCAATGTAGGCAGTCCCAAAACTACGTGGGCCTTGTGAAATTTGAAATCTTGACCCCGGGCCACCACTTATTAGGGATTGGGATGTGGTCTCCACCTGAATAAGGCAAAGTCAGCTAGACTTGAGATGAGTCTCTGAAAGAACACAGGAATCAGCAAGAGTATTTCTTGTCAGATGTCTCTTAACTGGGAAACAGCTGGAGAAGGTAAAAAACGTGTTTTTTTTCCCCTACAACATATTGAAAAACAGCTAGGATTATTCCCAAAGACATCTATCAATCAGTTAGCAATCGTTTACTAAGAGCTATGTGCTTAGGACTAAGGGTGCAAAGAAAGTCAAAAACCAGTCCCTGTTCTCAAATAAATCATATTTTAATAGGGGAGACAACACTGAAAATAATTATATAAAAGAAATATACAGTGTAAGTGATAGGTCATCTTTGGAAAGGAAGACAGAGGACTGAAAGGCCTTTCACAGAAGATGGAATTTGAGCTGAGTTTTTAATTAGTCCAGAGAACCTCTGTTGTAAGGATGAAGAGGAAGAACCTTCTGGTCATTACAGAATCATAGAACTGAGAAATGGAGCATCATGTGGGAGGAACTACAGGTAGCCTGTACTTGAACAGTAGAGTTTATGGAGAGAATTAAATGGGTACAAGGAGACTTGGTCAGACACAGACCTTAGAAAAAGCACTTTGGCAGGGAAGCAGAGTCAGGATCAGGCTTCTGTAGAGGTCCAGGCCTGAGGTGATGCTGCTGCCCAGGGAAGAAAGGGGAGGGAAGTGGCAAGATCTGGCAATCCATCGGGATGTGGGATGAGTTGAAGCCTGCCTGATGGGGAGGTTGGTGGGACTTGACAATAATAGTTTTGGAAGAGGGGAAGGTTGGAGTTGGGGCAGGGGTGGAGATAACAAGTTCCTGTTTTTTGATATGTTGAGTTTAAGATGCCAACAGGATATCCACTCCAAGAACTCCAAAGGATTAGTGATATGATATTCAAATACAAGAGAGATTCAGGCTGGATCTACTGGAAATCATCTATGCATAGAGATAACTGATGAGATCACCAAACGAGAATAGTTATCATAGGTATAGTGCTCTAAGATGCATATTAGTCCTCACACCAACCCTGGGAGGTAGTTGCTATTATTATCATCATCCCCATTTTACCTATGAGGAAACTGAGATAAACATCCATTAAGGGCCTTGCTTAGGGTTACATGACCAGAATGATTTTGAGGGTGGATTTGAACTTGGGGCTTAATGGTTCCAGACCTGGTGCCCTACAGTAGTATAAAGGGAAATGAGAAGAGGACCCAGAGCACCCTTGCAGGATAAATGTTACCCATATATTTGCTCTTCCAGAAAGTTCCTGAACTTCCCTTACAGAGGTGGGTCTTTTTTCCCCTTGCAGTA
The DNA here is from genome assembly GCF_037893015.1 of Macrotis lagotis. Lineage (NCBI taxonomy): Eukaryota > Metazoa > Chordata > Mammalia > Peramelemorphia > Peramelidae > Macrotis > Macrotis lagotis. Next base: position 213,367,736 of record NC_133662.1, read on the forward strand.
TTTCTGTTTTGGATTATCCTTACTGTGTGGTTCATGAACTGCCAGAGCTGACAGCAGAAAGTTTGGTGAGTTTGTTTGTCTCCCTGATGGGAAAAGAGGGGAATCAACTGGAATGACCTTTGGCAAGTTGGAGCCAACTGGAAGAGATCCTTCCTTGTCCTAAGGATGGGACTATTGTCCTACCAGACAGCTGCCTTCTTTATTTCCTGTAAAAGCTCTTTTGCAGAGCTAGAAGAATGAAAAATGAGGGCTTTAAGCTAATGATACTTGTCACATTTCTCTACAGCATTGGGGCTCACTTTCACCAGAACTTTCACTGTGAGATTCTCCCCATTTTACATACAAGAAGACCTAGGTCAAAGAAAGCAAAGTGATATGCCCACTGCTGCACAGCTGATCTCTTAGCTAGATCCCATGTTTCCAAGTCCTTGTCTTTTCTATCAGTAACCTTGGAATTTAGGGAATACCAAGCAAGATAGTCAATTCACCAAGGCAGTCTATGTGACCCAGGGTGTGTTTCCAGAACCTGGGTGACCAAGACAGCAAGAGAGAAATCATCAATGTGACTGTTTTGAGGCCCCTTCAGAAAGCCTATCCCACCCTGCTCCTCCTGGTGAGATGGTGTTCCACAGACTCCAGCCTTGGGTGTTAGGACGTCTCTCAGTTTTCCATGGGATTGATAGAAGCCCTTTTATCTCACCACTGATACCGTCATCTTGGGTTTGTCCCATAGGAAGCTGGGGATAATAACCAGTTTTGCTGGCGGAACCTCTTCTCTTGTATCAATTTGCTTCGGATCTTGAACAAGCTGACAAAATGGAAGCATTCCAGGACCATGGTGAGTGGAGGGTGTTGAGGTCATTATAGCTTCTTGTTGTCTCATTTCCTCCTTAACTTTCCCCTTCCCACCATGGATAACAAGTCCCTTGAGCCAAGTTGGGTTACTAGAGACTGGCCAAAGAACTAAAATCTTTCCTTCTAGGTTTCCTTTATCCGAATTGTTTCTGTTTAATTGCTCTCCTCCTTAGTTGGATGATGAGGGAAAGTCCAGCCCATTTCAGTGCCTGAAGGATAGACTTTTTCCTCAGTTAGGGATGGGGATAGGAACTGAGCTTATTCAATGATGTAGGGAACTTCCAGGTAAGAAAAGTCCATCTTTGTAAGTTATGGTCTTAAATGTCTGGAGCTCTAATTGGCCAGCTCAGGGCAACACAGCCAGTGTGTGTCAGAGGTGGGATTTGAACTGGGCTCTTCTTGGCTTCAAGGCTAGCTCTCCAGCCTACCAGCTGCCATATGGAATGTCTGATGAATTAGGACCATTAACGTGTTTTTTTGCTGCCCCTGGACTGTACTCTAGATGCTAGTGGTCTTCAAGTCAGCACCCATCCTAAAACGGGCCTTGAAGGTGAAGCAAGCCATGATGCAGCTCTATGTGCTCAAACTGCTCAAGGTGCAGACCAAGTATCTGGGACGCCAGTGGAGGAAGAGCAACATGAAGACCATGTCAGCCATCTACCAGAAAGTTCGGCACCGGCTGAACGATGACTGGGCCTATGGGAATGGTGAGCCTGTTGGGGAAGGGGAAGGCAGCGACTGTGTCCTGCCAGGCTCCATTCTTGGAGCACCTTGGTAGCCCATCTCCCACTAGCTCTTCTGTAGCCACCCTCCTCCTGCCTCACTGAATCAGGGATCTAGCACAAGAGTGGATAGAGAGATCATTTTCTCTGGTTTGGTTTTTTTGGTGGTTGTTCTGCAAAAATGGCAACATCTTCAGAGACATAGGGAAGATGATGGAATTTTCAGTTAGACGGTACCTTGAAGAGTATGTCACCTGACCCTTAGAAACTGAGGCCCAGAAAGCTTAGCTTAGCTGCTCAGGGTCACAGGGTAATAAGAACTAGGTTTGAATCCCACCTCCATCTCTCAACCCCAGGATTTTCATTTGTAAAGTGATGGTGATAGTACTCCTGGGTTGTAAGGATCAAATGAAGAGAATGCAGATGTTAGAAAAAGGAATCAGGTTTCCTCCTTTAATCACTAATTTGTGGACCTCAAGTTTCCTGTCTGGAAGTTTTTCCATGAAATCCAAGTATATCCTATGATAAAAACCTGTGTTCTGCACATGGTAGACACTTTATAAATACTTGAATTTACAGAAGAAATTAATGTCTTACCTCCTTTCTACATAATGATCTTTCACATCCTTGAAAATTGTCATTTCATTAAGGCTTCCCTTGACCCTTCCACCTGTCTCCTCCTGCCCAGTAGTGAAGATGGTGTCAGGCATCAAACCCTTGTCATGGGTAGGGTCTGCAACACTGGCGGGTCTTAATTCTATCTTCCTCTTCTACTCTTCCTGCCCCAGATCTGGATGCCCGACCCTGGGACTTTCAGGCAGAAGAGTGCGCCCTGCGGGCCAACATTGAACGTTTTAACTCTCGGAGATATGACCGGACTCATAACAACCCCGACTTCCTACCTGTAGATAATTGCCTGCAGAGTGTCTTGGGCCAGCGGGTTGACCTCCCTGAGGACTTCCAGATGAACTATGATCTCTGGTTGGAAAGGGAGGTTTTCTCCAAGCCCATCTCCTGGGAAGAGCTGCTACAGTGAGGTTTTGCCCCAAGCCCCTGGACCCAGGTTGAACCTGAGGAGAACAAGGCCCAGGCTGGACACTACCTCAGGGTCCCCGCCGGACTTGGGGCCCTGTTTGCTGCAGTCCTGCTCCCACTCCTCCAGGTGGCGCTGTGACTTTGGGCACCATCCTTACCCATTCATTAGTGCAGAACCCTGAGGCCCCTGGGCTCCATGGAGGGAAGTTTCTGGGCTTGGCTTCTTTCTTGGTGGTGGTTTCCCAGTATACTGCCCGGGAGGGATGTTCTGCTGCAGTCTGGAGGGAGCCGCCTTTCCTTTCCCACGCAGCGCTTGGCTGAGCCACCCTGGGCCGACGTGTCCTGGGAGCAGAACCCTCCCATGGCATCCTTCAGACTTCAGGTGTAGTCCACCAGCTCTGCCAAAACACTAAGCCTGGTGGCCTGCCTGGAGAGGGGTGAGAGGTCAGCCAGGAAAGCACTGTTGGGACTCTTGACTCGTCTCCAGCCCCCTACTCACTTCCTTCCAAGCAGCTGGTGCAGAGGCTCCTGGCTGCCGCTGCTGCTGCCTTAGCACATCTGCCTTGGACAGGATCAGGGTGGGAAGCAGACATTACCCTCAGACAGGGTCACTGGCTTCCCTCTCAGTTTGCAATGTCCTGTACATATCTATATATATGTCTTATCTATATCTATATATAAAATATATGTGTGTTTTGTTGTGTAACTCTGGGGTTTTAAGTGTATTTGTGTATTTTATTTGCATTAAAAAGGAAAAAAAAAATGATCATTGCTTTTACTTTGGGAAATAATGAGACTTGTGCTGAGTCTGGGCCCCCACAGGCAGCTTGCCTCCAGATCCTTGGTGCTGACATGGCTATGCCTTCTCAGTTGGCCTTCCTGAGTGCACACTTCTCTTTTACAGAGAGAACAGAAAGCTTGATCTATGGTAAGAAATAGTGGATAGTGTCAAGACAACTGGGGATGATAAAGAGGGACCCCTAGGGATCTCTCCATGTTGTAACCCCTCCTCTCTGCCCCGTCCTTCCAACCATCAGTTCCTCTTACTGACATCGCTCTTCACCCTCCCTTTGGAGAAGTTGTGTTTGGATTGAACTAGGCAGTTCCTGTTGTCATGCTGATGGGCCTTCATGTGGTCCTCTCCTCTGCCTCATCAAATGAAGTAGCAAGGGACCCTGCGGGGAGGGAGTCCCTAAAAGCCTCTTGGGCCTTGAGGAAGCAAGGGTGAGGACCCTAGCCACTAGCACCAGTCTGCCTTCCAGGGGTCAGCTGTTGTGTCTGGCTTGCCCTCTTCTCATCCAGAGCCCATGGGCTATCCTGGAATTCACCCTGCAGTACCCCTGAACTTTGCTTCCTGAGACCTCAAAGGGGCACTTTGCTCCCAAGCTTCCAAGAGGTGATCAATATTGCAGCACCTCAGAATCAGAGTTGACTTGGTGTTGGCCCTTGGGGGAGCTGCTGCCAATTTTGCGGTCTGCAGCTATGGCCGGTACAAAATGTAAAGCCACCGTGATTGGGTGGCCATTTGCCCAAAAAAGAAATTTGCTTAGGAAAAGGGAAATTGGTGTTGCTGGTTTGTATGATGGAATTTCTGCTGCTCCCTGCCAAGGGGAGGAAGGGTTTCACTTGTGGTAGCTTAGGAGCATTGACGTTTCTTCTTTGCCACGGTGCTATGTCCTTGAGCCATCTGCCCCCATTGTTTCCTGCTTCTTTGAGCCTTTCCATCTCAACTAGTGGAGGCCTAAAATATTAAAATTGAAGGAATCTTAAAGATAATCTAACCAGTCACCTAGTTTCATAGAAGATGAACCCCAGGTCCCTAGAGGAAGTGACTCATCCAAAGTCACAGGGCTAGCTGGTGGCAGAGCTGGGGCTCAAATCTAGGCTTCCAGGTTTTCAATCCTAGACTCTTTCCAGGGACCAAGTCACCAGGTACTCTTTAGGTCATGCCCATAGCCAGAGAGCTGGGATGTCCTCTGCCACCTCTGCCACACTCTGCTAGTCATTCCTTGCAAACAGCAACCCAAATTTTTTAGGCATGTTGTTGATACTGAGTAGACCCTGGTCCTTGATGTTAGAACAACATAGAAACCTCTGGTCTTTTCTAGGACTGGGTCTGTGTCCTTACTCCTTCCTGTCAATGAAGTTAAGTGGCTTGGTAGGCAAGACTGATCCAATGTGAGTTTGTCAGGCTGAAGACCCGTTGGGACCAAGCGGCAAGGCTTGAGGATGTCATTTCTTGTTAGTCTACACACTAGGGGGCTTGGAAAATGGAAGCCTCCCTAGAGCACATCAAGGAGACTTGGAAGCGTGACCCAGCCTCCCTGGAACCAGCCTGCGCTTTGAAGGAGGTGTGTCCTCTGGCACCACAAGTCCACTCAAACATTTGTTCCCTGTCAAGGTCTGTGTGTCAGACCTTTGCCAGCTCCAGTCCCTGCAGCCCCCAGGGTGGGCTGAGGACTGCAGAAGGTCTAGTCTTAAAGGCTGTAATTCAGCTTGATGTGCAAATGGCTGGGAATGAGAGGGGATTAAATGTCTCTAACAAGAAGCAGTTCTTATTCTCGGTTTAAGCCAGAGGAGACTTGACCTGTAACTTGAAATGGTTCCTGAGATTTTGTTCCCCTGAGGTGGAGATTCAGTAAACCTAAAAGACAAAGGCGGGGGAGAATAGGAGGATTTCAGGATTGAAAGTGTGTGGCTGTGAGCTGGGAAATGTGACTCATTCCTACCTCTTGTTTCCCGCTTCCTCTCCCCTGCCCCTAAATTCCTAATCCTTCACCAATAGCCATGGGGAGTGTGACATCCGGAGGACACACCTCTGGGGGGAGCAGAGTCATCACTAGATTATTAGAATGATTGCTTCTGGGAGACAGATTGCTTTCTGAGAAACTGTCTTCTTCCAGGAGATGCAATAAGAAGAAGAAACAGCCAGAATACCAAGATCTGAAGTTCTTACATATGTTGAACCCAGATCATTGAACTCACAGTTCAGAACACACTTCTCTACTGCCCAATCCAGAGGCAAGACAACTAAATGTTGTTCAATCCTCAATTTACAATCATTGCAGGAAAAGAGAGGGGGAAAAAAGGAAAGAAAAGGGAAGGAAGGGAGAAGGATAATAATTTGTCCTTCATTCTTAAAAAAGACCATGACCAGGGAGATGATGTCATGCCGAGTACATGAACTGGATTTGAGTGAGGAGGGTTCTGTGCTAAGTCACCAGCCTCACTTTCTCCTCCAGGGTCCAGTGGCCAGATAATGGATCAGGACGAGGGCTCTGGTTGTGAGTCAATAAGGATTAAATGACTTGCCCAAGATCACACAGCTAGTAAGTGTCAGAGGCTGAATTTGAACTCCCATCCTGATTCCAGTGTCATAAGAAGGGAAGGAAGAAAAGGAGGGAAGGGAGGGAGGTAAGAAGAGAGGGAGTGCTTTACAAATGCCTCTTTTCATGCCCCCAACTTTGGGAGGTATTATTAATAATTATCCCCATTTGGGGAAGCTAGGTGTCTCAGTGGATTGGGGCACCAACCCTGGAGTCAGGAGGACCCGAGTTCAAGCGTGGTCTCAGACACTTAATTACCTAGCTGTGTGGCCTGGGCAAGCCACTTAACCCCATTGCCTTGAAAAAAAAAATAATCCCTATTTTACCATTCATGAGGAAACTGAGACAGACAGGAATTGTGACTTGCATAGGGTCACTCTACTGTTAAGTGTCTGAGACTAGATTTGAATTCAAGTCTTCCTGACTCCAGACCCCAGGATCAAGGGCCCCCTGCCCAGGGTCTTAGCCTGGCTTTTGCTCTTCTGAGAGCCATCTGCTACATGGGTCAACCATCATCCCCTTCCCCTCTCTCCCTCCAGAGCATTGGTTGGAAAAAGGGAGCTCCCGAAAACCGTCAGGGCAGGCGGCCTGGAGTCCAAGAGCTAGCTTGAGGAGTGGGATTCCAGCAGCAGTTGCGCTCTCCCGGGTCCAGACAGCTAACTCTGGGGGAGCAGAGGGGAGAGCAGTCTGGGAAAGTGAGCCAAGGGCTAATGGAAAGCAGGTGGAAGCCCCGGCAGCCACCCCTGGCCTGTGAGGATGGCCTGACTCCTGGCTTGGAGATGACCTGAGGAGGGGGAAACCTGTCAATTCAGAGATAAGCCTGAGAAACCGGCTCTGGGGATGCCTATTCATATTCATTATGTGTGAAGTGGGTGATTGTAAAGTTAGCTCTCTGTTCATTTAGCTGTCACCGGACCAAGAAATATGAGCTGTGGGCAGATCTGCCCTGGCCTGGAGCCAGTAGCTAGTTCCTGGCCTCCCTGCCCTCCCCACCATTTCCATCTTGTTCTCTCTATTCCTGTCTTTCTCTGTCTCCCATACACTTAGTGCTCTCCCCTGTCCTCTCCATCCTCTGCCTTCTCCATCTCCTGCTTCCTTTCTGATTCTGTTCCTTCTTGGCTCCCCCCATCCCACCCCCATCACTTCTCTCAGAACCTCTCTTTTGATCATTTCTGTCTCCCTTTCCTCTGACTTGTTACACAAGTACCAGCCCATGGGCCCTGCTTCCTGAATAGGGAGATTCTAGAAGACACCGAGGACTCATCATTCACACGTTTTCCCCCATTAAAACTGGATCTTCACGCTAAAGTGAAGTCAAATAAATGTTGCACTGAATCCAATTGAACTGGACAGATCAGGCCTGCCCATCCTGGCCTCGTGTCACCACTTGGGAGTCCCAGGATTGCAGCCCCTAGAAATAGAGGGAGATGAGCTCAGCGCTCTGGTTTATATGGTGGCCTTCTTTTTCTATGCTCTGGACCTAAGGAACGCGATTGTATTTATGGTGACTGGGGGAGATGGAAAATGGCTCCGAGGGATTCCAAGGCCTCTGAACCATCCCTCCCAGGCAGATGGGGGAAGGTCTTTGTCCCTGGTTCCCCATGTTAAACCCCGGAGGGAAGTGGGAGTTGGGGCTAATTAATAGCTCTGCCAGAGCAGCTGATTTCAATCCACTGAATCAAGTCTTGGGGTTTTGCCGACAAGCCCTGGCCTCCAAACCGGTGTGTTCTCTGTCCACATGCCTCAGAATGAAGTTCCCACTAAGCTCCAGAACCCGCATTTCTTAAAGCCCCAAGATACATTTCCCAAGTGGTTTCATACCCTTCCCATATCCTAAGCCCCTCCCTCACCCCCTCAGCCTAGCTCCCTAACTCCAAGGTGGCTCATCAGAGTGGGAAAGCATCCCCATCCTGAATGCTGGGGCAGAAAAGAATAACGGGGGGGGGGGATGCCAACTTCTTCCAGAGATCAATAACAGGGGACAAGGCTGGGGATGCCTGGGTTCTGTTACTGTCTCTTCGGCAGGAAGGTCTAGTGTGGGAAATTTGATCCCACTCCCAATATGAACCGATTCCTCTCCAGGACCTGCCTGGGAGGGAATAAATACTGGGCTGTGTGGCTTTGTGCCAATGGGTTTCTCCAGGCCTGAAAGATGAGGAGTTTGGGTGGGGGTGGTGAGGAAGGGGAAGCTGGGATTTTCTGAGCAATGTGCTTGTGTTTACCGCAGGGGTGCAGAGCCCAGGAGCTTGCTTTCCCCTTGCCTGAAGAGATAAGGCAGAGGATTGACTGGTTAATTCGATGAAACCACAAGAAAGAGCCCTGGCTTTTGTCGATGGCCCACAGCTCAAGAGGCTTGGAGGGGTCTCAGACAGGCTGAGACTTGGGGCTGTCTGAGAGCAGGAAACAACCAACTTTTCTCCCATCCCATGCATGGAAGGAAACCCTGCCCACCCCTCCACCCCCTACCTCCCCCCTTCCCAATATTCCAGGATCTAGAATCAGAGGACTGGGATTTGAATTCTAGCCCTCCCTGTGTGACCTTGGCTCTCCCTTATACACGAGGAGTCGATATAGAGTAACACCCTTTCAACCTCCACTGTCTTAGGCAGACACATGCATTCGACTTGTGGACAGTCCGAATGATTAGTCACAAACGAAACCTCCGCAATTTCTAGTTGTTTCTAGTTCTGCCGGCCAAGCAGAACCATTTATTTCCTCTTCTACAGGAAAGGCCTTTCAAACACTTGAAGTCATATTCTAAGCTTTTGCTCAGTCATTAATGACTACAAAGGACATGGGGCCAAGGCACAGAGGGACCCTCCCCCTGGTGACAACCCTGGGTTTGGACAGCTCTGCCTAGTCAACAAGAATTTCTTAAGCAATTTATGGCCTCCACTCCCAAGCTTCCCCTTTTGGCTTTTCCCCAGAGCACCTGGTAAAGCAGTGTCCAAAAAATGGCCCAGGAACTAAATGGGCAAGTTCAGGGACCACAGGATCACAGATTTAGAACTGAAAAAGCCTTTAAGCACCACCAATGGTACAGGTAAGTCATAGAGGGGGTTGTCACCTGTCCCAAGTCAATCATGTCTGAGGCAGAATTTGAACCCAGATCAGAGGCAGCTAGGTGATGCAATGGATACCACTCCAGGTCTGGAATCAAGAAAACCCAGGGTCAAATCTGACCTCGGACACATACTAGTTGTGATGCCTCAGTTCCTTCATCTGTAAACTGAACTGGAGTCAGAAATGGCAAACCACTCCAATATCTCTACCAAGAAAACTCCTACTAGGATCACAAATGGGGGATGAGAATAGGACTGAAATGACCCAACAACAGCAACAACTTCCAATCTGGACCTTTATCCATCCCTCCCAAGCCTTCCATGAAATCTTTCCCCTCTTCTCTAAGTGGGAGTACCAATCTTGGTCCTCTTTGGACGCGATACTGGGGCCTGGCCTAGGATCTCCTAAGAGGACGTGGCTGGGGCATGTGATTAGGGACTAACCACTCTATTCCCACTTCCAAGCCATGGGACCTGGAGGAAATTTTGTCCCCTTCATGAGAATCTTCCCTCGACTATAAAACAAGAAGCCTGGGTTAGGTAATGTCTGTAAGTTCCAATTTTCTAAGACTAGCTTTATGGTTCCTCTTGGGGAGGGGAGTACAGATAGCATTCTGCATGGGAAAGAGGGACATGCAAGGGGCCTCTGCTTCCCAGGTGAGGGTGCCCTGACATTTCATGCTAGATTGGAAACAACCAAGGACTTAGCCTGAGGCATCAGAAATCAATCCTCTCTTAAATAAAAAAGGAAAAAAGAAAGCCCTTTATTGTTTATGACAAATGACAAAATCTTTGCAGATGTATTTTTTTTTATAAAATAAGGGTGGTTAGAATATCATGGGATCAACATTTATTTGGTGTCCCTTGATGGGAAGACCATGGAGGAACTGGGTCATAGCTCTTCTTTACTGAGGAGCCAACCAATGGTTCCAGGATTTAGGAACCATTGTTGTTCCCATGGCAACAGCCTGGCACACACTGTGATGGCTCTGGACCTACACCATAGGAGGGCTCACCAAAATTGCCATATTTGGTGATTTCCTTTGGAATTTCAGTTCCTTAGGGAGCTAGAAGATGATTCCACAGACTAATGAGGAAAGGGGGCTCGGGCATAGGGGTGGGTAGGGCCCAGAGGAAGAACCTTCCCAAATACACCTTATCTATTCTTTTGGGAAGGGGCAGAGCCCAAAATCTTTGAGAATAGGGGGTAAGGAAAACTCAACATCACAAAATTCTTCCCAACATCCTGGAATATTTTCAGGCTGTGGTTCCCACTCTACTGACTAAAGATTTGGATCACTGGCATTGAGCCGTGTTGGTAATCATCTCAGCTACCTCCCCACCCCCATCCCATCCCATCTCATTCCATTTAACTGGTTCTTCCTTATTCCCCTCTTCCCTGCACCTGAGAACAGGAATAATAAACCTTTTGAGATTTGAAAATGGTGATGCCCATCCTCAACAGAAAAGTCTAATAAAAAGACCTATAGAGGACTCTGCCCATGGAAAGTCATTTAACTTTCTCTACACCTCTTTACTCATAAGTAAAACCAAGGATTATACTCAAGGATCTCTAGTGCCTGCCAGCCTTAAGGGCTTGGGCTGCCATCAGAAAACATGGAGCAGGTCAACCTTTTAATGCCAAGCAACCTCTCCTCTTGTTAGCCCCTTTCCAACTACTTAATATGGGTTTGAGAGTCACTCAGGAAGCCATAAAGGGCATCAAAATATTCAGTATTATTGATATGATCAGTGGCATGGACTATGGTGCTAGTCTAACTGCCTTTTACCTTACTCTCTTAATACTGTCCCCAAACTGGAGTTCACTAGCTCCTCCCTTTCCCCGTTTCTCATTTTTCATGGAGAAAATTATTAATATACTCTAGCATTCACCAGCACAGCTCTTACCTCATCTACCTGGGTCCCACTCCTACCTGGAGCCAGGACTTCCTGCATCTGGCAGTTTACAAGTTGAATGATACAAAAATCTCAAAGGAGGGAGGAGCAGTAGTTTCTCACATCTCCCCCCAGAACTAGGGAGGTGGGAAGTAATCTAAAAAAAGGGGGGGCAAGAGATCCAGGCAACTGCTGAAATTCCTAGATGGATGAAAAACTCCTATCCTCTCTGCAGAACTGCCTTGGAAAGAAAGAAAAAGAAAAAAAGGAAGGAAAGGGGGAGAGGACAAAGGGATGGGAGGAAATTAAGGAGAAGAGAAGGAATCAAAGGATGGAAATAGAGAGGAAGGGCAGGAGGGAGAGAGGGAAGGAAGGAGGGAAGGAAGGAAGGAAGGAAGGAAGGAAGGAAGGAGGGAAGGAAGGAGGGAGGATAGAAGTATGGAAGAAGGTTAGAAAGAAAGGAAGGAAGGAAGAGGAGAGAGGGAAGAAGGAAGGAAGAAAGTCTGTTGTTGCTGGACTTGGGATGGGCACAGATGTTCTAAGACCTTTTGGGGGGGGGTAGGGTGGGTAAGACCAGAAGTAGATGGTGTAGTGTACCCTCTCTAGTGTCTGGCAATTATTTAATGAAGTCAGAAATAGAGGCACTGTATACAGTGGAGGGGGGCAGGGGTTAGATTACGAGCAGGGATTCACTGCATTTGATGAGGAAGATCTTCAGGGCAGTCCAAGGAGGGAGCAGTCCAGTCTTGGGGTGGCCTGATCACGTGGTCCAGTTGAGGAGGGTAGGCGGCTCTTTGGGCTTCATCCTCAATGAGACCAGGCTGGGAGACTTGTAGTCCCCATCAGGGGCTGTCTCAAAGCTGTGACCCCCCAGAGCTGGGGAGAATCCATGGATAGAATAGATGCCCGGGGGAGGTCCTGGGGAGGCTGGCACGCCCATAAAACCAGCCACATTGCTGTGGGAATGGGAGTACGGTGACGTGCATGGGGATGGAATTCCCTCTGGGGACATCAGACAGGGGCCTCCTGGGCTCCCCGACCCTGGACTGGGCCATAGATTACTCTGCAGCTGAAAAGAGAGGTAGGTAGTACATTAGCTTTTCAAGTAAATGCCCAAGTATTAAGCACATATTAAGTCATTTGTTGATCCTTTTAAATACTAGACACTAGAGGCAGCTAGGTAGCACAGTGGACAGGGCACCGGCCCTGGAGTCAGGAGGACTGGAGTTCAAAACTGGCCTCAGAAACTTAGTAATTGCCTAGTTGTGTGACCTTGGGAAAGACACTTACCCCCATTGCCTTAAATAAATAAATACAAGACACTGCAAGCTAGGTTCTGGGGAAGGGACAAAAATGCAGTTATCCTCTCAGTCCTCAGGGTCTTCTCCAAACAAAACCAAGTGCCTCTCTACAATCACTACCTGCCAACTGTCCATAGTGATGCTCAGAAGAACCCCAATGACAGCCAGAGTGTTCTTCTCCAATAGGGCCCGTCAAAATGATCTGGACCAAGTTCTTCATTATATAAGTGAAGGAAGTGAGATCACACACTAGTTAATGGTAGAATCCCGGGCCAGATGCCATCTCTCTGTCTGTCTGTCTCTCTCTCCTGACTCTCAGATCAATGCCTGCTCCCTATCACCCTCCATCATGCAAGTTTGGCAAACCCTTAGGATAGTAAGGAAAGAGGCAGACTATCTAGAGGTTAGGTCCTTGCCAATCCCCTTCCCTTCCCAATGCGAAATGATAATAGAAATATATAGACATAAGGCTGTATGGTCCACTGTCAACCCACCCCCACCCTTTCCTCTCCAAAACACTGGTGTAGGTAGAACAAATCTTACTAATGCCATTTTGTACACAAGAAAGAAGGTATCTGGGGAGAGTGAATGGGGGGCTAGTTTGGAAGTTAGGCAGTTCCAGGTTCAAATCCAAATTCTGACGCTTGTCAACTTTGTGATGGGTTTAAAAAAAAAAACTAACCTTTCTGGGCCCTCAGGAAAGTCTATAAGATTTATCCATTAAGTAATAGAAGGATTATGATTTATAAACATGGAGGAAACTCTCACAACAAAGAAATCACAGACCCATGACATCTTCTGACTAGGACACTGAGTCACAAAGTGAATAGAGTTTGGATCTGGTGTCAGGAAGATCTGAGTTCAAATGTGACCTCAGATATCGACTAGCTGTGTGATACTGGGAAAATCACTTAACCTTTGCCTCAGTTTCCCCATCTGTATAAGGGGATAATAATAATAGCACCTTTCCCCCAGGGTTCTTAGCACTATACAAATGGTATTATTATTATTATTATTATTATTATTATTATCAATAGTTGCAGAGAAAAAACAAGTCACTCACCACTTTCAAAATGCAATGTCCTGACTAATATAGTCATAGATTTTGTATGACTGAATATGTGAAACCTTTATCAAATTGCTTACCATCTTAGGGAGGGGATAAGTTAAAAAAAAGGGAGATAGAAAATCTGCAACTCAAATTAAAAAAAAAAGAATGTTAGATACCTAAAAGTAAACAAATAATTAAATGAAAATGAATGTTAAAAACTGTCTTTATATATAAGAGGGGGGGAAAATAAAATATTCAATAATCACAAAGAAATTTAATGTAAGTTTCCTGAGGGGGGAAGGCAATGTCCAATTACCCCCAGTTAGAAGCCCCCTCACTCAGGACCTCCCTGAGAAAGTAACTTGATTTATCTTCGAGAAAGTCCAAAATCAATGGAAGTGGCTTCCACATCGGACATATAATATTATAATTATAATAATAGATAGCATTTATTTACATAAATAGCTTTAAGGTTTTCAAAGCCCTTTGCATACATTATCTTTTTTTTGTTTTGTTTTTTTCTAGGCAATGAGGTTAGGTGGCTTGCCCAGGGCCACACGGCTAGGTAATTATTAAGTGTCTGAGGCCGGATTTGAACCCAGGTACTCCTGACTCCAGGCCCGGTGCTTTTGTCCACTGCGCCACCCAGCTGCCCCTGCATACATTATCTCATTTGATCCTAATAACTCAGTGATCTAGGTGCTATTACAGCTAGGTGGTAGCACAATGAAAAAAGGCTCCATCCAAAGTTGGGAAGACACCTTCCTGAATTCAAATCCTGCCTCAAACATTTACTAGCTGTGTGACCCTGGGCAAGTCACTTCACCTGTTTTTCTCCATTTCTTTACATATCAAATGAGTTGGAGAAGGAAATGGAAAACCACTCCAGTATCTTGGCAAGAAAACCTCAAATGGGGTCACAAAGAGTTGAACATGACTGAAAACTACTAAACAACAACGACAACATCCTCGTTGTACAACTAAGGCAGAGAGGGGTGCAGTGATTTATCTAGGGTCACCCAGATAATATGGATCTCAGTCAAGATTTGAACCCAGGAAGGATCGAGCCACTTGGCCATTCACTTCCAGCTATCTAGTGCCTTCCTTTCCTAATCCTCCATCCGTCCCAAAGTATTCAGTCCTACTCCTCTTAGAGACAAAGAAAACCGAGGCTCAGGAACCATTGAGCTTGCTCCCACGCCAGTGCTTTTCCCCCCTACTCTGTGATGAGGGACAGAATATAACTAGGTTGGCCTAATAAGTCTGCTTCTGCCCAGACTGTGGGGAAGCAGCTTGCCAGAGTCTGTCTGAGGAGGAGGAAGAAGAGGGACCCTGGAGCTTTCAGGTAAGGTGGGGATCTGAATGGATCTTCAGCAACTCCCCTGCATCCTGACCACCAAGAGGATGCTAGAGGATGCAGGTGGAGGGGGTGGAGAGGATAACGTGAAATCAAAGTGTCCCTGCCCCATTCCCACCTCTACCTGGGTCCCTGGACCACTTGAGAGTGATATTAAAAGAGTTCATTCAGACCTCCAACTTGTCTGATGGGGGCAGGGGGGCAAGCAGGAAGTATATAACATGAGAAACAGATAAATGTGTACAAGATCATCTGGGTGCATGGAAATACTTAAAATAAGGGAAATCTGGGAAGATTTCTCATAGAAAGAACCTTCATGGTTTTGATTGTCAATGGGCCAAGAACAGAAAAGTGGGGATGCCTAGGCTCTTAGGGAAAAAAAAAGGATTTATTCTTATTTTTCCAATGAAAATGACTTGGCCTCTATATAGATTAAAAAGGGGGAATGACTCTAAAGTGGGAAATGAGAAATCTTTATAGAAGCTCTT
Organism: Macrotis lagotis; assembly: GCF_037893015.1. Taxonomy (NCBI): domain Eukaryota; kingdom Metazoa; phylum Chordata; class Mammalia; order Peramelemorphia; family Peramelidae; genus Macrotis; species Macrotis lagotis. The sequence goes on from NC_133662.1 coordinate 213,382,829, forward strand.
GGGGTGTCTTTTGTGTTGTTGGATTGAACTATCCTGATGACCTTTGTTGAAGAATTTGATTTTAATGCCTCTATGTCCTTCTACCTGATTCTTTCAAGTGATGTAAGAGGAAGAGAACTCTACAAGAATCAACATTGATTGACCAGGAATCTGGTTAGGCATGGAAGGTAGAATTGGTGAATGAAATTTTTGTGACCTCCAAATCAGCTGGGGATGGTCTCTTTCAGGGACCAAAAAGAGACTTTCCCCACTCTCCAACTTCCCAATGGTATGGGAACCTAGAAAAATGTCATGATTCCCTAGAACTTACTTAAGAAACCTTGAATATCCCTCAATCTAGGAATGATGATGTGATATATATATATATATATATATATATATATATATATATACACACACACGCATATACATATGTATGTTTACATACATATATACATATATATGCACATTTAATGTTCTTATCCTAGTGTGTTATTTCTTAATTCACATATTTTTTATTCTACTGTAAATCTAGTCTAGAAAACATAGTATTCTGTGGTACATGGAAAGGAAAAAGGGGAGTTGGAGGATGGGACTACGTTAAAGGGAAGTAGGAACTGAATTCTCAAAATCACAGAATCTCAGAGCAGGAAAGGACCTTGGTCACATTTCTTAATCTCTCTGAGCCTCCATTTGCTTTTCTGTAAAAAGGTTGTTGGATCCATCCAACAAGGGAAAAAAATTTCCTCTACCTGACAAGTGGCCATTCAGCCTCTTCCCTCAAAATTCCAATAAAATTGGATTGGGATAGGGTGGAGGTTCCACTTGCCCTCTCCTAGACTGTCCATTCGACTTTTGGATGGATGTTTTACCCCAGTATCTGCCTCTCCAACTTCTACAGGAGTCACTGCTGGTTCTGCCTACTGGGGTTCAACAGAGCTTGCCTAATCCTTCCTCCACAAGACAGTCTTTCTACTACCAGAAGAGAGCTATCGTCCCCAATACCCTTCCCCCGACTTCCCTTGATGTCTTCTTCAGATTTTAAGCATCTTTACTTCATTCAAACAAAAAAGCTACAAGCCTAGAGAGTTCTCTGCTGCCCCTTTCCCCAGTAGATGGTGGAGCCCCCTCCCAACAGGGGAAGAAAGAGAGCCTCAACATTTCTTCTCCAGAGCTAAGACTAACGCAGGTAACTGGACAGCCATCTACAGCCTAGCTCGTACTTTATAATATCATCCCTTACAAATGTACTTATTTCAGTGTGGGAAATCCCATCATTCTGGAGTGTAGCTTTTATTTTTATTTTGAATTCATTCAAATTCTACATTCAATATTCTACATTATGATAAAGGCTCAAAGTGTTCAATGGACAGTAGTGAATAAGGGACAAGGCAATTTTAATATCTTGCCTAGGGTTTTGTCTCTGCTCTGCTAGCATTGGGGCTTTCATTTGACTTTTCCTTTTTCCTTCCTTCTTCCTTCTCTTTTCCCTTCTTAATGTTTGTAATTACTTTCTGGCACACATTTTCCTTATTCCACCCTCCATGGAAAAACTAAAACCTAAGACAGGGTTCCTGAGATCCCAACTCCTAATGGAGGAAGGTGGGCTTGGGTAGGAAGAGAAGGAGCAGGGCTATAGTATATCCCAGGACTCCCAGGGGCTCTCTCTGTCTCCACCTTACCTGGGGATAGCTGTCTGTTCTGGGCAGCACTGAAATGTCATAGGTGGCTGTGAAAGGGTTCCTCACCTCCTGGATCTTCCCATATCTCTCCCGTTTCCTCCATTTGGCTCTTCGGTTCTGGAACCAGACCTTTGGGAGAAGGGAGAAGGAGAGAGCAAAGATGGGAAGGTTCTCTAGCAAGGCAGCCAACTGGGAAGGGGATATGGGTTCCATGGAATCCCAGAGCCAGCTTTGAAGGGTGGAGAGCGGAGAGGACAAAGAGCCAGAATAAGAACCTTGAGAGGACAGAGTGGGAGGAGGGTGTGTCCTCATGCAGCTTTGGACTACAGGGGCCAATAAATCTATAAACCACTCGAAACCATGTGAGGAAGGGGATGGAAGCTGGGAGAGCTCCAAGAGAAGGAAGGGTTTTATTGGCCTTCTCCAGACCTGACTCATTCTTCTAGATGTTTCTCCAGGCCCCTGGTATGAAGATTGCTAACCACTTTGTATATATCTCTATGTAGTTGAGCATGTGTTTCTAGGGACTGTGTCTATGTATGCATATGTTAAAAGTACCCGGGTGGATTCATATATGTGTCTGTATAAGGGTACATGTAAACGTAGCTGAATATTTTGTGAATACCATCTCCTCTCTGATTAGGAGGGATCTTTGATACAGACCAATAAGGGATCATAGAGGTCGTTAAATCCATCCTCCTTCATCTTTATAAGACAACTGGGTAGGTAATGCAGTAGTTGGGAACACTGGGTCTGGAGTCAGGAAGACCTGAGTTCAAATTCAACCTCTGACCTTACTAGCTATCTGTTCCCAAGCAAGTCAATTGTCCCCATTTCTTCATCAGTACAATGAACTGGAGAAGGAAATGGCAAATCGCTCTCATATCATTGCCAGGAAAACTCCAGATGGGGTCATGAAGCGTCAGAAACCACTGCAAAGTTGCTGGAGACTCAGGAAATAAATATTCTGTGCCCCAATCCTGGTGAGTCACAGGCAAAGCAGACACTTGGGTGACATCCCATGAGCAAGGGTATGGGAAGGCATTTACCACCACCCCCCATTCCCCTAGATCTCCTCTTTACTCATCTGCCAGTCTCCAACCCAGTCCTGGCAGCATTACTAAGATTTGCAAACTGGCTCTTTCCTACTCATCATCACCTACCTGCACCCCAAGGCAATCACAATGTGCAATGGGGGTTGGGTGCAATTTTATTATTCAATTCCATGGGAATAGGGATGGAATATTGAACAAATAAAAAAAAATACTTTTATGAGGAACAATGTATTATCTATCTGCTAGGCTGTATAGTGGACTCAGGAGTCAGGAAGCCCCAAGTTCAAATCTTTCCCCAGTTACTGATTAGCTGAGTGATTCACTCAGGCTTAATTTCATCATCTGTAAAATGGAGATGATAATAGCATCTACTTTAAACTGCTTCAATTTTAGCTATCATTATTATTGAAAGATTCCCAGTTAGTCCCAGAGAGCTGAGAAACCCTAGCGGGAAAGAGCACTAGGTCTTGAGGTAGAGGAGCCAGATTCAAATCCTGCTTCTGCTGTTTATCACTTCTATGACCTCGATCCAGGTACTAAACTTCCCTATACCTCAGTCTCCTTGTCTGTAAAATGAGGAAATTGGACTAAATGTTGCCCATGGTTCCAGCTCTGAAGCTATCATCCTGTTTGAGATTCGGAGAAGGAATGGGGTGGGGGTGGGGGAAAGGAATGTGTCTCCTCCATCTGTCTCCTCATGTCTAGAACAGGAAAAAATAGTTGCTTTGTGTGCGTGTACTTGCATACCAGCTGAGACCTCCCCAGGGCTCCAGGTTTCCGAACTTGTTTTTCTCTCACCAAGGGCTAGGGGACACTAGGGGATCTGCCTTATGCTGTTGGCTCTTTGCTGGTCCATGATGTGAGGACTGGCCTTTGGAAGGGACCGGACAGTGGCGTATGCCAGAGTGCCTCAGCACGGCCACATGCAGGACCATAGTGAGGGCTCTCCCTTCTTCCTCTGAGTCCCTATTCACACCTTTTCCTGGGGACAAGGACGCACAGCTGGTACAAGCCTCCTCCTCCTGCTCTCTCTGCCTCTTCTCTCAGAACAGCTCATCCCTGTCTTCAAAGTAGTCTCCCAGCCAGGGGCTCTATCTTTTCTCTTAAGGATGCTGACACATGCACGCTCTCTTGTCTATCTCTCTCCTTTTTGTCTTTCTCTCCTCTCCCCAACTCTTTTTCTCCCTCCCTCCTGTCTCCCTTCCTCCCTTCCCCCCCTTTTCCTGCTTGTCCGTCCCTCCTCTGTCTCTGTGTCTCTGTGTCTCTCCCCCACCCCCTCTCCTTCCCCTCTGTGGGTCTCCTCTCTCTCGGTCTCCTCTCTCTCTCTCTCTCTCTCTCCCACTCCTTCCATCCCTCTGCCTGTCTCCCGACTTCCCCATCCCAACTGGCAGTGGGTTTCTGACAACTCTGGGTTTTGCTCTACTCAGTTTTCTCTATGGGGCTGTTGCTTCTTCATTCAGAAGTGATTCCCTGACCATTCTGTGCCAGTCCTATTTTGTGGGTGCTTGGGGAAGCCTAGATGCCAGGTTCCTCTTATGAATAAAACGCAGCTTTGGGATGTCACCCTTATGCCCATAGTCTCAAAGTGCATCCTCCCCCACTCTCTAACTCCGCCACTGTCTGAGATCTTGGACACAGGATTTTTAGTTCCTCTCAGAGCCCCATCCAAGAAATTAGACCAAATCCTGGAGCCTGAGTCCTGGGAATGGGAGAACAGATCAAGCAGACTTGTTTTGTTTGTTCTTGCAAGAGTCAAGAAACCAATGAAGGTGACAGTGTAAGGTCCTCCTGACCCCAGGGACCTGACTATTCCATGTAACTACTTCTTGTTTGGAACATGAACCCCTTTGTTAACATCCTCCTCTTCCACTAAAGAGCAAAGTTTCTCAGTTTAGGGTCTTTACAGGGGTTTGAAGACCGGCCCAAAGATGACATCCTTCCTATGTGATCTCCCTTTGGCCCACCCTGGATCTCCACCCCCCTGAGTCTCCCATCTCCTCCTCCATAAAGATAAGGGATTCCAAGTGGACAGTGACTGGAAGAGGTGATTTGAGCCTCCAGGGAGCCCCCCTCACCTGTACCCGTGCCTCAGTCAGGTCAGTTCTGAGGGCCAGCTGTTCTCTTGCATACACATCAGGGTAATGGGTCTTCTGGAAAACCTTCTCCAGTTCTTCCAGCTGGAAGGTACTGAACGTAGTTCGGTTCCTCCGTTTCTTGTTTTTGCTCTTGGGCAGTTCCATTGAGTCAGTGAGCTGGGGGCTCAGAGGTCCCCGGAGCCTGGCCAGGCAGGGTGCTGGGGAACCTCTCAGCTCTGGGGGTCCCTCCAAGGGGCCCCCTGGACAGTCTAGAGGCAGTGGGGGGAAGCTGGTGACTTTGGAGACCTTCTCTTCAGCTGTAATGGAAAACACAAAGGGAAGGATGGAAAGGGGACTCTGGAGTTTTGTGGGTGGAATGGGGGGTGCTGTGTAATATTGACGCCTCCAGGCTCCACCTCCCCCTCTCCTCAGTAGGCGCCTGGCATTCTGGAGGGGCCCTGGGGGAGCCATGTGCTCTGTGGTCTAGGCAAGAATAAAACAGAATAGGGAGTAGGTCCTAGAGGATCTGGAAGTCCCGGGGGAGGGCACTGAAATATGCTTCAGGGAAACGTTTCATTCGGATGTCTCTAACACAGTGCCAGGCCAGTTGCTTATGTCTTGGAATGGCCACCCTGGGTAGAGGTTGTGGAGCAAAAGGGGTGGTCAATGAATCTTTTCTCTCTCCCTGCTCCACTTTGGCTAAATGCCAACTTCTGATTTCAAACTACCTTATTTCCCATCCCCTGGCAATCATTCCTCTTAATGACCAGGTACCCCTAAACTAACTAAAAAATACTAAAGAAAAACTCTTAATCCTAAACTCTCAGGATTAATCCCATGACTCAAGTTAAACCGAAAGATTCTGCCTCGAGGGATGAGGTTTCCCAGAGAATGTGTTTCTCCCTGTCTCTATCCTCCTCCCAAACACTGGATCTTGACCTTAATGACCAAATGAAAAACTGGGGTTCTCTTCACTGCAATTCAGCTCAACAGAAATGGGAGCTCTGAGGAAGAGAGCCAATGAAGAGAATTCCAGACCCTGCAGGGTCTCCAAATGACTCCAGATCTCCTGATGGGCCCATCATAGAAAGGAAGTTGCAAGAATACAGGAAATGTTGGAAGTCATGATAAGACCTACCATGAGGGGGTAAATGGAACATAAAAGGGCACAGTTGGGAACAAATTGAGGAATGATGGTAAATCTCTTCTCTTTCCAGTCTTATTCCCTTCTCCCTCCTGTCTCCTTCTTTAGCTAGTCTAGTCTCTCCCCCAGAACCCCAAAATTAATGAACAAGGGGTAATCCATTTGCAGGCTGGGAACTGTTCCCAGAAGCCCCACTCTGACATGTTAACTCCCTCTCATTCAGGAAGCACTTGTAGAGACCCACCATGTCCTGAGAATGGTGAAAAATAGGTCACAACCATCTCTTCTACCCACTCTCGTGGGCCACAGACCCCAGCAATGCCCTTATAAAATTTCCCTCTTGGTTATCCCAAGAGACTTAGAAATAATGTACCACTCTCTTACTCTCACATCCCCCTTCCCTGTCACTGGCCCCATTCCCAGGAGGGCCCGGGCCCCCCTTTCCCCCTTCCCCTGGAGGTCCAGTAGAGAGAGGCTGTTTCCTGGGAATTCTGGTGAAGGATCACATGGCCAGTTTCAGACTAGGAAAGCTAGGAAAGGTTCTAGGCAAAATACTAGATTTTCCATGTCCTATTTTTTTTTAATACTCTTCCCTGAAAGAACCACCATATATTATAAGCAAACTAGCTAAAATAAAGCTTTTTTAACTTTAGCAGGGAAAATTGCTCTTGGGAGTAAGCAGGAATCTGCAGAGTGACTTGTATAGTGTGGGTGAAAGGGGAAGGAAAGTAGGGAAGTATGGAGAGCAGCCTTGTCCTGAAGGCACCAAATCTGCGTTTAGAAGCAAGGGTTAAAGCCTACTTTTGGGAAGACTTGATCAGCAGGAGAAGAACATTTCTTAGGCGTGAGAACTTCATTAGCAACCAGAGAATATGGGCAGAAGTATAATGGATTGGAAATCTATCTCCAATTCCCGGCAAAAACATGCAGACACCATTGTTTGGAGAGTTGATTGAGAAATAGGACTTAGTGGGAGGACAGGGGACTCTGGTTCAAGGAGAGTGTCTTTTTTCAAAGATCTTTCAGGGTCCCTAGCTCCAGATGGATCCTGGAGACCAAGGATTCAACTCGGGGAGAGTCTGAAGCATATTCTTCACAATGGAGAAAGAGAGGAATGTTGGGAAAGAATATTTGAACTTAAAATAGAGGTCCCAGGGATTGTATTTTGTTCGCTCCAGGCAGGCTGTCATTGCCTCAGGTGCTTATCCTTTCTATAAGACCTTACACCAAGGGATCAAGCCTTTCCCCACCTCCATCCCTCACTTCCCACCCAATATGTTCTCCTTTGGACTTTCTGGAATTCCCTTGGGGAATGGTTCAAACACAATACAGCTCACTTTAGCTATCCTAGGTAGGATCAGACAGCACCCCCTCCCTTCCCCCAGCAAATCTTGATGAAAATGAGAACTTTGAAAAAGGAGAAGGGGGAGCCATCTCTTGGACCCTCTTTTGGCTCCTCCGGCAAAGCTATGGAGATTTGAAAGCAAGGCTTAGGGCAGCAATTCTCAAGGATTTTCCTCTGATAATTCAGGACACACAAGGAAATTGTCTCTCTGGGAGCAGTCAGTGGAAATGGAGGAAGAAAAAAACAAGACAAAACAAAGCAACCTAAAATAAAGGGTTGGAGTGAAAAAAAAATAGCAAAGAAAGCAAGAAATTAAAGAACATGTGAAAGACAAATGAGTAATATAGATTCCTGCATCAGGGTTGGAGTGAAAAAAAAGATAGCAAAGAAAGCAAGAAATTAAAGAACACGTGAAAGACAAATGAATAATATAGATTCATGCATCAGGGTTGGAGTGAAAAAAAAAAGATAGCAAAGAAAGCAAGAAATTAAAGAACACGTGAAAGACAAATGAGTAATATAGATTCATGCATCAGGGTTGGAGTGAAAAAAAAAGATAGCAAAGAAAACAAGAAATTAAAGAACACATGAAAGACAAATGAGTAATACAGATTCATGCATGAGAAAAAAGTAGACCATTTTTAGTGGAATTGGAAAGTATGTGAGCATGGAAAGGATGGGAGCAGGAAGGACGGTGGCAATGAAAAGAAACCCGACGGGGTGATGGCAGGCCTGGGCACATTACCTAACCTCTGTACCATTCTGATACGTTCCACCTGAAGGTTAAACCTCTTCACCCTCCCTTCGTGCCTCAGTTTCCCCATAACTTCAGTTCCAGACCTGTCTCTCAAGCACATTTCGCTTGCAGTTCAGCAGCTGGTGAGCGAGTTTTGGAGGGCGGACGGTTGCAAAGCCAACAAACCGAGCCTTGAGGCAGGAAGTTAGGAGCGCAGTTGAAAGTGGAATGAATTTCCCAGGAGAGATAGTGGGAGCCCTCTCCCCGGAGGTGTACAAGCAAAACTCGGCTGGCCCCTCGCGGGGAGGATGCAGAGGGGGTGCTTGTGTGTTCAGTGAATGACATTGCCTAAGAGTTCTCCTGAAAACTTCTAATTCTTTAACTTTGCGGCTCCCTTTCCCCTACTTTCCGGACTTACTGCAGGTTTCCAAACCCGCACTAACAGAGAGAGAGCGGGGAAAGGAACTGGGAGAGACGGGAAAAGGGAAAGTGGGAAAAGAGAGCACAAGAAAAGAAACTAGAAGAGATGAAGAAAGGAGGAAAGAGGCCGGGAGGGCAGAGAAGGGTCCCAGCGGTGTGGAGGGAACAAGGGGTGCAGGGGTGGTGGGGAGCCCCAGGACTGACATGAGGCCAGAGCCAGTGATGGGCCGTTAGGGAAGGGGAAGCCCGCATCCTGGACCAGAGGGGCCGTGCTCCTGGAGAGCAGGGCTGGAGGGAGCCCAGACAAGGGCGTGGGGCTCAGAGCCGGCTTGGAATGGGGTGCTCCGGAAGGACAGCGAGCACCGCACTCGGGCTGAGCTGTGGGAAGAGGGTGCGGGTGTGAACGGGTGCTCCAAAGGTGGGGGATCTGCGGAGAGGCCGCAGTTCTGGGTCTGTGGAGAGCGGCTGTCTTTAACTCCTCTAAAGGGTCCGGTCACCCTTCTCCACTGCCCCCTCACCCCAACCTTGCATTCCCCGGCCCAGCGGGCACTCTCTTCCAGCTGGCTTTCCTTTGTCCCACAAACCCCTCACCATCCAGCCCGGTTTGGCGCTCCGCTCTTGCGGTTTCGGAGGAGGGTGCAGGAGGGCTTGGAGAGGTGGCCTGGGCTCAGGGTCCGGGCTCGAAAGAAAGATCTGGAAGGAAAGATGCTTGGCGGGGCAGGGGGTGGGGGCAAGCGGCGGAGGTTAAGACGAATAGAGAGAGAGAGGTCTTCATGGGGCAGGGTCGGTGGCCAGATTTCACAGGAGAAAAAAATTACATAATATTCGTTAACCTCTAAGTAGAATTTAGTAATTCCTTAAATTGTTTTAATATATTTTGAGGGGGCAGCTAGGTGGCACAGTGGATACAGCAGCACCAGCCCTGGGGTCAGGAGTCCCTGAGTTCAAATCCGGCCTCAGACACAATAACTACCTAGCCGTGTGGCCTTGTGCAAACCGCTTAACCCCGTTTGCTTTGCAAAAACATCAAAAAATATATTTTTTGAAAAGGGAGGGCGTGTACAAAGAAAAAGTTGGCAATTCCCGTTTTAGAGGACGGCCCGAGTTGCTTACTTTCAGGGATGACTCTAGTCTCAGACTGGGTCGACCTTCAAACCAGCCGTCGGGCCGAGGCCTGGCATGGGAAGGAGAACAAGCCGAACGTTTACGAACTGGCCTCCTTTGGCCCAGAACGCCTGGTCCAGCTCTAGATTCGATTCCTGAAAGTTGAGCCCCGAGCTTCGAGTTCTGAATCCAGCCCTCGATGTTTGGGGGGGCCGGCATCCAAGCCCGGCTTCCCTCCGCACAAAGAAGCCAAAGTCTCCTCCCCCCAGAGAGGATCCGAGGTCCGGAGGCGAGAAGAGCCAGAAGCAGGACCCGGGCCTGCACCCCAGAAGGCTGGGGAAGGCAGGGCGAACCCGCCCGCGGCCGCGGCTACGGATGGAGGCTGAGTAGAGGCGAGGAGTTTTTCTGGAGAAATGAACCCGATTCCTAAAGACCCCGATCGGGCCAGCTGGGGAGCAGCTGCACCATTACTGGCCGGCCCTGGAAATGTGGCGAGCCCGTTATTGAAAGCCTCGGGGAAATGAGGTGACTTTGCCCATCTCTCTCCGGGACCCGGCAGCCTCCCCAGCAGCCGCGGCAGTGGCGGGCTGTCTGTCCTCGCAGCACCCGATCCCAGGACCGGCTCTTCGCCGCCCTCTCTGCGGGCTCCCGGCTCCTGCGGGGCAGCACCCACACCGACGGGAGGTCGCCTCGGAAAAGACGTCCTCTCGGGCGGCTTCTAGGGACTATTCACCCTTTCGGAGTCTTCTCTCTCCCCTCTGCCTTTGCAGAATGTCCCCGGTGCTCGGCGTCTTCTTTCCTGTCTGCTTCTCTTTGCTTTTGTCTTTTCGTTCTTTCCCCCCTTCCATCCCCACGCTTCCTTCCTATTCATCTTTCTTTCATTCTCTATTTCTCTCCTCCTCTCTTCTTCCCGTTTCTTTCGTTTTCTCCTGTTCCTTTTCCTTTCCTCTCCCGCTTTCCGTCCCAGCTGTTTACCCTTATTTTTCATCTCTTTTCCTTTCGTTTCCTCTTCCTTCTTTCGGCTTTCGTTTCGTCCTTTTCGTTTCTCGGTAGTCGCCGAGTTTCCGCTATCGTTCCATTGTTCGTTTTACTTTTCATTCCCCGCGTGGGCTCTTCTGGATCATTCGAAGTGGCTTCTCCCCCGCTTTCCTTCCGCCCTTTTCCTGGAGCTCAGCTCCCGGAGATGCTCAGGTGTCGGCCGTGGTCACGACCTTGGCCCTGCATCCCCCCAGGCCGGAGCACTTGGGCATCGCCGACGGGGAAGGCCACGCAGGCAACTCTCTTGAGGGCAGAGAAGGGTGGAAAGCGGGGGGGACGGGGCTCTTCTGGGGAGCCCCCCTCTTTACTGGAGCAAACCAGGTTTTCCCCACCCGGGTGCAGGCCGCGGTACCTGTTCCACCGGTGTTTACGAAGCGGGCTGGCCCCGGGGGCTCCGGGGAGCCGGGCCAACTGCTTCTCATTAAGTCCCAACTGTGGTTTTTATCAGGAGAGCCACCACGAAGGACCCGGGAGGCACTCATTTCCTACAGCTGACCCCCAACCCCCTCGGCCTCAGAAAGGGGGAAAAAAGCAAAGATCAGATCGTGGGGCCCGGCCCGGCCCGGCTTGGAGGACGGCTAGCCGAGGCCGGGCGTAGGCCGGAGGGCCGGATGGGGACTCATGGGCCGCTCATGCTGGCGCAGCCACAGGTTCCAGGAGAAGGCCGACTCCTCTCTTCTGGTGCTCAGCAGGCAACCTGGGGCTCCAGGCCTCCCTTAGCCGAGCCCCAAAGGGCAACTTATCCGGGAGGGCGTGCGGACCCAGATCGAAGGTGCAGAAGGGAGCCGCCGGGGCGGGCAGGGGAGGCCAGGGCCTGAAGGGCGCTTTGGCCCTAGAGCTCGCAGGGCTGGAAGCCGCTCTGAACTGCTCTCCTGGGAGCTCTCCGATCCCTTCGGCTGGGATCGAGGACCTTCTCGGCCTCAAGAAACAGGCAAGTCCCTGGGAAAGAGGCCCAAGGCCCTGGGTAGAAGGAACCGGGATGCCTCTGGCCCCCTCGGCCGCCAGGGCCCCGGCCCGAGCCAGAGTTGAAAGCAGAATCAAGACGGCAAAAACTCTATGTAGCCCCCCGAGCCAGGGTTGGAACAACCCAACTCCGACCGACGCCGGCTGTCAGGGGCGAAGGGACCGGCTGGACCTTGGCCCCCGGGGGCCGGGCTCACCCCGCTCGCCGCTTGTCTGGGGGCCAGGCTCCTCTGATGCTGACCCGGGGAAGAGCAACCCAGGCGGGGCGGAGAAGGGGCCTCGGCCCTGAGGAAGACGGGCTCGGGGGGGGGGGAAGCTGCGGCCCGGAGCGGAGAGGCGGGGACCCGAAAGGACTAGCTCGCTCGGGCCCGGGCACCTCGCACCCGTCCAGGCCGGCCTGGGACGCTGAGGACCAGCCGAGTCCGGAGATCTTGGGCGGCTTGCCCAGCCGGCCCCAGTGACCCGCGCCAGAAGCCCCCCACCTGAGCCGGGGCGGCAGGCTTCGCCCCCCCGCCCCAGGTCAGGTTTTCCCGGACCCGGGTTCCGATGACTGAGAATACATAAGCGCCTTGGGAAGGGTCTGCAGCGGACCCTGAACCCGGAAAAAACGCGGGCGACCCCCGGGAAAGAGAGACCTGGCGGGAGGCCCCTGGAGAGGGTCCGCAGGACGCAACCCGGGTCCCCCGACCCGCCCGCGGGCTCCCACCCGAGTTACCTTCCGCGGGGCCCTCGTAGAAGCGCCTGCCGTTGAGGGTCGCTGCAGGCCCGGCTTCCGTCAGGTACTTGGCGGGGGGCTTGGCCGCCTCCGGGGAGTAGGGCTCCAGGGGCCCGCAGGCGGGCGCGTAGCGGGCGACCCGCGGCCCGGGGAGCGGGGCCGGCTGCAGGTGAGGCGGGGGGCCCGGCGGGGGCTTGTCGGCCGCGGCCGGGTACGCGCCGGGCCCCGCGCCGTACGGCAGGCAGCGGGCGGGCTCCATGCGGGCGGGCCTCCGGGGGGCGCGGGCCTGCAGCCGGGGCGCCCGGGCACTTCGGCGGGGCGGACTGCCGGGCCGGCCGGCGCCGGGGCGAGAGGTGCGCGCCCAGGGGGGAGGGACCTGGGAACTGGGCCCCGGAGCCCCCGGGGCGGCGCGCGCCGCGGGGGGCAGGGGGCGGGGAGGAGGGGGTGTTCCTCCTGACTTAATCCACTAACCATCCACGTCACGTGCGGCCGTGCCCCGCAAGGGGGTTAACCCCTCGGAGGCCGGATGCATCCTTCCCGGGCTCCCAGTTGGCCCAGGTGCGTGCAGCGTGTGGGCGGGGTGTGCGGGGGACCCTCCACCCGGACCCCAGGTCCTGGGCGGCGGGGGCTGCTTGGGACGGAAGCGGAGCGTGTGCGCTGGGGCTGGCCCCAGCCTGGCCTGCCCCCGGGCCAGGACAACCTTCCAGGCCTAGCCACGGACTCCCCGGCAGAACCTTACTTACTGCTTGCTACAGCTGGCCTCGGGCTCCAAGGGACCCAAGCAGAGCGGCCACGGGAAAGCCCCAGAGTCCGGGCGATGCCGCAACCCCCACACGCACCCCCCTAGGCAAAGGCAAGACCTGTCTGTCACTACGTGATTTCCTCTGCACCCCGATGGAAATAAAGGCCTCCGATGCTTTGAGATCGTTTGCTTCTTTCTTTGATCCCTCACTGCCATACACACACACACACACACACACACACACACACACACACACACACACACACACACACACCACACACACACACCACACAAGGGCAAGACCAGCCTCTCACCACTTGCTTGCCTCTGCACCCCTGATGGAGGCAGCTACCCATTCTCACACCACAGGAGTATCTACAGCCTAGCAAAGGTCTCCTCTGCTTTGAGATGGTTTGCTTCCCTGTGGACCAAGACCTTGAGGGTATTCTCCTCCAGACGACTTCTGGACTATTCATGATGGTAGCTTGTGGTTCAGAAGATCCCAATTTTTCCTATTTACTTGAAAGACGAAAGAACGACACTTTAATTTCTTTGCTAGGGGAGCACCATGGGGCCCCCAAGGTCTGGAATGCTGGCCTATCCCTAAAGAAGAGGCCCATGCAGATTTGAGATCTGTCTGCCTCTGGTTTTGGAAGAATGCTAAGAGATCTGACTGTGATCTGACTAACAAAGCAAGCTCTACCCTTGGTGGCTGGGTCTACATAGTAAGAATTAAGTAGGAAAATCAAGAAATGACTTTGGTTCTTCAGAGGGAGAAAATATAGGAAGAACCAGGGCAATAGGGCAGAAGTCTCCTGGGGGGCGGGATTGCCTTTATTGCTCTAACGCTCTTGCTGAGATCTGGCTTAGAATGAAATGATTCTAATTTCAAGGCCTCCAAAAGCCAAAAGAGAGTCATGGGGAAAGGCTGGCATTATTTGTGTTTCAGTTTGATTCTCACTTCTTAGAGAAATTAAAAGCTTGGCCTCTCTCTTCCTCTGTAGGCTTAGAGGGGGCTTCTTGGCTGTCTTCAGCCTGAGCTGAGCTATAAATCAAGGTCAAACAAGAACCAGAAGCCCCTAGTCTCAAACTGAGTCATTAAACCATTATTAAACATATCATGACTTCTCTGAAGCCTTTTTAAACAGCAGGTTAGAGGCATTACCACTATTAGAGCCCCTTATCACGGATAGCAGACCCACAGTACCACTTGGAACTTGTGGAGATTTACTCAACAGTGAGTCAGACAGCTAGGAAATAAGTATTATATTAAGCCCATAGTATGCTAAGTGCTGAGGATACTAAGAAAGAGAAAAGATAAGTCTGCTCATAAGAAGCTCACAGGCTAATGGAGGAGACAATGGGAAACATACAATGATGTACAAAGAAGAAAAAGACAGGATAAATTGGAGATAATGAGCAGAGGGAAGGCACCAGTGTATGGGGTGGGGTGAGGAATGTGTATAGATGAAGTGTCATGGGAAACGGGAAATAAGATGTACGAAGACAGGAAAGTAAGAGAGGACCAAATTTTGAAGGGCTTTTAATACCAAGATATTTTTTATATGATCCTGTAGACAGAAGGGAGCCATGGGGTGAAATGGTCAGATCCGCCATTTAGGAAGAACAGTTTGACAGCTTTGCAGGAGGATGGATTGAAGTGGAGAAAGACTTGAGTCCGGGAGATTAACCAGTAGCATAATGCAATAGTCCAGATGTGAGCTGCCTGCATTAGTGGTGGCAATGTCAGAGGAGAGAAGAGGAGCATACACCAGAAATGTAAAAAAGGTAGATTGGATAGGAAGCACTTGACAACCGAATGGATGTGGTGAGATGATCGCAAACAGGGAATTTAGGATAACACCTAGACTGTAATCCTTAGTAACCAGAATGATGGTGGACAGCTATTATTTTACTATAATAGCAGAGTTCAGGAGGGGAGTCAGAACTGGAATGGGAGTTTGATTCTTTATCTGGATTCATCCCTTACTAGAAGAAATTCCATATCTGGGACCCAGGTGATGCTAGTTCCTGGAACCCCTCTGAACAAGCTAAAATGGACTGTTTTGTCCTATAACTAAGGTTTTGGTCAAGGATGTGTAAGAGAGTGGGCTCTGGGAACCTCTTTAATAGAAGTAGTTTTGAGCTTACTAAGTCCTTTCTTTTCTTTCTTTCTTTCTTTTTTTTTTTGGCAAAGCAATGGGGTTAAAGTGACTTGCCCAAGATCACACAACTAAGTAATTATTAAGTGTCCAAAGCCTCATTTGAACTCAGGTCCTCCTGACTCTTGGCCAGTGTTATATCCATGGCACCACCCAGCTGCCCCCGAGCTTACTAAGTCCTTATGAAAGGGCAGAATGGTGGTGGTTGATGGGGGGGCCTGACCTTAGAGTTAAGAAGACCTGGGCCCTGTCTCGGAAACATACTAGCCATGTGACTACGAGTGAGACATTTACCCTCACAGAGCACAAACTCGTAGTCACATAGCTAGTATGGACCAATGGAATCACAGGGCTGAATGATGACAAAACATCCCTAAGGATGGAGGAGTTGAGGCAGAAGAGAAAGCATCATAAGAGGAATATAAAACACAGCCCATTCCTTTAATGAGATCAAAGTTGAAGAGAAGAGGTAAATTGGCACATGAAAAATAGTGGAAGACATATCCCCAATAAGAGATGAGAGCTGGGCTCACCAGGATTCCTGGGTTTCATTAGTGAATTAGCTCACTAGAGTCAATTGGATGCTGGTTTGTTTTCCTGTTTGGATCTAGCATGTTTATCACGGGATGTGATTCTCCCCTTCCCCATTCTTCCATTCCTAGGCTATCATTTTTCCCTTTCCTCTTTAATCCTTTAAATATTAACTTGGGTGGCTGGACCAAGAATTTGTTATATAAAGTACAGACTTGGATGATCCAGGTCCAACTGTCAACTCCCCATTTCTCTCTGCCTGTGTAGACATGATTTTCAGGAACTAGAGTAATAAGCTATTCAATCCAGCTGGTTATGAAACAGCATGAATGGAGAATTTACAAACTCTCTTAAACTTTCCTTCACATCTGGCAGTCACCATAATAAAACATCTCAGGTGTTAGCCATGCCAGTTAATTTGCTCTCTTGGCTTAGCAGTCACTATACTCTAGCAGCTACTGGCCCAGCCACCATAGCTTTATTTGGAGAGCTCAAACAGTATGTTGTAAAGAAGTATGTGAAGGGACCTGAGATTCTACCATTAGTAGTCATTGAAGAATTAAGTCATTAAGTCCTCTGGATTCCTAAATTTTCTTCTCAATTCTGAGACTTGTAGAATGGCTTATTATTGTGTGATGGGGAGAGGTGCAAGAGAACAGTTACTCGTAGATGATAGGATTTAGAGAAAAGGAGGACTTTTAAAGTTTATTCCACCTTTCCTCTTCAAATATTCCGGCTTTAGGCTTCCCTTCTGAAAAAGATTCCATCATTCTCCAAGGAGCTCTTTTCCATGAGCACTTTGAGGTCTGTGGAAAGAGGCCTGCTTCCAAAGAAGGTGATAATGATACCTGACATTTATGAAGCACTTTGAAGTATGCAAAGCACATTACCGATTACATATAACAGTTTCTTGTTTGCAAAGAACCAGACATACGATCACACTTGATCCTGATCCCAAATCCTGTGAGATAGGTACTCTATTGTATAGACAGGGAAATCGAGGCTTGGAGAGGTTAAGTGTTGCAAAGGTTCACACAGCAAGGAGTTTGAAGTCCAAGGCTCGTCGTCTTGAAAAGTATATGGGGTTGTTAGATGCCCCATTTCTCTGAGCAGTTCCACTAAGTTGAAAAGCCAGTCCAGTTCAAAGATGATCTCCTACCAGTAGCCCAGGGAAGAGAGCAAGGAGGTTGTAAGAAGTAACTCCTTGTGCAGAATTCCCTTGGAGGAGAAAGATCATCGAACTACTTAGCTGCCACAACAGTAACCACATATGGGGTCTCCCTTCTTCCTTTTCTCTCCATTCAATTCGATTTAATAAAAATGTTAAGTATTATTATTATTTATAGAAATGGTAATAAGGATAGCTAATATTTATCAAGCATTTTACAAATATTATCTAATCTTATGCTTCCAACAACCCCAAGGAAGTTATTATCCCTATTTTACAGACGAGGAAGGTAGACTTGTTCAAGGACACACAGCTAGTAGCTGGGTTGGATTTGGACTCAGGTCCTGACTCCAGGTCCAGTAGAGAGTTAATATCCAGATCATTCGGGTCCCACAGTGAAACAATTAGCAAAGGCACCCTACCTCAGAGTAAAATGACATTTCTTCCCCTTGGAATTATCTAGATTGGTTGGCTAAAGGGTCAAGACTTAACTCCTCAAGGGTCGGGACTGTCTTTTGCCTTTCTTTGTCCTTTGTGTTTACAAAGCACAATGTCTGATACAGAGGAAACACTTACTAAATGCTTATTGACTAGCTGACTTTGCTAATATGGTTCTGGGGAAAGAAAAAAAGCAACAACAAATCAACTGGGAGTAGGGAGAAACTCTCCCAAAATGAATGGATGAGGAATGGAACAGAATCTGACCTCTGGGTCCCTGACTCACTGACAATGTTGAGAAAATAACCCTAAGTTTCTAGATTTCCCCCTTAACCTCCACTTCCCTTAATTTGCAACAGATGAAAATGCATTCTTAGTGTTTCATTCCTTCAGATAAGGTAGGGGGTGAGGGGTGAGTGGATTGATTAGAACAAGTAATACAGGGTTTGCAATTCTCTGAGTCCTTTCCTGAATTTCTGGAAAGGATGCACCTAGCTCCATGTGACAAGCCAGTCAGTCTTTGGGGAGCTTTGGCATCTTCCTGAAAATGATCTTGAAAGCCCTGTTTTGGGGTTCCAGTGCCTTCTTCCTTCATTTCTATTGATCTCTAAACATCGACTTGATCCCTGAGATCTTGAGCTTGTTGGAGCATTGGTCCTTGCTTGATAGTTCTCCTCCTCCTCCTCCTCCTCTTCCTCCCCTCCTCCTCCCCCTCCCTCTTCCTCCCCCTCTTCTTCTTCCTCCTCCTCCTCCTTCTTCCATCCTCCTCCTGTCCTCCTCCTCCTCCTCCTCCTCCTTCCTCTTCCTCCTCCTTCTTTTTCTTCTTGTAAAGCAATGGAGTTAAGTGACTTGCCCAAAGTCACACTAGCTAAGTATTAAGTATCCTAGATCAAATTTGAGCCCAGGTCCTCCTGACTCCAGGGCCAGTGGTTTATTCACTGTGCCACTGAGCTACCCCGTTTGATACTTCTAACCTTTTCTCCATCTTCTTTCAAAGAATCTGCTGCCAAAGGATATCTGCTGTGTCCATTTGACCTTGGGGAACCAGTTCCATAAATGGAACCCCAGCTCCCAACCCTGTGTGCGCTATATCATTAGATCCCTGATACTGGTGGTATTTAATTTTAGTAGCCCTTTTGCTGTCATGAACTCCAGGCTTCAAATATAGCTTTTCTAGGGCTTATTCACAAGCAGAAAGAGTAATATACAAAATAACCAAGAATCTATTTATGAACAGGACTAATATGGAAATGTGCAATTGTACATATAAGTTAGCTTAACTTATGTAAGATTGCTTGCTGCCAGGGGAATGGGAGGGAAGGGAAGGTGGTAGAAAAATGTGGAATTCAGAAACTTACAAAAAAGATGAATATTGTAAACTTTGCATGAAAATGGAAAAAATAAAATAAAATAACATAAAAAAGAATACCTTCATGGGTACAAATAATTTTAAAAGTAACTTTACCTAGCACAAATAGAATGATGGGCCCTAAGCTTTTTCCTGGTTAAAATTTAAAATTATTTAGTTTCAACAGAGAAGGATGCCTCTGCATTGACTTTTGGGCTCTCTAGGTTGGCATTCATTCCTCATTTTATAATCCAAAACTCCATCTCAGACAATCATGGTGTCCTGGATTGATCCACTCACATTTTTAAACTAATTATTATTCCAAATAGTTGCTTTTTCCTTCTCATTTGAACAAAAATGCTACAACTATACTATGATAATTGAGTGGATTGAAAGCCAGCAAGATCTTAATTCAAATTTTTCCTCAGATGATTACTATATGTGATTCTGGGCAAGTCACTTAATCGCTATCTGCCTCAGTTTCCTCATCTGTAAAAAGCAGGTAATAACAGCATCGCCCTTCAAAGGTTACTGTGAGGATAAATGAGAATATTTGCAAAATGTTTGGCAAACCTTAAAGTGATATATAAATGCTATCTATGACTATTTCAACAGCATTTTAATGTCTGCAAAGTACCTACATTATCTTTTTGAGGTAACAGCAACACTGTATTGACAATTTATATTGACCTCATTTTCCAGATGGGGAAACTGTGTCATATTCCTGATCACACAGAAGTGTGTGATTTGAATCCACATCTTCTTGATTCTAAATTTAGCCCACTATTCATTACTTTTCCATATGTTTCTTCCTCTTTCCTTGCTTAAAAAGAGTGAGGGGCCTCATAAAGCAGACACTATTACAGTTGTATCTTTCAGCTAGATAAAAGAACAATCCAACCATTTCATCCCCAAAATTCATTTAAATTTTTTTTTTCTTCAACTTCTTCTAGTAAAATTCATTCCTTATTTTTCTGCACCATAATAACTTAACATTAGGGCGGCTAGGTGGTGTAGTGGATAAAGCACCGGCCTTGGAGTCAGGAGTACCTGGGTTCAAATCCGGTCTCAGACACTTAATAATTACCTAGCTGTGTGGCCTTGGGCAAGCCACTTAACCCTGTTTGCCTTGCAAAAAAAACCTAAAAAAAAAAAAAAAAACCTTAACATTTACAAAGAATTTTAATGAAGCCATACCACCCAGTGACGTTAGAAAGGGAGCCTGGGATTGAGCTCTTTTTCTATCACAACACCACCTGTGTGACCCTGCCTCAGGTAAGTCAAGAAAACTATATATTACTAATTAAGAGTTTGCACTAGTTGATAGGATTTCAAAAAGGGACTTATGGCTAACATGTCGTTTTAATGTATGCAATTATAATAGGCAATGATATAATGTGGACTGGATCTCTGGCTTCTCTGATAAAAGAATCTCTGAATATAGACATTTCCTCTACCAAGAGTAGAATAGTACCTCTTAGATTTAGAAAGTGATTTAGTAATACTGAAGTTAAGTGACTTGCCCAAGGTCATACATTTAAATCTTAAAGTTTACAATCTCTATTCTACAGATGCAGAAACTGAAGTTTAGAGAGCAAGTCCATGAGAGTTACGTAAAGAACCTATATTTCTTAACTTGGCAACTTGACTTTTGAGCTAGGATAGGCTACCAAAAATCTTGGGAATTGGGGAAACAGACTCACAGCTTTGAGCTTCTCCAAACTGGAAGGAATGACACTCATTCCATTCAATTCAGACTCTGAAATCTTAACTAGATTCTCTTGGGAAATCTGGTCTACAAAACCAAGCAGCTTATTTCCCATTAGCAACATTCTTCCTGGAAGGTTGGGCAGAGATAAATAAATCTTCGGATCCGGCTCTTCTACCTCACTCCTATAAAACAAACTTTGCTCCTTGGTTAGAGAGGCCACTGCTCAGGCTCTGGGACTCTTCTTGTTGGTAAAGGAAGGGTGACGATTAGTGTTAGCCTAGGATCCTCGCCCTGAGATTCTTGCAGTCAGTAAGTCTGGACAGTTTGCTTTTGAAACCACTCCCATTAAAATGACCCAAGATGAAGAGGACGACTTGTTTAGCAGTAATTTTACCCTCTGGGAGAGCTTAATAGAGGAAACCGAGATGAATAGGGCTAAGTGACTTAAGTCGGATTTGAATTTAGAGATGTCTTCCTGACTCTATGCACTATGGCATCACCCAGATGTTTCTCTATATAAAAAACGAATGCATTAGCACATTTGATCTGGAATTAATGTTACTTTAGTTCAAATCCCAGACCTGCCATTTATATATGTGATCTTAGACAAGTGACTTTGAGTCTCATTTTCGTTAGCAGTAAAATAAGGGTGTAATCTTTAAATTTAGGATGATAGCTACATTGATTCTATGTGATGATTGTATCCATATACACACCTGCCTGAAAGAATGGGGTGGGGCTAATTCAACAATATTATCTTTTAAAATAATATTTTATTTGTTTTCCGTTTACATACAATTGTGATTTCTACCTATCATTTTCTGTTAGGTTATGAATTTTACAATTTTTCCCCCACTCTCCCTTTCCTTCCACCCATCTTCCCACAGAAGGCAGTCTGATAATCTTTACATTGTTTTCATGCTATACATTGATTGAAATTGAATGTGTTGGGAGACATATCATATCCTTAAGGAGAAAATAAAATATTAGAGCTAGCAAAATTGTGTAGTGCATAAGACATTTTTTTTAATTGAAGGTTTTAAAGTTTGGTCTTTAAACTCCACAATTCTTTCTCTGGGTACAGATGGTACTTTCCATCCCAGGTGCTCTAAAATTGTGCCTGATTGTTGCACTTTTGGAATGAGCAAGTCCATTAAGAATGATCATCACTTCTATGTTGCCATTAGGGTATACAATGTTCTTCTGGTTCTGCTCATCTTGCTCAGCATCAGTCCTCACAAGCCTTTCCGGGCTTATTTAAATTCCCATCCCTCTTGATTTCTAGTGGAACAATAGTGTTCCATCACACACATATACCACAATTTGTTCAGCCATTCCCCAATTGATGGACATTCACTAGATTTCCAATTCTTTGCTACCACAAACAGGTATGCTGTGGTATGAATATTTTTGTACAAGTGATGTCTTTGCCCTTTTTTCATGATCTCTTCAGAGTATAGAGCCAGTAGTAGTATTGCTGGATCAGAGGGTATGCACATTTTTATTGCCTTTGGGGCAACAATATTCTTGAAACAATTAAGCACCTGCTGATAGCTAGACACTATACCAATCAACAAAGGAGGAAAAGTCTTTGCCCTCAGGGAGCTTATAATTTATTAGGTAATTCATTTACACAGAGAAGGAAACAAAATATGTGGGTCCTAATATAAACTAACAAGTAACTACTATTTCAGGCTCTGATTGTGAGATTTTCAGTGTAAACATTTACACCTTAGAAAACAACAAATATTACAAATCATAATTTGATTTATTGCTTTGTGAGCAGAGAATAATCAAAGAGGAATGATGTGAAATATGCCTGGAAGTAGAGACTGGGAAAATTTAAACTGAAAGTTTGTATTTTATCCTAGAAGGCAGTAGAAGGCCACCAAGGATTCTTCAGTGAGATTCTTCAGTGCTTTAGAAAGATTATTATCCAGTTGTATGGAAGATAGTAGTTAATATAGGTTTGAAATCCAATTAAAAAGTTATTGTAATAGTCCAGACAGGACTTAGTGAGGGTATGAGTTAGGGTAGTAGTCTTGTGAGTAGATTTGATGGAAGAAACATTATAGAGAAATAATTGATGAAATTAACAACTGATTTGGATACGTTGGGTGAGGAAGCGTGAAGAGTTTCAAGGATGATTTTCTAAGATTATATGCTTGAGTGACCAAGAAAGTAGTGATACCCACTACAGAAAGAACAGAGTTTAGAAGGGAGGTTTAGGGTAAGTTAAAGAGTTCTATTTTGGACATTTTAAGTTTGAGATATACACTTGAAGAAATTTTAGGTGGAATAATCCAGCAGTAAATTGATGATGTGGGACTGGAGCTCAGGAAGGATTAAGGCTTTACAAAAATTAAAGGTTAATTTTCATAAAGATTTTGGAATAATAAAATGAACCACTCTATGACACTTCATATTTCCAATATCATTTGCTCTTCACAACAACCTCATCAAGTAGGTGCTATTATTATATCCTTCAACAAATGAGGAAACTGAGTCTCAGAAAGGTTAAGTGACTTGCCCATGATTATGGATTCAGAAAGCAACAGGAATAGGATCTGGACCCAGGTATTTCTGACTCCAAGTCCAGAACCACACAATAATTTTATAAGATAGTCAATTTGACTTCCAAGAGAGAATATGTAGAAAGAGAAAAAGTCCCTAAGTCTGAGCCTTTGCTAACAAAAGAGACAAAAATTAATAAGATAGAGAGGAGGAGAGCCTAATTACTAGATTTTCTACTCTCTTCTTAGACTTCATCTTTCTTGTTTCCTTTGGACACCATGGAATAGTCCTTCCTCCTATATACTCTCTTTTCCTTTCAGGATGGAAATTTAGCTGTTGAAAAAAATCACTGGAAATCTTGGAGAAAACAGATTCTGTCCCCCCCCCCCCCCACCGTGAGGAGGGGGAGCAGGGTTTGTGAGCCAAATCTTCAAGGGAGTAAGAAGTAAGGGAATAGAGGCAATAAAAGTAGAAGGCTTTTTCTATAGGTTTGCCTATGAAATGGAGGAGAGATCTCAGATAAAAGCTTAAGAAAATAACATTAAATTCAACTGAAAGATTTCAAGAAGGGGAAAGATTTGGACATTTGTAGGTAATAAAGAAGAAGTCAGTTGATAAGGAGAAATTAATAATAAAAGAAGAGAGAGTGGAAAACTGAAGGAACAGTTTTCTTCAAGTTAAGAACCTGGGAAGGATTTTGCAGCAAAATCTTGGTTCCAATCAGCGAGGGGACCCCTTGAACTGATTTCAGCAGGAAATCCATTGGTTCCAGAACGTAGGCTTCAGATTTGTTATTTTACAGTGTTAACAAGTATGTAATTATCACATTTCAGGGGCCCCTTAGAGGAAATCCAAACAACATAGTCTGAACACCCTTAGCAATAGGAGTAGGTCTTGAGCTCACCCATTCATGAGGGGAAGCTGAGCATGGAGGTTGGATTCATCCACCTGGGTCGTTTTTCCTCTTCAGAACTATAGGTCAGTTTGCCTAGAGTAGAGAGTTTACAAAAGGGAATTATCTGGAAATATATCTGGAAACATAGTCCACAGACATACTGGGACTGTCAAACTGAATTGTCTATATTTTATTCTAAAATGAAGGGAGCCATTGAAGATTCCTGAGACAGTGAGTGACATAGTCATACTTGTACTTTGCTTAAAAAAAAAAAAAAATGGAACAGGGGCGGCTAGTGTGGCACAGTGGATAGAGCACTGGTCCTGGAGTCAGGAGTACCTGGGTTCAAATCCAGTCTCAGACACTTAATAATCACCTAGCTGTGTGGCCTTGGGCAAGCCACTTAACCCCATTTGCCTTGCAAAAAAAAAAATGGAATGGAGAGAAAAGTTCAACTGCTAGAAATTCAATTAAGAGGCTATTGTAGTAGTGACAAGAAGTGATACGGTCCTGAATTAGGTTGGAGGTCATGGACCTGGGGAAATCCTGGTTGGAGCTGGCTCCCTGTCTTATCTAGGCATCATATATTTCAGGCTGCCTTAGTTATCAAACAAATTCCTCAGGATAAAGCACATCATGAGGGGACATGAATTGCCTGTTCAGGGAGAAGAACCAAGGGAATAATATAAAGAGGTCGGTCAGACTTTCCATTGTCACTCAGCATAGTGCTTATAAACATCATGAAAACACGTGCCCAGAAAACTACTTGGAGCTAAGGAATCTGATGAATTAGCAAATTCTCATAGTTTACATTTACATAGGACTTTCCTCCCAATAATTCAGTTTGGGCAAGAGTTATTGTCTTCATTTCACTTTTGCAACATCTTTCCAGTTCTCCCCACCCTTCCCTCCTCTGCTGCTACCGTCACTTCACATCCAGATTATTACAATAATCTGCTAGAGGGTCTGTCTGTCTGAAGTCTATCCCAACTTCAATCCGTCTACCATTCAGACACCAAAGTGATTTTCCTAAAGTACAGATCCAATCATGTCATCTCCCTTCTCAAGAAACACCAGTGACTCCTTATTGCCTCCAGGATCAAATACGAAATGCTCTGCCTTTCAAAACCCTTCATAAACTAATCCCTTTCCCTTCCCACTCTTCTTACATCTTATTCCCTAACTTAAACTCTTCTATCCAGTGACGCTAGATTTCTGGCTTTTCCTCAAACAAAACACTTCATCTCTCAGCTTTAAGCATTTTCTCTGACTTTCCCCCTCTGTCTTGAATGCTTTTCCTCTTCATCTCTGCTTCCTTGTGTCCCAGCTAAATTGCCATCCCTGCAAGAAGTCTTCCCAGTTCTCATTCATGCAAGCACCCTCTCTCTCTTTTTTTATTTTCCATTTATCGTGTATATCGCTTGTTTGACTATTATTTCCATTTAGATTTTAAATTTTTTTTATTTATTTAAGGCAGTGGGGTTAAGTGACATGCCCAAGGTCACACAGCTAAGTAAGTATTATGGGTCTGAGGTTGGATTCGAACTCAGGTCCTCCTGACTCCAGGACTGGTGCTGTATTCACTGTGCCACCTAGCTGCCCCCCTCCCCCATTAGATTCTAAGCTTCTTGAGGGCAGGTATTAACATTTACTTCTTTTCACATTTCTAGCACTTGACTGGTTCTTGTCCTTCATTATCAAAGAAGACCAAAACAACACCACTATGTTAAGAGACAAGTTCCAATGTGTTGGACCATGACTGATTAGACCAATACGGGCTTGGAATGCTCTACCAAGGGTTGGGCACAAATAGTACATGTGAACAAGTGGGGTGGGTTCTCACATCTAGTCTTCCTTAAACAAACCCTATACCCCCAGCACTTGGCACATAATAATAGATGTTTATTGATTGTCTGACTAAGGTGGGGAAACACGATGAAGGAAATTGGTTGAGGTCTCCAAACTCATGGGATTCCACAGATTCTCAGAGTTGGCAGAAGCATCAGAAGCCTCCTAATCCTCTTTGTCCTGAACAAAAGATCGGAGACTTTCTTGTAGATAGAGAAAAGTGTAGAGATACTTGTAGAACATCCATGGTTAGTGCTTAAGATACAACTGAAAATTCAATTAAGGACACAGAGAAGGAGTAGTTAAGTAGGAAAACACCCATGAAAGGGGGAAAAGGAAGAAGTTTCTGGGAGGAAGGGAAAGTATCAAAAGTTGAAGAGAGGTCAAGAAAATGGAAAAAGGTCAGCAAATTTAACATCTTGGAGATCATTAGACAGACACTCTCACCTTTCCTCCACTGGGAAGCAAATGATTTTAAATTTTCTCTGATCCCAAATCAAGTATGGTACCATTCCAACATGCTCCCTTACAAATACAAATAGAGTTACTTCCTCAAGTTCTAAGGATCATGTTGTCTATGTGGTTCATCACT
Source organism: Macrotis lagotis (assembly GCF_037893015.1). NCBI lineage: Eukaryota > Metazoa > Chordata > Mammalia > Peramelemorphia > Peramelidae > Macrotis > Macrotis lagotis. Next base: position 213,409,034 of record NC_133662.1, read on the forward strand.
TCATCCATCAAGGAAGCTCTTCTTCCTTGATTAAGGTCAGAAATTTTATAGGGAATTAGGTTGTATCTGATTGGTTTTTTGACCCTGATGTTTCATTTAGGGAGAAGCCAGGAACTGGTTGACTTGGTTACATATGTAATGAATGTTCTCTGGTCTCATTCTCCATGATTCAGGATGGCTACCATCACCCTTCAAAGTTCCAGAGGGTAGCCTAAAGGATTTGTGGATTTCTCTTTCTCTTTCTCTCTCTCTCTCTCTCTCTCTCTCTCTCTCTCTCTCTCTCTCTCTCTTAGGTTTTTTTGCAAGGCAATGGGGTTAAGTGGCTTGCCCAAAGCCACACAGCTAGGTTATTAAGTGTCTGAGGCCAGATTTGGACTCAGGTACTCCTGACTCCAGGGCAAGTGCTCTATCCCTCTATCCACTGGGCCACCTACCCGCCCCTGGATTTCTCCTTTTTCTGCTATCAGCTCAAACCTTCACTATCTGTGTTTCCCACATTTGTTTGGAAGGGAATTAGTAACAATCACGTTGGTTCCATTTAACCACACCAGTTAGACTTTACACAGTGCTATTTCCTTCACAGATATAAGAACATACAAACATTTCCTTCTAACACCTTGGGGACATAATCCCCCATACATGATCTTAGTCTCAAGGGAAGACTAGGGAGTTCCTACAAAGCATTGGTCCCGCAGAGTTCATATTCAAATGTGGCATGACTGATGGTTGTGCCTGTGTTTCAGTACAAATGGACTGGAGCCCTTAAGATTACTCCTAAGGATTTTTCTCCTTTTTCCTCAAGGAATGTCTGTAAAACTCAATCTCTGATCTTTGGAATTTACAAGGTTATAGAGTCCACTCCTTTCACCAGTTGCTGAACTCTTTCAGATCAATGAGGTAGAGAGAGTAGCTGCAAACACAGATTGTATTAAGAGCCCCTTCTTCACCACGTGGTTAGTCAAGCAGAACCAGTTTACAGAACATCAAAGCAGGCTCCTATTTCTCCAAAGCACTCCCCTCACACATCATCTGTATTCTCCCAGAAGCAGTTTCATAGTGCCCTCCATATGGAGAAATCCCTTAGCCAGCTAATGGGGTCTGCTGGTGCTCCAGACCTCCTTTACATATACAATATGGGTTTGGAAACTTCTAGTATGAAAAATTACAAAAACTGTGAAGTGGGGTGGGTAGGGGTGAGATATGCAGGAGGGTAAATGGAGAAAGTATGCCCCCAGAGACACTGTTTCCCAGGAGCCTTGTGGATCTCAAAGAGTAATCCCCAAACCCTCAAGGAGAGGTTTTACTGGGATCCCAGATCACTCTTCTCCTTTCCCCCCCTCCCACTAACCTGAGCTCACCATCTCGGGTAGCCCAGATCAGCAGTTTGTGCCTCTAGAATCTTGTGGAGAACTGACTAAATATTTCACACAGGCTTCCACATTTACAGCAGAGGATATCACATCATCTCTGTAAAGTGCTGCATGTCCTCACATTCCATTCAACAGAACTTTGTCATTTGTAATGAATGGACAGTTTCAGCGGACAACTCTCAGAACCTACAGTCAGGAAGTCCTGGATCTGAATTCTGTCAATCACTCATGAGCTGTGCAAACCTGGTCAAAGTAATGGATCTATGCAAACTTCAGTTTTCTCACTGAGAAAGAAGGAAATGATACTAGTACATGTTCAACAGGGTTGATGATGAAAAGATCAAATGAGATAACACACAAATACGTAAATATATTGCGTTTTGAAGATGGAGGTTAGGAAGAGAGAAGGTGGGGAGAAGAGGGAGAGAGGGGGGCAGAGGGAGGGGAAAAGGAGAGAGGAGGGGAGAAGAGGAAGAGGAAGAAGAGAACAAAAGGAAGGACAGAAAGAATCACAAAGAGGGCAGCTTTGAAAATTAATGTGAAAATGTTTATATACTTTAAATGAAAAGCAAGCCTTACCTAATAGATATTTATATTTTAATCTACAATATTTTTCTGTTCTACATTAAATGTGGAAGTTATTTTATTTGGTGTTTGTTTAGAATTTTTAAAATTAAATGCTTTACAGATCTTAAAGTTTTATATAAATGTAAGCTATTAAAATGGGAGAAGGGGGAGTTCCAATTGATGTTCTCTAGTTAATTTGATGAGATTAAGAGTGTGGATTTTTGAGTAGGTGCTGTAATGGATAGAGCACTAGTCCTAGAGTCAGGAGGACCTGAGTTCAAATTCAGCCTCAGACACTTAATAATTACCTAGCTATATGACCTTGGGTAAATCACTTAACTTCATTGCCTTATGGCCCATTGAGGGAGATGTATATTTGGGCACCTTCTGAAAGGTTTTAGGGAACCCCCCTCTTTGCTTTTGGCTGATTAAAGCTGCCTCAACAAAAACTGTTGACTCCAAGTCACTGAGGGGATGGGGAGGGGATGAGTGTGCTCAAAGGAGATGTTTCCTAGGGATACTTTAAAGTTTTTGCATGTCCTCCTTCTCTCTTTGATTTCCAGACTAGAGGACCACAGAATAGACCTTTATTCTTGGAAGAGTTGCTTCCTCACTCTCAGGAGGAATAATAGCTATTTTCCCCAGAAAAAATATAGTGCTTGCATGAGACCTGAGAGGGAAGAGAGAACTGAGGACACAGTACCTGAGCTCTAATGTCCTGAGAAGAGTGAATGTTTTGGATTCCCTAGGCACCATTCTGTAATCTAGTCTTCTAGCCTTAGAAGGGGAGATCTTGGACAGCACCAGCTTTGCAAGTTGCTTCATGGATAAATCCAAGCACAAGACTCCCTGAACTTGAGAAGTCCATCACTGGCCTTCTAGAAGGAGAGAGATTACTTAAGTGTAATGCCAATGTGGTCCTTGCAACTGGGCTCAAAGAGAACTAGACCTTGTCAGCCCACCTTGTTATTATTGTTAGTTGCTTTGACAATAAATGTCCAAGCTGAAGGGAGATTTTTATTTAGTGGCCCCGAAAAGTATGTTTACTTTACTGGGGGAGGGAGGATTGGGGAGGGAATCCAGTGGAATAATTGAAGGTTTGATCCAGGAGAGGTAGGGTTGTATAGGGGCTAGAGAGCTGGCCTTCAAGCCAGGAACACTTGGTTTCAAAGTTTGTTTCTAACATATACTGGTTGTTGACCCTTGGTAAGTCACCTCTCAATTAACCTCTCAGCAGGGTAAATTTCTAAGACTAAAACTTGTAGAAAAAATTGCTGACCCACACTGATTCAGAGCATTTCCTCAGTGGGGAGTTCTCCAGAACATAGGTGTCAAATTAAAATATAAATGGTAATACTAAATTACATACAACGTTCCCTTAGGATTGCATGTAAATACAACTCATGTGTATCACAGACTTAGAAAAGCACATATTAATATCATCTATGTTCTATTGTATTTGTATTCATTTTGAAAACATTTTCTAATTACATTTTAATGTGAACCTGGAGCAATTAAATCAGAGATCTAGCTCTAATTCCAATCCCAATATATTAATTCATTAACTCTTGTGAGATGTTTGTATTTTACATAAATATATCGATAGGGATGAAATATAGGTTGTTGCAGATCTGGTACCCATATTTTACATTGAGTGCTTGAGGTGGAGACCTCGATACTCACATTTGGAAAGACCCCAAACTTAGAGAAGACCCTAAGCTTTTCTTTAAAACAAAAGGGGTTTGCAAAGGGAAATTTATTGAGAAGATATAATAGAAGTTAAGAAGCATTTTCCCCCAACACCTACCTATACCACTTTGGTCCTTGAGGAGAACAAACTCAACCTTACTTCAAGGCAGCTGCCATAATGCATTTACTCTATCAAGTTCATTTCAAAACTCCCTTCAGCTTGGACATTTATTGTCAAAGCAACTAACAGCAATAACAAGGAGGGCTCCTTGAGTCTACCCTATTGAGAATTCCAGTTGCAGGGATCACATTGGCATTACACTGGTGCAATCCATCTCCTTCTAGAAGGCTAGTGCTGGACTTCTCAAGGAAGTCTTGTGCTTGGGTTTATCCATGAAGCAACTTGCAAAGCTGGTGTTGTCCAAGAGCTCCCCTTCTAAGGCTAGAAGACTAGATTACAGAATCATGGTGCCTAGGGAATCCAAAACATTCACTTTTCTCAGGATATTGGAGCTCAGCTAATACGTGAGCTGCCATCACCTCTTCTTGGTTGCTTTGGATCTACTGTTGAATTGAGTTAAGCAGATCATTCAGGGCTTTGGAACTCCTCACTGGGCTTGACTTTCTACAGGGTGGTATGGAATTCAGCTACTAGATCTTTGGGGGTTCAATCCTGTGACACTTCAAAACTCACAAAGTACAAGTCCTGAATTTTACTCCTTTACCTCAGAACAGAAAAAAATAGACACAAGAGACTACAAAAAAAAAATTCCGTATATGTATCCCCATGTATAAGATGCATCCTTTTTTTGAAAAATTTGGGAATCTAAAAACTGGGAGCATCTTATACAGTGGATGGAGATTTTTTTTATTTGCATTTCTGCTTTTTCTGGGCTTGTTGTCTTTGAACTCATTGTTTCACATTTGTTACTGATACATTAGGTTATGTTTTGCCATGTTCTGCTCAGAAATGGCTCGGAAAAGATTTTTTGTATAATGCTGAATTTGTATAATGCTGAATTCAAGTTCAAAGTGATCCAGTTTACAAAAGTGAATCATGCTGCTGAACATCACTTTGGTCCTTCTCCAACTCTTCCCCCTCCCCTCCCCCTTCATCTCTCCCCTCCTCTCCTCTCCTCTCTCCTCTCCTGTCCTGTCCTCTCCTTTCCTCTCTCCTCTCCCCTCCTCTCTCTTCTCCTCTCCCTCTCTGTCTTTGTTTATAGTACTCCTCCCTCAAGTGCAGTCAGGAGCCTAAGCTTTACTTTGGACATTTCTCTGGAGTAAGAGTCCAGAGGTTATAAAAATGAACCCCAAAGATCTTCCCCTCTTTGTGTATGTGTCTATGTCCCAGGACCCCTCCCCTATGGGAGAATAAATTATTTGATTACTTAGTCCAAAGGGAAGAGTACCAGCATTTCTATATTCATACATGCCCTGCAAGTTCTGTTGAAATCATTAAAGCTGCCTTTGGCCAGGTCTCTAGGATCATTTGCCAGGAACCCTAACATAGATTTAGGGTCAAAGTGACCTTGGCAGAACCAGCAATAGCTGTGTCATACATCTAAGAGCTCATACATCTAATGCATCAGATAGCTATGAGGCTTAGTGATATCATTTAACCCTCAATAGTCTGGACCTTCTCCCATTTAATGTCCCAGGGATGAGCACTAAAGGAGAAGTAAGGGGCAATTGGATGAAGATGAAACTCCAAGTTTCAGAAGGTTTTGTGAGGGGTTTTAAGTGTGGGGGATAGATGGAGGTATTTGAGGGTATAGATCTGTGATTTCATGGGGTTTAGAAATTTCTGATATGGAAATTGCTGCTTGTGTACAACTAATCATTTTAAATATTTGCCTGAGGAGAGATTAAATAAATTATTTCTAGTCCCACAACCTATATGTATCATAATTGGGCCTTGAACTTAGATCTTCCCAATTTCAAAGCTGACCCTTTGCCTACTAGACCAAATTGCCTCTTATTCCATGTTTACTTCATTCTTAAGATTATGTAAAACTTCACCACTTGAAGGACAAAGAAATGTCCTGTGAGGATATGAGTTGCCATATTGATTTCACAAGTAGCCAAGTTTCCCTGAAAAATAGTTTCAAACTTAATTAGGGTGGACAGAATATCATCCTCAATAGAAGAGAGACTAATCATGAATACTCATGCTGAGGGAGGAGGGTGGCTGTGGATTTGGAGAGATATTAGGCCATGGAAGACGGACCATCCTAAGGGTTAGCAATCCTCTCCTGAGGTTGTCCTCTTCCATAATCCTGAAAGGTGTTATGGCTAGACCACTTCACTTTTCGTAGGCTTGGATGTGGGCATATCACATAGTACCTCTGGCCAATAGAGGACTGGGATATGAGGCATAAGGACAGAAGCAATTATAGAGAGGAAGGGAAGAAGCACCCCCTCCCCCAACTGCATTGGTGCTTTGGGGCACAATTCTGTTGGCTTCATTCTGATTTATGCCTCTGATATGGGAAGGGGAAGGGGAAGGAGATGGGAAAAGTTGCTTGAACCAGTGATAGGAACACAGATCATTTGATTCAACCTTCTCACTTGGTCCAGAGTTTTTCAACATCCTATTGCCTAGGCATATCCATTCCTAGCTCCTCTTCTTCCTCCTTAGACTGAGGTCACTAACACCCTCTACTTTATTTATTATAATAGCGTATACAATACAATAACATATACATAGACCCTGCTAGGGTCCCTCCTCTGTGGGGTCAGTTCACTTGGTCCTTCTCTTTGAGTGCCTTATTTCCTAGGGATCCCAAGAGATTGGTGAGTAATGAAGACTTGAGCTTCCTGATATTTATTGTGTCCAACTCTTCGTGATTTTCATTTGTAAAGTTACTGGAATGGTTTGTCATTTCCTTATCCAGCTCATTTTCCAGCTAAGGAAAGTGAGGCATACAGGATTAAGTGACTTGCCCCAAGTCACATAGATAGTAAGTACCTGAGGTTAGATTTGAACTCAGGTCTTCCTGACTCTATCTATTGTATCACTTAGCTGCCCATTCTTGGGTTCCATATTACACATGCCCTTCAAGTTCTGCTTAAGTCATAAAGACAATTGTCTTTGGCCAGGTCTTTAGGAACTAACTAATAGCTTTTATCTTACTATGTTTTTCCTTTCCTCCAGGTTATCATGCTTTTTGATACATTATCTTCCTCTATTTCCAACACATAGGTTGGGATCTCTTTCAGAACACTGTCTTGATGCTCTCTAAAGGAGAGATTTTTTGGACACTCTTCCAAATGTCCATTCCAAGAGGAGAAAGTTCTGTGTAAGGATATTTTTGGAGCTTCGCCTGTCCTGGGAAACAAACAGCAGAAAGGGGAAGTTTATCAGTCCCAGTCTGAGGGGTTGCTGCTCACATAAATCTTCTTCATCTCCTTGAAGGTCCCATTAAACTTTTCTGCCAGCCCATTGGTTTGGGGGTGGTAAGCTGACATTCCTTGGTGCCTTATCCAGTAATGTTTCCATCGACATTCCATTATCACAGACAGGAAAATTAAACCCTGGGCCTGATGGTATTTCATGCGGAAACCCCAGATTTAGAAAAACCTTCATCAAAGCTTGGGCTCTGACTTGGGCATCTGTTTGAGGTTGACAGGATGGCCTCTGGGTATCTCATGACAAAAATCAAAGCCAGCCAAGCAATATACTTCTTGCCCTTTTTAGTGGGCATAAGCCATGGAACAATTAAATTGTATCCCACATGGAATCATGGAACTAGAAGGGACTTGAGACCATAAAGTTCAACCAACATTTTACAAATGAAGAAACTGAGGAGACAGGGCCTATTTCACCACAGAAGCAAGTAATCCAAATTTTGGAATCAAAAGGGACCTTGGCAATCATTTGGCTAATAATATCTGAGACAGAATCTTCACTATAACACCCCCAGAGAAGTGGTTCTCCTACCCCAGTTTAGAGATCTCCAATGAGGGTGCAGGCAGGTCAACATAGAAGTTTAATTTTTAGGGAGTATTTCCTGATCTCAAGCTCAAATTTGCCTCTTTGCAAGCTGCCCCTCTTCCCTCAAAACATACACACACACACACACACACATTTGCAAAGTGGCATGATAGAACACTAAGCTTGGAATCAGGAAGATCCATCTTCATAAATTCAAATCCAGCCTCATAAATTCAAATCCAGCCTTCAAATCCAGATACTTGCTATTTGTGTGACCTTGAGTAAATCACTTAATTCTGTTTGCCTCAGTTTCTTCATCTGTAAAAAAAACTGAGATGGAAATGGAAATGGCAAACACTCTTGCATCATGGGCCAAGAAAGCCCCAAATGGGATCATGTAGATTTAGATATGACTGAAATGATTAAACAACAGCCAACACACACCATTTCTTTGGGTTCTGCCTTTTGGGTCAGAGTGGAATAGTTTAAACTCTCTTCTTTATGACAGCCTTTATGACAGCCTTTCAGCTATCACCCCCCCCATCTCTTTACCAAGCTAAACATTTCCAGTTCCTTTTCCATATCCACCCACCTTTCCATATTCAATCAGTCACATGATTGGGAAAGTCTTGCCATTTCTACCTTCAAAATATCACCTACATCCCCTTCTCTCCTCTGACACTGACCCTCATCACCTCAAGCCTGGACTATGGCACTTAGCTGCTGGTTGGTTTCCCTACCTCTCTCCCCACCCCAGCAAGATGGCAAATTGCTCTTCCTAAAGTATGAATCAGATGGAATCACCCATCTCTTCTATTAACTTCAGTACCTCCCTATGGCTTTCAGGATCAAATATAAAATCTTCTGTTCACCTTTTAAAGTCTTTCACAACTTTTCTGCCTTTCTACTCTTCTACCTTCTCTTCTCTCTATCTCTCCATCTCCATCCTCTGTGATCTAGTGACATGTGACATCCCACCTCCTGCCTTGAAAAATCGTCATTGGCGGTCCTCAATGCCTGGAATTCTCTCTTCACATGTCACTTATATCTCCCAGCTTTCCTGACTATCTCTAAGTGCCAGCAAAAATTTCACCTCCTCCAGGAAGGCTTTTCCAATACACCTTAAAGCTAGTTCCTTCCCTCTGTTGATGACCTCTATTTTGTTTGTACAAAGTTGTTTGTATGTGGTCTCCTCCTCCATTAGACTATAAACTCCTTGAGGTCAGGGACTATCTTTTATTTTTCTTTGTATCTCCAGTGCTTCCCATAGTGTCTAGCACATAGTAGGCCCTATGATTCTTTTTTTAGGTTTTTTGAAAGGCAAACGGGGTTATGTGGCTTGCCCAAGGCCACACAGCTAGGCAATTATTAAGTGTCTGAGACCAGATTTGAACCCAGGTACTCCTGACTCCAGGGCCAGTGCTTTATCCACTATGCCACCTAGCCCCCCCCCCATGATTCTAATTGATTGACTGGACCCATCCTAATATGACATGGGCTAAAGGCTCTTCACCATCCTGGTTGCCTCCCGCTGGAAGCTCCCTTAGCCTATTGATATTCTTACTAACCACAACACTCTGGATGTGATTTAACCAGGTCTAAGCACAAGCTACACGTTTGTACAGTTTGCAGAACCTTGTAAATCCACAGTCATATTTCTAAACCTGCTATGACTATAGCAAGCCAGATCAAAGTTCCAGGTGCCTTATTAGTGGTAAGCCAGGACAGATGCATTCATTTCAACTCTACAAACATTTATGAAGAGCCTATTATGTAACTGGTAGTGAACTAGACCCTGGTGATACAAAGACCAAAAAAGGAAAGGAAAAGATACAAAAATCCTGCCTTCAGAGAATTTACAATCTATCAACAAATACTTTGTATTTCATTGGCTCATACAACACCTAGGCTGTCTGGACATCCAGGATATCTACTGGCTTATTATGGTACAGATATGGTCAGTAATGGGCAGCTGGGTGACAAAGTGATAGTGAGATGGACCTGGAGTCAGGAAGACTCCTCTCCCTAAATTCAAATCTGTCTTCAGACATAAGTTGTTTGACCCTGGGCAAGTCATTTGACTCTGTTTACCTCAGTTTCCTCATCTATAAAATGAGCTGGAGAAAGATATGGCAAACTTCTCCAGTATCTTTGCCAAGAAAGCGCCTAATGAGATCATGAAGAGTTAGATATGACTGAGGACTAACTGGATGACAAAAATGACCAGTAACAGATCATTCTGCTTTTGAATAGATTCAGGACTTCCAAATGAGTGCAGGGGAGTGTGTGTGTGTGTGTGTGTGTGTGTGTGTGTGTGTGTGTGTGTGTAAGAGACTGGTAATTTTCTTTATGAAGTTATCAGGAGACATAGTTGGGTAGATTTAAGTAGCTCTCCTCTACTCCAGATACTTTGTTATATTGTGGAAAAAGCCCACTGGAATTCTGAAAAATCCTGACTTCTGTTACACTAGGAATACCTTAAATAAAATAAAACCTCTAAGCTATTGTTCCCCAGAAACCAAGATGCTAGAAGAAAAGGTCATTCATTCATTCATTTGACAAATATTTATTAAACTGCCTATTATGTAAAAGGTGCAATGGATAGAGTGCTGGCTCTGAAATCAGGAGGACCTGAGTTCAAATCCAGCCTCAGACACTTACTTGCTATGTGCCCTTGGGCAAGTCACTTAATCCTGAATATCTCACAACCAGGGCAATATTCAATCCTGATTCATATCTGGTCACTGAACCCAGATGGAAGAGAAATGAGCTTCTCACTTAACACAACACTCCCTCACTCAGATCCAGTTCCACGCACATCATGGCATTACCTCATGATATCATGGCTTTTTTTCCTTTTTCCTTTTTCAAAAATGGTGAAGGAGGGGCAGTTAGGTGACGAAGTGTATAGAGTACTGGCCCTGGAGTCAGGAGTACCGGAGTTCAAATCTGGCCTCAGACACCTAATAATTACCTCGCCCTGTGGCCTTGGGCAAACCACCGAACCCCATTGCCTTGCAAAAACCTAAAAAAAAAAAATGGTGAAGGACCATATCATCCTCATCAAGTATGTACAAGGTGTTAATCACTGTACTAAGCAATCTCTAACTCCAAAATGAGTCAAAAGACAGTCCCTGCCCTAGAGGAGCTCACAAGTTAAATACTGTCCTGGAGACTGTAAAAAGATAAAGAACACCTCCTAATCTAAGCCAAGTCCACAATTCACCCACATGGTCTCAGACTTTTGTTTCTTTGAGGATCTTTGTAGTGCTAGTTCTGCAGGATCTGGTCTCTTTAAGGAGAAGCAGAAAGGTCTTGGGACAGTCTCGGAGAAAGCAGCATCCTTTGAGATATGAGCTGGCAGGTCGGAGAACAGCAGCTGAGGGTGGGTGATGCTGGTGGCAGCTTTGGCAGAGGGATCTCTCGTATGTGATAGAAGAGGGATGCTTAGCAGCAGGGAATCACTGCAGCTGGTTGCCTCCCTCTCTTCTTCCCACCTCTCACAGACCAGGGAGCTCTGGTCTCTGGGGACCCATTCACCAAGAGGGCTTATCCATAACTCCACACAGACCTGGGGATATTTGGGGTTCCAGGCAGACCTGCTAGTTAACATTTGTACAAGATCGTCAGGACCAAGGGGTCAAATACAGAGCAGATTGATAAACTTCATAAAACAATGGGGTTGAGTGATGCTGCTGCTGCTGTGGTAAGTACGAATGTCCTAAGAACCCATGCCAAGAAGATAAATAACCCTGGGGCTCTGGGAGGCAAGCCATGTGGAGGCAGAGGCACATCAAAGTGAAAGCAGTTATCTGGGGGGCTGTGTATGTGTGGGGAGATTTGATCCCTCTGTGCTGGATTCTTGACTCACAACCAGGGGGACTAGGTCTGAACAATAGAAAACTATTGCCTACTTGGATAGAGGCAACATGGTAGATTCAATCTATCAATGATCAGAAATGTATTAAGCACCAAGGACCAGGCTATCCAAAGACCAAAAAAAACCGAAACAAACCCTTCCCTTCTGAAGCTTACATTACTGGCCTTGGATTCAGGAAGATCTGGGTTCAAGTTCTCCCTCTGAGACATACTAGTTCTGTGACCTTGGGCAAGTCACAATCTGGACTCCTGGGAGTTCTTAGGGAACTCTCTAAGAATACTTCATTTACAAGTTGTAAATCTGTAGTTCTAGAGAGAGTTTCCACACTGGAATTAAAACCCTAGGTCTACCACCTATACAATCCTAGGTCCTACTCATCCTTTCTCCAGAAGGAATAGTTATAGATTTCTGAAATAGAAGCTATCTCAAAGTTCCTTTAATCCAACCTCCTTCATTTTACAGATGAGGAAATAGAGTTTTTTCGAATTAAAATGGCTTACCCAGGATCACATAAGTAGGAAAGTTACTGAGGTTTTACTAGTACCCTCAGCATCAGTGATGTAGATAGTGAAGGACCTCATTTGACCTGAAGAGATAAGAGGAGAAGAAGGGCAGTTAGGTGGTACAGAAGACTGAGCACCGGCCCTGGAGTCAGAAGGACCTGAGTTCAAATCCAGCCTCAGACACTTAAGAATTAGCTGTGTGATCTTGGACAAGTCACTTAACCCCATTGCCTTGCAAAATAAAGAGGAGAATAAAAGCAAATTTATGATGGTCTATAAAAATGTTGTTTAGTCATTTCCAGTAATGTCTGATTCTTTGTGACCCCATTTGGGGTTTTCTTGAAAAAAGACACTGGAGTTTTGTCATTTCCTTCAGCATCTCATTTTGCAGATGAGGACATTGAGGCAAACAGGGTTAAGTGACTTGCTCAGAGTCTGAGGTCAGATTTGAACTCAGGAAGCTGAGTCTTCCTGACTCCAGGCCTCCCTTCTATCTACTTGGCCACCTAGCAACCCTGTTTCAGCCAATGCACAAAGCAAATTAAAAGTAGGGCTAGGACTGCCACCCAGCCTCCATATACCTCTCTAGTGTTCTTTCTACTTCACCACTTTACCTCTTCCACTAACTTTCCAATCAGTCAGGCTGTGGGGGAGGCGTTTAAAGAAGGGGGAGACATTTTTATCATTGTTGTTGTTATTATTACTATTGTTAGGGAGCCATAATTTAAGCCATTGTCCTAATGTTTACGTGTTTGCCGTTTACTAGTGTAAACGATTCAAGTGGTTGATGGGTACATACCCCAAATGACAGATATGTTGGTTAGAAGATATGGGCGTTTTGCTGTAATGTCATTTCAGCTGACTGGGAGCCCCAGGTCTTGTTCCTCTCTGCTCCAACCCAAGCTCAGGTAGCCCTGCTCGGTAGATTCTTCTGTCGCACTCCCTAATTTAAACCCCAGGCAATAGCTTTCACTGTCCTTCACCCCTGACCTTGCAATCCTTTCCAACTCAGAGTCTGGCTGCCATAAATCAGCCCTACAAACCTCCCTCTGCTTAGCTGGCTTGGCCCAGTAAGCTCTTCTTGACATTACCAAGCCAAATGAAGTCCGACATGGAGAGATTAGTTTCCCTCACCGGCCTTCCTTCCCTTCCTGAGAAGGTCTGCCTCTCCTCCCAGTGCATAACATGGATACCGCCTGTTTCCAATATTGCATCAGTGTTTTCCCCAACGGTTTTATACTTTAATAGGGGAAGATTTGTTCTTTGTACACAAAACATGTGGGCCCTTGTCAGAGGCCTTGAGAAAGAGAATTTCCCTCTACTAGGGTTATTCCTCTGTCTCTGGGGTGCCCCTTGGTTTTTCCTGGTTAACTTTGTAAGGAAATATCCTGCGAAAGGGAACTGGAGGGAAGACAGGACAAAGTCTTCATAATCGAACCATAACTGAAATCAGCTTTTTTCTTCAAAAGCATCTTTCTGTCAGAAATCCATAGAATAGAACTGAACCTCCAAGATCATCAATAGCTACACTGGTATACTAGCAACTGCCTTGCCCCTCATCTCTGGAATGTTCTAACCTTCTCCCCTCCAGCTCCTTCAAGACTCACTCAAATCCCACCTTCTTCTGGGAGGGTCTCTCCCCAGGCCCTCCCTATTCCCCAGCTTGCTAACATTTCCTCCTCTGAGATTACCCACATACCTTGTCTATACCTAGAGAGATGGTGTCGCTCCCTTTAGAATGTGCACATCTTGAGAGCAGGGACTGTTTGAAGTTTTTGTTCATCAATTTGCTTTTCCTTTGATCCCTAATACTTAACATAGTATCTGAGCACATCCTAGCTTGGTTTGCTCAGTTGTTTTTCAGTCCTGTCTGACTTTTTGTGACTCCATTTGGGATGTCCTTGACAGGAATACTAGAGCAGTTTGTCATTTCCTTCGCCAGATCATTTTACAGTTGAGGAATCTGAGACAAACAGAGTTAGGTGACTTACTCAAGGTCACACGGCTGAAGTGTCTGAGGCTGGATTTGAACTCAGGAAGATGAGTCTTTCTGACTCCAGGCTTGGAACTCTATCCATTAAGCCACTTAGCTGTCTCTGAGTTCCTAATAAGTGTTTCATTAACATTACTTCACAGGTGAAGAAACCAAGTCACAGAGGAGGAATTGACCCAAAGTCACACAACAGGGTAGGACTAGAGCCCAGAATCTAGATGTTCAGTACAAAGTTCTTGTTTCAACATTGTAGTATATAATCAAGGAAGGATGGAATAGAGAGGAGATAAAGTTCTGGGTTTAAATATTGCCTCTGATACTAGTAGTATGACCCACAGGCAAGTCTTTTAACCCCTTGGAATCTTAGGGAACTAAGCCTTGCCTACTCAACTATTGGTGAGTTTGCTAAGCTAGGTCTTTGTATCATATTCCTAAGAGGCCTTGAGCAAGATGGGATCTCTTTGGGTCTTAGTTTTCTCATCTGTAGAATGGGAGAGTTGGACTTGATGATCTCCAACACCCCTTCCAGTTCTAAAATCTTCAATTCTGTAATACCACAAATCCTTGATATTTTGACTATGTATTCATCTGGTCTCACGGACCTTTCCTAGCAATCCTTAGACCAGTCTCTTCTTTCTCTGAGTTCCACAGAGACAAAGGCTGGGTTTTCTATATGGAACTTTAGTAGGAGAAGTAAAATAAACAAAATAATATAAAAATACTCAGCTGACAAGTTTACAGATAGAGGAAATCCTATCTTGAAATTTTTAACTTCCTAGCACAATTGACCAGCTTGCCTTATAGGGGTTCCCTTTCTCCTTTCAAAGATGGTACTTCCCTTACTGGGCCCACAGATTCTTCCCTTGGGTTCAGGCTGAATTACAGTGACCCTGGAAGACACCTCAGCTTCCCATCTCATGGAGGTGTTTGGTTCTTGCCTTTTCATCCTGGCCCAGGTTGAAAAAAAAGTGGGAGTGTTGTTCATGAACTATTTACTGAGCAGCAAGCTCTGAGGATGCCAGTACAAAAGCAAAGATAAACTATGACCTGGGAAAGGCTTACATTCTAGACTTCTGCCTTTAGATGAAACTATCTAAAGAGAGCCATCACCTTTGTTCTAACTGTGTTTTGCTCAAGTCTGTATCAGTCATTTTCCTTGAAATTATCCTGGAAGATGACCTTAGTGCCATTTTTTTGTTTTTTTTTTAAAAACATTGATGGCCTTTCTTCTTGCTGAATTAAATCTTGCAGAGTCCTGTAACCCACCAAAACCAATTTTAAAAAATGCATTTATTAGATATCTACTACTTTGTATCCCTAAGCATACAAAACAGAACTCATTACCTTTCCCCCTAAATTCTCTCCCCTTCTACTTTCCCTATTTTTGTATAGAGCAACACCATCTTCCCTGTCCCTCAGGTTTGAAACCTAGGAATCTTCTTTGACTCCTCACTTTCTCTTTGTCCACCCACTTCCCCCATCCCCTCACCTCCTACTCCCCCCATTCCCTGCCATATTCACTCTATTGCCAAGGTTTGTTGTTATCCCCTTTGCAATATTTCATGAATATGCTTCCCTACCTTTCTTTCTGACTTTGACACCACTCTAGGGAAGACCATAATCACTGAGCATCTGGATTATTGCAATAGTGTTTGGTCAGCCTGCCTTGCCTCAAGACTCTCCCCATTTCATTTTATCACCCTTTAGTCACTAAAGCAATTTTCCTAAAGACCATATCACCCTCTCTCCCACTCCAGCTTATTCCTGCTCAATAAACTCCAATGGCTCCTTATTGCCACCAGTATCAGATACAAAATACTTTCTACATCCTCCATGACCTTTCCAATTAAATTTTCTCCCCAATTTTGCTACCGTCCAATCTTTTTACAATTTATTTCCTAATTCTTTGATCCAGTGATAACGGCCTTGTAGTTGTTCTAGTACAAAGAACAAGACACTCCATCTCTCAACTCCTACCATTTTTTTTCTTCTGACTATGATGCTGTCCCTCCTCTTCTACTACTGATTTCCCTGTCTTCCTTTAAGTCTCAACCAAAATTTTATCTTTTACTGGAAGTCTTCCCTAATCTCTCTTAATTCTAGTTGGAAGAATTCCTTCCCTCTGATAATGATATCTTATTTTTTCTGTACATATAACTTGCTTGCAGATATTTTTTGCATGTTGTCTCTTTTATTAGACAATTGGA